>NC_032025.1:18837874-18844724 GCF_001865875.1 Lupinus angustifolius
TGGTATAAGTGCCAGAATGTGGTACCAAAGGTGGATCCTAAAATATTATTCGGGAGCAAGGGAGGTGAAGTGATCCCTAATTCCCTATCACTTCCTATTTTAGGAATCGAAGGAGATCAGCCCGGCAGAATAGGAAGGCAAGTCTGTAACGGAAGCAAGCTCGCTAGCAAGCCATTGCGGATGGATCCTCTTGCAATTTCATTGCCTTTATCTGATTGGCAACCTAGTCGATGCCATACAGATGCTTTATTACCTCCTAAAGCTTTCCTTCCCCATGTGCCATATGTGCAAAAAGTTCCTTCACACGTAAGGTGGCAACAAGTATGTTTTCAAGGGTAGCGGGTAAGCAGGACTAGGTCTGATCTCGGATCTTGCCGGCTTAAGCACGCAAATAATACCCCCCTTTGCTATCAATAAGAAGGAAAAGCGGGATACGGTATTACTAGTGCTAACTGGAAAGGAATGGCCTGCTTCTCAAAGCCCTTATTCAATAGAAAGGATTCCTTCGCCTATTATTCCACCCAATGAGCAAAGATAACTGCGGATTCGATTGAAAACAGAACAGCAGACACTCTTTCTCGGTAAGAAAGGTCCTGACAAGCAAGAGTAGCTTTCCGTTTTGCCATTATTGGGGATATTTTTCTACTATTTATCTAAATCTAAAAATGTGCCATTTGATCTCGGGATGGCCTAAATACCCTTTTCTTATATACCTCCTGTTCTTCAGATTCGGATTAGTTCAAATCAAATAGCCTACGCATCAACAGGGAAGTGCTAACCATGCTAAGACCGTTTACGCTGCAAAGTCATTTCACTGATTACTAGCCATAAATCCTATGCATCCTCTCTTCATGCCAAAGCAGATTTGCCCACTTCTTCTCAAATAAGAACAGAAGATTCTTTCTAAACAGGGGATTATCGAACAGTAAGAGCTAAACTGATGCCCTATATTTCGCTATTTCCTCCTCTCTCCTTGGCCCTTTCTCATCCTTATCGTACGGGACTAGAGCAAGCTGGCTAAGCCGCATCTTCTGCTTTCTTTGCATTTTTCATTTGTCTTTCAAAAACCCGTTCTTGCTGTTCTTTCATCAGCAAATGTGGCAAACTACTGGTGGTCTTTTCTTCAACTAGAAGATCTCTGCTCAAGTCTTTAGAAAGCAAGAGTCCAGCTGTTGGAGTAAAGGCATGCCTTTAGTTAAGGTAGCGAGTGACTTTCCGGTGAGATGGTTCAATAGTAGTTAGATTTAGATAAAGTAAAGGCGCCCGATTGGAGCTCATTGGTTCAGCAGGAAGAGGAGGAAAGGATAATTTACTACGAGAGTGCAGGGATTTGCTCCTCAATAGGTATCGGGGTACAAAAATAGTACATTTACACATATTGCTTGGTCGCTTGAAGAATGGCTTTCTACGACGTTAGTGAGAGCAGAGTCCAAAGCAAAACCAATTAAGCCATTATAATTATAGTATGATAATTAATTCATTGGTGGCAAAGCTCTAAGCCTGCAGACGGATATCTGTCGGGACCCGAGGATAGCAGCGATGATGAGGTTCCCATGATGATGACATGCAACGTCATATCCGTCCGAACAGACTGAACATCTAAAGAGCTCATCGTTGAGCTAGACCGGAAAGATGAACGCCGAGCTAAGGGCGAAATAGCCCGAGACTTTAAGGGGTGCTGAGAATGAGGTACAGGTCTCTGTCGATTTAGACGGCCGTGGACCCCTAAATAGGCCGGCATTCAAAGCATGAGAAAGCCTTAGTTAAGCAAGGTAGGAGTAGGAGGGAGTAATTCTGTTAGGAAAGAAAGGTAAAGGTGTAGAATGGAAGACTTTCTTGAAAGGGAAGCCGGTGGCTAGACCAAGAGGAGATGGTACCGCTGGGGTTTACGACAGATTCTCAAAAGTCTGGGAAGAAATGACTCAATAGATAGGGGTGACTAAGAAATACAATTTACATCCGTTCTAGTGAATAAGGGAAATGGAACTAAGGCTTTTCAAATCTTCGAATGATAGTACCAGGTACGGCCTTGCTATACTCTATACTGAAAGGGATAAGCCTTAAACTAAAGAGGGACATCCTTCGGGGTCAAATCAGGAAGGGACTTTGCCAAAGAATACATCCCAATAAGGTGTTTACTATGATTCTTAGTCGAATGAATGAGTCCTCAACATTGGTCCTACCGGCAATTCTCTGCTCACGAACAGCCTCATGGGATTCGCCTTTCTTACGTCTACTAAAAGGAATCAATGTCGGCTACTGCCGGGTACCTGTCGGAGATTGACGAATGTGAATTAATATAGTATGTTTGAAAGGGACTAAGCCATCTCATTGAAGACGATTACTTCTATTGTCTCGAGAAAAGAGAAAGAGTATAAGGAATAGGACAAGTTGCCCTAAGGTAAGTTACTTCTTGACCATTAATTCTTTGCATATGGGCAATTTACTGTTTAATAGTATCTAAAACTACTACCCGCGTGTGAGTTGTCAGCCTATCAATATCCAATATCAACAGGGGATGCTATTTTGTCCATGTCTTATTAGCGAAAGGGGTAGCTTTTCGCAATCCGACAATAAATAAAATAAGGGAGAGACTCGCCCTAACCCGAGTGCCCGAGCGATAGAAATATAACTTATTTGTCTTTAATTTAATACAGAAAGACAGATGATAGGAACTAGCGATCCTTCCACTTGAAGCGAAGCATACTGTTAGGTGGGACTCCCTTTCGAGTAAGCTACGGTCTCTCCTTTTACGTATTCGTTTCGACATGGATCTGACACCGGATTACCTTACCGGCTTAAAGAAAAAAAGCACTAGTCTACTGGTCCTATCTAACCAGCGTCTAAAGAAATGCCAATCGGTCAATTCATACGCGGCAAGACACCTTTCGTTTACGCAATAGAAGAGAAGCTCATAAAGCCAGCACAACTAAAGAAGGCCTTACTTTCCCTTCGAAAGTGGCTTCGTGAGTTCTTGATACTGAATACCAAGCCTCTTTCATCATTCCCCTTAAGAAATCCTTCCTTATTGTAGGGGAGAAATGATGGCACCGCCCCGGCATAGAATGGAATTGATGAGGTTTACCCAGATCTTTATCTTCTATCCATGAAGAGCTCGTGACTCTTCGCCCCGTTGCTCGCATGAGTGAAGGGAAATGCAAGTATCTTTATTTCCAGGTTCACCCGTGAAGGTAGAAAGATTCTCGTTGCTTTCCCCTTTCCTGATAGGTCTGGGACGGTCCTTTTTCTCACCTTGAAATCCAGCTATTCCAACTCCCTAATAGAATGAAGGGCAGTTGGCTTCATGGCTTGCTATTTTATAGCTGTTTACAATCCATATCTGACAATAGAAAAGGAAGTATCCAGCGTGCTATCAGCTGGAACGGAACAAGGGCTTGAAGAGCTTTCTTGAGGGGTTACGGGATGAAGCTACTAGTACAAGACCCTGACTTCTCCTTTTCAATTGAGCTTCCCCCGGGAGCGACTGGCGTCTAGCTCCTGGGTTCGTTTGCTGACTCGCCTTCCACTTTGACTTCCACCGGACCAAAAGAGAGATCGCCCAATGGCGTAGATCAAGAAGTTTCCGCTTCCTCGTTTGAGCTGCTCCAAACCTTTTCAATCCAAACAACTTTGATTTGAAGTCGGCTTGACTTGCTTCTTTCTCTTGTTCTAACGCTACTGTGCCTTCCGTCCCTGATTCGGAATCGGAAGAAGAAAGTTTTTTTCTCCTTAATCGATCGGAGTTCCCGCGCTTCAAGTTTCTTTCATACGGACATACATCAAGCTCTTCTTTGGGAAGACCATCGGGGATGACTAGCCTTCATTGCCTAGCAGCTCATCTCCAGCTCTCTCTTTCTCCTCCCTAACACCCTACTCTCTCTCCTTGTGCTTTGATGCGGATCTCAGGTAGAAATAAGAGAAGCTGAGAGATTCACCTGCAGGGACGCGCTCCGGTCTAAGGCCTTGGCTGACGTACGATCCCCGTCCACCTTCAAAGGGGAGCTATGTAGACAGATTTTTTTTCTTTACTTTCGTGTTTGGAGTAGGTGATAATGAGGAACAGCAAGGAGATGGCTTTTTAGCCAAAACAGTGTGGTGTGGGTAGCCTGCCCCAATCAAGCGTAGCGATCACTGAACGATTGATTCCTCTTCTTATTATACAATATTCTTGGATGAGATAGATGGTGGGAACAATGAAGCGGATTCTTCATCTGTAGCTTGCAATCTGTATTCTTTCTTTTCTCGATCTACTGCTTGCTTTCGCTTATCCGACGCACTCACATCCAACTACTTAAACTGGGACGGGACCAATCATGTTGATTGCCTATCCTACCCAGCTCTAACAACTGGTTTGGTTGTTGAATCACAAATCACAAACTTTATCCTCTCAATCGGAGAGGCCTCTAGTCCCCAGTTCTATTAAAAATTCCTTATTTATTATCTTACCAAGGTAGTTTACTTGCTTACTTGTTAGAGTAAGGAAAGCAGACAGTCTATTGCGGATCTTCACTTAAATCATAGGAAGCAGAGAGGACTGGATCTGGATACCATAAGGCACATGCAACAACATGAAAAGCGTCGGAAAAGAGGATGTGACCATGAAGAGGTTGGGCTGGTTTTGAGCTGCCCTTAGACCGATTCTCTCTTTCGGTTCGGTAGCAGACACCAACCAAGATAGGCTAGGCTGGGAAACCTTATTCGTATTCGATACGATAGGACAGGTAAACAAAGCAAGGCCTGGAGTGAAAGAGTCTGGGTCAAGAGATTTTCCCCTGGAAGCCTGCCTAGAAGGATAAGAGAAGAGGCAGGAAGACGGGCTTAGCTCTTTTCAGGTTGAGAAGGTTGAATTGAAAACTTTCACCTGGTCTTGGAGGAGAGATGTCTTGGTTGAATGCTTTCTGTAGAGAGAATTTTTTAGGTATAAAGTGTCTGGTTTGATAAAAGAACCAGGAGTGGGCACGGAAAAGAAAATCTGCAGGACCTGGCCTCAGCAATTCGAGTAGCAGAAGGCTTTATTTTATATTATGGAGATAATTCGTCAACCACAAAATAAAACTTATAAGGAAAGCCCATCGAAGAGATAGAACTACCTTGGCCTATTCCCAACCATATCTTGGCTATGGATCTTAAGGTATTTCCTTAAAAAACTAATTGCCGATCCGACATGGAAGATAGAACAAAATGGGTCTCAATACGGCTCCTCTCACTCTGGTCGAGCTGCTACGCTCCTCATTGACTGGAAATGATTGAGATTTTATCGCTTACTAGAGATCCTGAGAAGCTCAGAATGCAACCAAGCCCTAGTGCCCCCTCTCTTTCAATATCGGTGGATCCTAGGGATCCGTTTGATTGATAGAAGGATCAGGGAGAACCCCTATCCGACCAATGGATCTTCCAACTAGAATTCTCAAGGACTTGACCTCTATTAAAGCAGTTGCTAAATTGATATAGCGATCCCTTGAATCCAATGCATCCATGGAACCAATCGCAGATTATGGAGCAAAAGTAATCATAGAGAAGCTAAGCTTTCAGGCAAGGGAGGTATAGGCTACAAAAGAAAAGATAAAGTCTTTCCAGTCCTACAGCTTCTCTAGCTTGAGCAGTCAGTAGTCTTTACCTTTACAAATTTATACGCGTCAACGAGAAAAGGTCAGCATATAGACATCATCTTGATGGAAATTCCAACGGAGATGATTAATAATCTAGCTCGGGCTTCCTTAGTTTTCTTATGTAGTTATATGGTAAAAATATAATCAATGGATGAACGCTTAACGCCCCCTTAGCGGCCAGTTGCTTCAGATTCATCGAATTCCCTACCCTCCCCCTTTGCTGAAAGCACTTCCTATAGCGAACCCGGCAAGGAACATCACGAGTAGGCTGGTACAAATTTCTCCACATCAGCAGCAACATAGGCATCCGAATCTTAAGTAGGAAATTCCTTCATCTCAGATGATGTGGGTAAGGTACACAAATTTATTTCAATTTCCAGGTAAAATGAGCGGAGACGAGTTTGAGTTTTATCAGCACACTCCCCTCGGTTCTCTCGGAAAAACTTGGGTAGAAACTGAGCTTGTAGAAAGATCCCGTTTATTTTCGGGCTGGCCCTTGCCTATGGAAAGAATGGTGTCTCAGAAAGTTGTTGAATGCGGATGATGACTAGCTAGGATTAGGATCAAAACACCATTTAAGGCACATTTTAACCTAATTAACTGAAGCAGATGCAGGATCCGAAGTCTTCGACTCAGGCTCAGACGAACCGAGAGTCCTTTCTATCCTATCCTTAGTCACAGCGAATTAGACTTTTTAGCTATACCTCTGCCCATAAAAAGAGAACTTTTTTATCTCCAAATGCACCACCCAATCTCGTCTCGCGTGGCTGTCACTGACCACTGTGCCCCTCTAGGCTAGCGTGCTTACCCCTCACCACTTGCCACTTGGCGTTTTCTTTGCCAACATGTCCTGTAGGTTCACATGGGTAACCAAAGACTAAGAAGGATATACTGGAAGTTTCCTAGCATCCCGACGTTTTGCTGATAACTAAGTCTCTGAAATAAGCACGCCCCTGAATACCTCATGAAACCGTGCACCAAGCTCAAACCAAGCCATCAACTAATCCGAACTCGAAAGTCTGTAGCTGCTGAACGTAGCCAACAAGTAGGACAAGTCGAAAGTAAGGGTATCAGATCGAGCTTTCTTCCGGGTGTAGCACCATAGCCCTATGTTCTGATTCTTGCTGCTTGGCCCAATGCCTTAGCCTTGAGTCATTCCGCTATCATTCGAAATGGTCTATGTCGGAGAAGGTTAAATATCCTATCCTATGATCTTCCATCTGGTAGTCCAGTCTGTGGAA
>NC_032025.1:18844824-18858485 GCF_001865875.1 Lupinus angustifolius
CCCAATGCCTTAGCCTTGAGTCATTCCGCTATCATTCGAAATGGTCTATGTCGGAGAAGGTTAAATATCCTATCCTATGATCTTCCATCTGGTAGTCCAGTCTGTGGAAGTGGTGCATTTCTTTATGAGGGAAACTGGCCCATAGCCCTCTAGAGTGTTGTATAGGTTGTAAGCTAACATAGCTTTTGATGTCCTAGTTAGTTGTCTAAATCAGATAGCTCAGTCTATTGGAGTGAAGTTCTCATATAGATGTATGTTGTTATACAGAGACTGAGGCTAGTCAGTCTTTTGCGCCCTTAGATCTAAGGTATGAGAGGTAGAAGCACTCAATGAAAGCTTCCTCTAACCTCTAATGAGCCTAGAGGGAAGTCTCATTTAGTAACCTCTTTATAGCTTCTTGGTTAGGACAGAGGAGGGGAGGAAGTCGAAGAAAGGCAAGCAAGTTCTAGCTTACTTTTTAGAAATAGTTGTCTGATTTCGGGGCTAGTTTAGAAATAATAAATCCATGGGCTCTTAAGGCTTGTCTTAATTCTTCTTCCCCAGCCTAACTACCTTTCATTCTGATCGTGACTTTTGGTTACTCGGTTCCTCACGCTGCCCATGAGTACGTCCGGGGGGGGTTTGTCCTTCTTTTCACCCCAGTCCATGAAGGCATTCTCCGCTCCCCAAGGTTAAGTGGAAGAGGCTAATCGAGATCCGTAGAGGCATAAGGCGCTACATCGACTGGCTTCATTCAAGTTTGTGCTGGCTGTTAAGCTGTGCTTCCTTCAGCTGCTTGATCGGATGTAAAAAACTAACTATGACTTTAAAGTGGTGTACCGATTGATGATTGAAAGCATACGGACTCTTGAACGGCTCTTGATGGGGCTTTCACTTTATGTCTTGCAGTCAGAAGCTAGCAGAAGAGCGCTTCTCCCCTGTCCTCGGGCATAAATTTGATCAGGGAGAAGTTTTCATTAGAATGATCGACATACCGCCTTGACCACTGAAAAGACAGGTTCGAAGAAAGGCTACGCCAAAGACGGAACCTAACTCCAATTATTGCCAGTCGATCTCCTCCTCTTGACCTCGTATCCGACTTCTTCTTCTTTCTTGAACCGAGGAGCGAACAAAGTTCACTTTAGAAGCATTTATTTTCTTGGTTGGAAAAGTTATGGACTGGTGCATTTAGGTTATTTTGAAAGACCATCTGTCTGACTTTGTTCGCAATACTTTCTTTGTCTGCAAAAGCGATTGATTCCCAGTGCTTGAATAAACTGACTTGGAGCCTTCCTTCACTCCTGAACTAGACTCAACTGAGTGCGCCTATGATAGGATCCTGCTACTAAGGAAAGGACTCTAAGAGACTGACTTGCGATCTAAAGAAAGTTTAATTCTGGTCGAAAAGAAAGTCTATTTGAGACACTCTTTCAGCTTCCATCTAGAGGAGAGCTTGAACACGCCCCTTCTTACTAGCCCATAGAGAGTGATTCCAGGAAAGGGCAGAGCAGCTAACCTTAGCATCAGCAGGAGATAGAGAAGGGCTATTGGTCAAGCGCCCTTGAGATCCTTACCTTATATTGGAGCCTAGACCGAAGAGAGTAGATGCGCTATTTAGAGTAGATGTAGATATGCGCTATATTAGGGGATATAGACTAAAAAAGTATAAAACGACTATTTATTGGCTAATGAAATAACTGAGTCTAGCTCTAAACCATATGATGAAATAAAGCAGCATAGCAAATTATTCTTTAGCTAAGCTAAAATCCATTTCCTCTATTACTACTCCGACTAATTCCAATACGAACCGTATTCAGTACAATTCCCCCGATAGTTCTACTGGCTCCCGACTCATACCGAAAATCATACACGTGGGTGTACTGTCGACTATTGATTCAATTCCCGAAAACCTGACACCAGCAAGGGAAAGATAGTTGGCTAGGGTTTTTCCCTCTCTCTCTCGCTATTTGCAGTTCAGTTCTGACTTTCCTTTGGTCAATCGGAGTGAAGTGACTTTTATTTCCTACTTTCTTAGTCTTCAACTTCCTTTCCCTACTCTTTGTAAGTCTGTTTGCCAATGCGTGAACTTACTTCTTTGATTTCTGGGCAAAACCATGCTAAGACTGCTTCTTCCGCATCAACTGGTGATTCTTTTCACCCCTAAAGAAGTTCAATCAGTTAATTAGTAAGTTCCGTCGCTCCCAACCAGTTCTTCTTCGATCGATGATTCTTCTTCGCCACTAAGCATTCGTTCAGAGTCGACAAGAGTTGTTCGAATCCTAGGAGAGTTTTCAAGTAGTCAAGCAAGAAAGACAGTCCGAAAGTCATGTCATCGGGTAAGGTTTAATAGTTCCAGGCTAAACGTACTAAATCAATTAGCTTATTGCCGAGTTAAATCCTGTCCCGAAGTAGTGAGAGAAGGATTTGCTTCTCTTAAAATAAATCGAATCTTAGAATAGAAAGACTTGGCTGAGGCAGAACCAGGTACGAAGTCGCTATCGCCAGCTAACACGAGGAAAGTAGGTCTTTTTGGCATAAATTCCTTTTCCCTTCATAGCGGGTCGACGCTCTCCTTTCAAGAAAGCTGGGGTTTTGGGCTTAGCCTACCACCTTTATCTGATATTACCGTGGGAAGATACTTTTTCATTCCGATCGCCTGGTAAATGTCGGAGATAGCCGGATATGAGCTTCTAGTAGCCCTGCTTCCAACTGCGCTTATTCCGACCTTGGCATTCTCTTTTGCTTATTCGAAACCTTTCGTGTCGTCAGGTTGCTACACCTAACCTAGCCTAGCGGGAGCTCACTTAAGGCTCCGAGTATCATGATCGTAAGACGACATTTGCTAGCCTCACACTACCCTTTTTTGGAACCCTCGAGTAGTCATGTGGAAGAAAGAAAGGAAAAGAAAGGAGAAAGGCTTGCTGTTGCCAAGGCCTATTCCTCGACCATTTTTGATCGGAAGTCACCTATTCAATAAGTTGGGAGTCCCGCCATGTAAACCCATATCCCATGGAAGAATCGAATCAAGACCGACTATTTATTTAGCATCCCGAAGAGTGACGAGAAGACCACACTTTACATCTTTCTTTCAAAAGAGGAGAACGCGCTCATAGAAAAAAGAAAAAAAAAAGATCCTCGTCCAGTGGCACGTCCTTTAGCTGCTGCGGTCCGGTACGGGGAAAGAAGTTCGGACATATTCTATATAGGAAGCGCTCCTTGCCTGAAGAATAGGCGTCTTTCATACCTTTTCTGGGAACGGGCAAGAAAACAGATTGGCCTATGAATGTGCACCCTCTTTCCTGATACTAGGGAAATTTGATTCTTTCTTACCTATATCAAAATCTTACCAACTGCTCTTATTCCGCTAAAAGAGCAAAGAGAAAAGCCCTCTTATGCCAGAAAATTCAAAAAGTAAAGTGCTAACTGCAGCTCCCCTTTAGGACGAGGCTCTAGACAACTCATATTTGGTCTTTTAGTTCGCTAAGATATTCTTTGTGCGAGGGGGTATTTTATATTGATCTAAAGTCTCAGTTCGAGCATTTAGAATGTCCAGATGGACTGACGGATTAGCTCTCATTCGTGACAAGGACTCTTTTAATAAAGAAATTAAATAAAGAAAGTCTACTTTCACCTCTTGAATGGCAACATGCGAAAGACATCCACTGGCGTGCTTACGTTCTTTCTTCGCTTCCCAGCCAATTGGCACCGCACCGTTAGCTCTTAAGTAAAGGGAATACACTCTTTTAAAGAAGGGATTCGAGTTCATTGTAATCCAATCCTGCCTTTCTTATCTCCTCTTCCTATTCACTTGAGTGGCTGAAGCCCTACCACTGCTACTGGAGCTGGAGCGAATAAACTCCTCCTTCTTTTCCCACTAGGGTGACAGGTGAACCTCACCTCTTATCCAATTCCGGAGGCTTTCGATCTGACATCTTTACTTGAACATTCGGTCACTGCCTCAAATCTTTTTACCTTTATCGCCCCTTTCTTAAGGAATCAAACTCTTCCCTCTCGCCAAGACTAGTTCTTCATATCCGCTTCATTCAAATGTCAAACTTTTCTACCAGTTCCATCATAGACTTGTGACACTTGTGATAGGGCACCCACTTTGCATCTTGAATCTTCTTTCTCATTCCGTCTAGTCAGGGTCTGATTAATGATGAGGAGAGAATCACCGAAGACATCGAGATGCGTGAATTTGAGCTAAAGAGCTGCTCTCAGCCCTGCGATGCATGCCTCGTACTCCGCCATCTTATTGGTGCACTCAAAGTGGATAGGTCTTATGATCCGATCGGGTGAGACTACGACCGCGCTTACGCCTTTTCCTATTGCCCCAGGCACCAATACTGCTTATTCTGCATCGGAGCCCAAGCACTGGGGACGACCAAGGGCTTTAGAAATGAACTACTTGCCCCGCTTCCTTCAGATCAGTATGACGAGGAATTTTAGACTGTCCCCCTACCTTCTTTAGATTTAGGTTGGCTACTAACTCAACTAATTGCCATTCATTTTGAGGCTATTAGTCCAGGTCCGGATCGCCCCTGACTGCTATCTCCTATCAGGGTTCATTCATAACTCAGCACTATACTTTAACAGTAGAGCTTTGCTATCTTCTTTTCTAGTAAAGCATAATCTGCTTACCTGCATCCAATCCACTTTGCTGACTCGCTGCTAACACTAGATGCTTAGCTATTAATACTCGCTTTCAATGAGCTTGCTATCAGCTAAGGAAGCTCCCCCTCTCACTACGTTATGTAGCATTGCTAGATCTTCTCACCGTCTGATTCATACCTAGTGAAAGAAGAAAGATCTCACTTCTGTTTACTCAGACTCCTCTTTCTTATCGAAGACTCTGGCAGCTGGAACTCATCGGAAGCGACTCTGACCACTGCAACCTAGGCACTCAGGCCTTGGAGCTGATCTGTCAGTCCACCTTTACCCCAAACCTCTACTTTGAAGTGAAGCGACTTCGTTCATTTCCGAGTCGATAATAGCCAGAGGAGTAGAGAGGGCCCTTGAACCCGTTTTATAAGAAGGAGGAGCCCCAGAAGGAAGGGCTTAGGATAGGATGCTTCTCTGACCCTTTGAAGGATTTGCACTCTCTTTGGTCGAACTACTTCATACCCTTGCCTAGCTGCCATCCACACACCCTCCTCTCTACCGGGCTTAGGCTCACTCGCTTTAGATCAACTACTTTACGGCTGAAAGCGGGGTATGACATCCTCGAGAGGCGGGGATTGGCACAAGCGTTGATTCACGCAACCAACCTAGTCAACTGTCAGAGCCTCCTTGTTGGAGATTGGTTGCTGAAAAGATGAATAGGAAAGAGAATGTAATGATCGGGATTAGCAGCGGTCTTTCAACCCAGTATAGCCCGTGTTCTAGGCCTCGCTTTCGGCAAAAGCTAATAGAGCTAGGATCGAAGTTGGATTTATACCCACTCTTCACGATCTATTACGAAANCTTCTGACTAACCAGATTTCCAGCGGGGCTGATTCACTGAATGGGATAGAAGGAGGGCTGGCTGGCTTAAGCTTAGGATGGAGCCTAGCCAATGCCCCGTTATAATAATAATACAGAACGAGAGAGATAGGATTCAAAAACTCTAAATCAGCGAGCCTCGCCTCCTTACCTGAGCGGGGAATTACCTCATCGATACCTAAAGGAGCAATCCCAACAGGAATGAATCCGTATCGGCAACTAGTAAGAAGAAAGGTCCTTGCTGGTGCTTGCTTGTCCGATATAGAGAGAGGGGAGATTCCATGCCGCCAAGAGGCGTGTTGGTCTGATATGGTGGGGATAGGTGGTTGCCCTTTCGTCGAAGACACGGGTTCGATTCCCGTAAGGGTTGGCAACTCTTTCCCTTCTCCCTAATCCATGATTACTACTCTGATATAGAAAGAAGGTTATCCCTCTCCATTTACTTTTTCTGGCTAAAGACTTTTCTCAATCAGAAAGGCAAGAGGGTACCATAGGAGGTTATGTTAATCACATGCATTTTCTGTTCCCGCAACTACCTAAGAAATTAGATAAGGGCAACCAGTCATAGGCTTCACACCAGGTATGCCTAAAGAAGCTGGGTCACATAATTGCAGACTCTTGAAAGCGTCAGAATGCAAACTCTCGTCGACAGTCAGACACAGCTCATCTTGCTGCTCCCCCGGAGATGCCTTCTGGAGCCTTTTTTAGACAGATAAAAGATTAGCTGCTAAGCCCGTATTCCTCATAACACCGTATGAATGTGCAGCTTCTTTTCGAACAGTAGCCTTGCTGTCTAACCTGCTATTCCTCGCTTTTCCAGGCTCCAGGCTATTCCATATCAGCAGCTATGCTAGCTCGAAAAGGACTGAAAGAACTGACATTAGGTCGTGACTTGAGGGTGGGGGGAAGGAGCGGTAAAGAAGTAAGGAGGTCGACTAGTTCTTAGCTTGATTGAACTCAGCATAGTTAGAGATTAGAGGAGATAGCTTTTCTTTCTATTGCTTGAGTTGAATCAGTTGACAAAAAGCTCGAACGTAATTGACTTCTTTCTTAAATAAAGGAAGAGATGATTTGGAGAAGAATTAATTCCTCTCCGAGCAGTGATGTGCCATATCCGGTAAAGCCCTCTCTCTAAAAGCCCTTGCACCTGCCTTCTCAGTTCTTCGTGCTCAGCGGGACTCATTCCATAATGGGGCAGATTTGGTAAAGTTGCTCCAGGTATGAAATAAATCCGATATTGGGTAGATCTTAAGGGTGGCAAGCCATGATCTAAAAAGTTATTGACCTCAACCCTTTTACAGTTCCAGAAGCAGAGGGAGCTCTTTCAGTAGTTCCATCTCTCTAGCCCGCAGGAGTTCCGGCGGAGGGTTAGGACCCGGATAGAGAGGGATCTAGGGCATCCGTTTTAAGTCGGCCCAGTGGCGGAGCTAGCAGCAGCCAAGGACAGTAGCATTAAGACTTCCAACCATTAGCAAGGCAAGTTAACTTGAAGCAAGAATTCTTAGGCAAGAAGGGGAAGGGAGTCAAAGACTGATTGCCCTAAAGGATTTATTGGCCTTAGCATCTTAGCATACGGCATTACCGGTCTTAGGACTTTTTGACAAAAGCGCCAAAGCCTTTCAAGGTAACTGATGCAAAGAAGGAGCTGTTCTCTTTTCACGAATCCAACTGACATAGGGGCAAGATCTTGACTATTTATTTAAGGTCGATTAGCTCTGACACTAGGAATAGTGAGTTTTTAAGACCTATCTATAGGTAGGGCAATTAGACTGAACATGGCAGACTGATTGACCTCTATAAGCCAAGGAACTTCTTGCATTGCACATAGGGAGGGTGCGGAGCGGTTCTTTATCTTATCATTGCCCTCAGGCTTGGAACTGAACTGCAAGTATATAAGAAAGAAGATTGCTAAGAGTTAGCAGTCGAAGGGAGTTTGAAGAATTACCGGTGCGCACAGAGAAGGAGCTGTGAGGGAAGGGATTGAAGATGGAAGGGGCTGTTGTCGTAATTTAGCGGGAGCTGCTGCTAGTCTTTTAGCCACAGACGCTCTAGAAGGGCTTACAAGAAGCCGAGAAGGAGACTCCCACGGCATAAACTGCTCTAGCTGAGACGAACCCATCCGAGCTAAAAAATCTGCACACCTGTTACCTTCTCTGAGCACGTGAACAATCTGAACCTGCCAATCCCTACTACGAAGAGAGGCAATGTCTTTAATCAATGGCTGCCTTAAAAGAGACTGCTACTGCTGGCTCGATAGAGTCTGGAGATTTTAGATGGAAAGAGATAGACAGGGACTGCAGGATCAGGATAGATAGGCTTGCTTTAAGACTCCAACAGGCTCCTTTGTACCGCTCGTAACTGGAAAAACGAAGAAAAGGGAACTAACCTGCACTCTCTTGCCTGGAATGGACCACTCGTCGCATGGCTATAGTATAGTATATAAAGTCCTATCCTATAGTATCTATAGGAAGACCAACCCATTCTCTCGCCCGGCTGGAAAGACATGAACAAAGAAAGGAAGGGGGAATAGCTNTCCTCTCCTATTAGCTTACCTTGGCTTCGAGTTAGCCTGGTCCTATCGAACCAGCTACTTCATGGATGGTGGCAAATCCTCAAAGAGAATTGATTAAGAGAACCTTCGCTGGATAAGAATTCTTGCTTCAAGTTAACGCCATTCTCCCTTTTTAGTCAGAAAGCTAGTGGCATGCTTACCTTGCCTGGCATCCACTCCCGATTGATTGGATCACTGTAAGAACACACAAAGAAATTAGTAAGACAGATAGCCGACTTGTTACCTGCTGCCAAGTCCAAGTTCCGGAGATTGGGCCTAGTGGCATTAGTGAAAGACAGGATTGCACGTGTTACAGGATTGCCTAGACAAACTAAGAAGCAAGGAAATGAGTCACTGCCAAGTCAGTAAACTGCCGAGAATGGTGGTGATCTTCCTTCTGCTGTCAAAGGCTTGGATACCAGCGGATCGGATCTAGCCTGAAGAGTGACTGTCCGGAAAACTAGACCCGATGTCGGAGTAGGATTCCCATCTACCAGTAGCTAACCTATCACTGCTAATTCAATCAAGTAAAAGAACATTACAAGCCAGAAAGAAAGGAAAGGTGGTTGCTGTGAGAAAGAAGATCACTGTGAAACTGAGCCAGTACCAACCACCTTGAATGTTAGGGATGGGATAGCTAGCTGATTGAATAGACTAGCTACCTCCCAATCAGGTAGACCAGACAGGCAAAGAGCCGCCTCCTTTGAGCCTACCGTCCTACCGCCCCTTCTCCTATACCTGGCTGCTTCTCGCTCACCAAAGCATACTTCGTTCGTTTCCCGGGACGAGCGGCTCCTTCTTTCTTCCTTCTAATTGATAAGAAAGCGGTTTTTCTTTTCCCTATCTTCCCTGACCTTAGATGGATCAAGAAATGCTTAAGGAAAAGGCGCCCTAGAAGCTGACGCGTCAGTCCGCTCTTATTGCCCTTATGTGATTTGAACCGGCGTAAGGAGGTCTAGTTTAAGATATGGGGCAAGTATAGTCTCATGCTTATTCGGTAATGGGTTAACCTCATCACCCTGATCTTCATCATCACTTATGACAGTGATAGAAAGACATCAAGCTTTTATCATAATTTGAGACGTCGTTAATGGAATCTTCCTTCCTATTTTCAACTTTCCAATTCAAATAACAAAAAGGGAGATGGAGAGGTCAGTAAAGCTATATAAACCATCGGGAGAGAGGAAGACCACCGTGGATGCCTACAGCTAACCTTTCACCTTTCAGCAAAGGGCTTGATTGGCCCATCCTTGAACCACCTTCCATCAAATCAAAGAAGATTTATTGTGTAAAGAATGAGATAAGGTTCTAGGGCAAAGGATAAAGAAAAAGGTCTATTCGCGTAAAGAGTTAACTATCTGACGAGGCTATTCTTATTAGTTTAGTGCTACGAAGACTATCCCGTCCTAACGAGCTAAAGGGCTGTACCATTATCAAGCTAGCCATCAGGGGAAAGGGCCTAACTGAAGGGATTAAGATGCCAGTAGCAGTCCCCATATCTTAAACTAGCTTATTCTCTTATATCATAGGTCGAGCGAGGGCCAGTATTTGCTTACTCATATATAGTAAGAGGGCTAGTTGCCACCCATATACTTTCAGGGCTAGCTTCCATTCATCCTTCACTTGTCCTTCCCTCTTCTAGCCATGGAGAGTGCCCTGTAAGCCAGTAAGGTTATTCTCTAGGACCAGTCAGAGATTTTCTTTCGTCTTAGATCAGTTCTGGAAGTGAGCAAGCAAACTAGACACGAAAACTAAGGATAGACGCGCTGGGATAGCAAGCAAGTTTGTTGAAAGAGGGGCAGGAGATTATAGATCTGCTGAAAACCAGGTTATAGGGCTGTATCTTTCCATGGTAGGGGCATTCCCTCTTGTAGCAGTCTCAGTCCCCAATCCAATTTAAGTTGCAGAAGGTAAGCCGAGCCTGGGCATCCCGAAGAGATACTACCAGACAGGCAGGCTTAACCTGTTGAGCGGAGTTGTGACAATTCATAGAAAGAAATGCGTCCTCGGCCTTCTTTGATGTTGAATTAGACTTTGTTTGTAGTACCTACTTTCACCTGAGAGAAGGAATTGAGATCCCCTGTGCTGCTTATGTTGCAATCCAAAAGATCCGCGTCATTGAAATCAACTTCTTGGTTCGTCTTAGGGGGCGATACGATTGTGAATTATCCGTCTTCTTTTACCCTTGATGCTTTGTTAATGCCACAGTTCGTTCATAGAAAGATGGAATGCTAAAAATGAAGAAGAAGTTCTCGCTCTTTCACCCTCTACAACTCGCTTTTGTTCAATTATAAAATAAAGCAAGCAGACATAAGACAATACAGTTTGATGGAGATTTATAGCATCATTCAAGTAAATACAGATTAAGATCGTAAAAACATAAGCTTGTAATATAGCTACACCTAATTCCAGACCGGTTAATGCAAGAACTATAAAAAAAGGACCAAGATCTCCTATGAAATATAAAAGATCATTCATACATAGCATAGTCCAAGCGAACCCACTTAAAATCTTTACTAAACTATGACCGGCCATCATATTAGCAAATAAACGTATTCCTAAGCTTAATGCGCGAAAACAATAAGAGATTAGCTCAAGGAGTACTAAAAAAGGCGCTAACGGCAGTGGGACTCCTGCGGGTAATAAGAAGCTTAAAAAATGAAGCCCATTTCTTTGAAATCCCACTATAGTAATGCCAATAAAAAGGGAAAATGAGAGACCCAAAGTAATGAGAAAATGACTTGTAACTGTGAAGCTATAAGGTATCATACCCTGGAGATTACAAAATAACAAAAAAAGAAAAGTCACCAATATTATAGGGAAAAACTTTTGTTTAACATTTCCGGAAAGACCACCTATTTGTTCGTTTACCAGGTTCAGCACGAAATCATAAAGAAGCTCTACCAAGGATTGCCAAGCATTGGGTACTAAGTGTCCTCCTCCCTTTTTAGTAACTAAATGAACCAGAAGTAGGAATAAAGTCAGACTGAGTAGCATAAACAAAGAGGGATTTGTGAATGAGAAATACAAGTCGCCTATCTTCATATCAATCAATGGGTGAATGGCAAATTGATCAAGCGGGCTATTTATGGTACCACTGTTCTCTTTTTTTTGTTGGCGTAGCGGGCCCCGCCTGCGGAGGCGCGGACTTCTCCTGGCTCTTACTAGAGTTGTCGTCTTAGGTCTGCTACACTTACACATAGTTAATTCGCCCGCTTCCAGCTTGATCCCATTAGATTCCCCAGTCCCATTAGACTTATCCTGGGGAACAGCCCCAGGAGTTGACTTCTGATTTTTGTCCTCGACTTCGCCCCTACTATATAAGACAGAAATATTTAAAGCAATTAGTAAGAAAATAAGAATACCTAGTAGAAGATCAAGAAATGTACCAAAGGTCATAATAAGTAGTTCTCAATTTACTTCCGCTTCTTTTCTTGCTCTCAAAAAAAGGAAGAAAGACTTCTTTGTTGTAAATCGCCAGTTGGGTTTACCAACCAAGAAAGACATGGGAAAAGAAGGATGCACAAAGGAACCATGGCAAGCTACTGGAACGAACCTAATTCAACAGACAAGAAAAGCACTTCTTACTGGCTGGGTGAAGGGTAGGGCAAGAAGCTAATAGTATCGGCTCAATAGCTGCTCAGAAAGGTTCTAGTCAGGGCATCATCCCCTTATTTACTTGAAAGGTTCAGTGTTCAAGGAAACCCTGGCGAATAGAACGAGTGTTAGGGGAGTATGGAATCCCCCTTCTGACTCTTCTATTTTTTACCCGCTGCTGAAGTGACGAGGTTTTTCGATCAAGATTTCACCCTTCCTATTACGGGCTTCGGTTCCTTCTGACTTGATATCTTCGACTCCTTTCCTGCCTTAAGATTAAGACTGGAATGATCCATCCAATTAATCTTTCCTTCAAGGCTTTCCTACTTCCTACTAAGGGCTAACTGAACTTGCTTTCGCACTGGAGATAAAGAAAACTATTCCCTCTCCCTATCTAAAGAGCTGCTATCGCTCCTTTCACACTAAGCTCTCAAACCTATCCCTATGCTATGGTCTCGCGTCTTCAATCCTTTCCTTCCTCGGCCTTAGGTCAATCAGTGCCTTGCTTCTTTTCCTATGCTATGGCTCACTTCGCTTACTGGAGAAAGCCCCAATCCTAAAGCTATCGGTTAACTACGTACTTCTTCCCCGTCTGAAAGAGATACAGAGTCAATCTCATTCAAGTTCTGATTCCGCTGTGAGTTGAGTTCATTGACCGGACTGTAACAAGCAAGCAATTGAAAAAAAAAGAAATAGCGTATCGTATATAGAGAAAGAACGAAGATCTTCTATCATCTCATCTACTCAAATCTTGACAGTTTATCGATTGAGAAAGCGGCGGGCCCAGTGAACTCTCCAATCGTGCACCTTTATGGGGCCGGAGAGCCGGTAACCTTAGATCGCCTAAGATCGAATGGAACTGGATTGGATTGAGACGGAAAAGATAGATATATAAAATGTTCCGTGATTGAATTGTAGTCAGTCTTCACTTAACTCGACCCAAGCGATGCCTACATTCAATCAATTGATTCGTCATGGTAAAAAAGAAGAACGGCGCGCACGGACCGTACTAGAGTTGAATCTTCCCAGAAGCTAGGAGTAGGCCCACGTCTTTCAACGAGAACACAAAAATCTTGCATCTGTCTTTTTCTTTTCTTTGGTCAACAACCAAGCACATCTATATCAAAGAAAGTTAAAGTATCTCCTGGGTAGAAGAGCGATGAAAGTAGTAGCCTGTAATGACAAGAAGTATGTGATCCCTAATTTCGTTGCTTATCCTTCTTTTTTTTCTTTCACTTTTTGACTCTCTGCTTTCTATTGAGACATTCGATAGTCTGGTCTGGAGACTTGCTAGCTCACTGAGCAAGGAAGCCTTATCCAGACTCTGACTTCGGAGTGGCTCCTCCGTGACTCTCATCATGGCCGTTGGATTTGCTCTACGGGCCTTCTTCCTCGCTACCGAGGGGGGGCTATCCATGGCAAATTACATGATGCCTCACGGACGAATCCTCCAATTCGGATTTCTTTACCTATACTTCCGATTTGGTGGAGGATTCGGCCAGTTCCGGGCGTAGTAGCTCGGTCACCGCTTCCGGGGCAACAAAACAAGCTATGCCTCCCGCTCTTCCTGTTATGCAGGAAGCTGCTAATCAGGTTCTGCCCGAAAAAAAACCCCTACCCCCACGATGAAATTATAGGGGGGGACTCGATTGAGCGGATAAAGTGGCGACTCTTGTCCCAATCGAAAAATCCGTCGGCCCAGGAGATCATTCTGGCCGGAATTCGGGCCGAAGACCAGTTCCGAATCAAGGTCGATATAATCCGGCGGATGGCCACCCTTGATTCGGAACCAGAAGGGGATTGGTTGGGAAGGGGAGCTCGGGCTCTCGACAATCCCCGTACCGCCACGGGGGAGGAGTCGTTGGACAAACTCTATAGACTCCGTGCAGATCTAGCTCTTTTTTGGGGAGTCAGATCCCAGTCCTTTTGGGATTTGAAGGGCAAATTTTGCGACGGCAGAATTTGGATGCCGAATCGCAGGCATAGGCCACAGCTCACTTCGACGTTTCGGTTTTGATTCTGCGGTATTCCCCCTTACCTCGAGGTCAAATGG
>NC_032025.1:18861085-18869390 GCF_001865875.1 Lupinus angustifolius
AAAAGCGAGTTGTAGAGGGTGAAAGAGCGTGGTAGCTCGACAGAGGAACGACTAGCTAGAAATTAAAGTGCCACATCCGCTAAACTAAAGAGGTTTTAATATGTCCATTTCCACCCCGGTAATTGAAGTTGTCGTTAAGCTTCTTTGGATCAATCGATAGTGTGCTTATCGCTCTACTTCGCTGGATTCTCATGCCAGATGTTTGGACTCGTCGCTCAGCTTTAGGCCTTATTAGCTTAATTTCTGAAGTGAGCATGAAGTCCGAATTGAATAGATACTGAGAAAGCGTCTTTCGTGATGAAAGTTGCAAGTTCGGATTCAGGATTGAGAAAGAAATCAGCAAAGCGCAGCTGGAGCTTAATCTATTATAGCGTAGGGTAGGCTCTTTGGATAGATTGACTGGCTTAAGCCGATGAACCAGCTTCTACCACTGACGAGCTAATTCGGACTATGCCTAACTAGAGGAAGAAAATCACCTGATCTTGGCTCGGCATCTTTTAGGGAATCCAATATCTGGTAAGAAAGGGCGAGTCGGCTACTCGAAGCGGAGAAGCAAGAGCTCACTCGACCCATAGGAATAGGGAGGAAGTTTCATTCCAAAACTGCTCTTAGTTTGAGCTAGGAGATGGGACAATACGCTGTTAGACCGGGCAAACTGAGATTTTACTTTAGAGTAAAAAGGGGTTTACCAGATCGAAAGAATCCTGTAGCAAACGGGATTGATTCCACTTCCTTGTTAAGTACGTCCCTCTTCTCTCTTGCCGATTCCTAACTCCAGGAGGAGAGTAGCTCAGCCGACTAAAGCTAAAAGCAGAGTTGGAGCTTGGCAATGCAGTTGATCTTCTTGCAGCTGAGAGAGATGCTGGCATTGAATGAAGCTGATTCCCCCGTACTACCAATAAATATTTCCAATAGTTAGAATCCTTATTACTAGAACTGGCTCTAAGAGACCTGCTGTAACCGTTATTGGGGAACTGCTACCGTAATCCGGACTACATATTCCACTAGGCTAGTTCTTTATTACTTTATTTTTATTTAAGGAGAAGCGGATCGATCTACTTTTCATTTATCAAAAACGTGACTCCCCTAAGCTAAGTAAACTGCACTGTCGGAAAGACAGCCTAGAGCGATCAGGCTTCCGGTCGAGGCATACTATCTAAGCTACTCTCCTCTCCTAGTGGTTTTTTTTAACAGATCCACGCGCTCGATCTTATATATGTCACCTGCTTCACTTTTAAACCCCATATTCCCGCAAGCCATGTCGAGTTCACAACCTAGGGCAGAAAGCGAAAGGCTAGAATGATTTAAATAACGTACAAACGCGAAGAAAACCTCCTGCAGTACCGGCCGTGTCCTTGGCTCTCACTCCCATGAATCAGATAGTGCCATACGTCCCACCACAACCGTCCGATCCTCTGATGGAGAAGATCAGTCGCCTTGAACGGGCAGTTAATAAGTTGAGTTGAGTAGGGACAACAAGTATGATGTTGCAGATCTTGATAATCTCTCCCTATACCCCAAAGTCAGGCTTCCGTACGGTTTTCAGTGGCCAAAGATAGATAAGTTAGTTATTGATAAAGCGGGTTTCGTCTCATTTTCCGGAAAGCCAGTCATACTATTCCACTTTAGCTAAGCTAATGATGAAAGAGGATCTGGATTTGTCTGCAGATGATGATGTCCACTCCTGGCTCGATGCGCTTAACGAAAGGGAACTCTCTAGATTAAGAAATAATTTCCTTCGTAATTAAGCAGCATCCTTTAAGTGAGTAGGGGTGCGCCGGACCGCCGACGAATAAGAGGTACCCCCACACCCCAGGCAGAGTTAGTGAGCCGTGTAATAGGCGACCATTTCGCGCGGTTCGGGGGGCACTTGAGTCAGCCGCCGGCGCATAAGTGAGTAGGGGCTGCGTCTTGACCCCTATCAAATTTTTGGGCCAATTCCCCCTTCGTACTACCAAAAAATGATATTCTTGCCGAATCCGAGTTTGCTGCTCCAACCATTACCAAACTAATACCTATTCTGTTTAGTACTTCAGGTGCTTCTGTTGCGTATAATGTAAATCCCGTAGCGGATCAATTCCAACGAGCCTTTCAAACGAGTACTTTTAGTAATCGACTCTATAGCTTCTTCAATAAACGCTGGTTCTTCGATCAAGTTTTGAATGACTTTCTAGTCAGATCGTTCCTGCGTTTCGGATATGAAGTCTCATTCGAAGCTTTAGACAAAGGTGCTATTGAGATATTGGGCCCTTATGGTATCTCGTACACATTCCGACGATTGGCCGAGCGGATAAGTCAACTTCAAAGTGGATTTGTTGTGCGAAGAGTGCGTTATGACCCGTGGCCGCCTGCCTGGTCTGGTGGGGGCGGCTCCTCCGTTGTGGGTAAACGGGAAACCCGACTCTACGAACCCGAGGAAAGGCTGCAAAGCAGTAGTAGGGGCGTTCAGACCGGAGCTTTTTGTAGTGCTAGCAGGAATGCAAGTGAATGAATCCCATCCCCTAGCGAGTGAAGTGCTTACGCCCCTTTAGATTAGAGATAGGGGCGCGCTAGCGCTTTAATAATAATAAATAATAGAAAAGGGGGCTGAGAAAAGCTTGCTGTCTACTTCTCGAGCCTTCACTGCCCCGTTCTTTAACTTCCCTTCTTTAGTCCGTCCACGAGGCTGTAAAAAGAGAGAGAGGGGCGGCTATATAGCGGGAGTCGTTTCGGTTGTATGCCACGAGGTCCCTATGGACAAGGGGACAAGTGAATCATCGCTTTTGGGCGCAGGCAGCCCTCTACCATCCATCCCATTGCATTCCATCGTCTCGTATTGTACTGTACCGTACCAGACCAGATACATCTATTGAGTGAGAGAAAGGTAGCTTCTCTATATATATTCTTAAAATTTTATATTTATAGGGATCCCCAGATTCCCGTCACTACGGATTTTTTTTCTCTACCTAACTACATGGTAGTGGTCTAGGGAGCGCAATTGCTAGAGCACGGGAGAATGAAGAGTAATGATTTCAGCAAGAGCAGCCGGACGGACTACTATAGTGAGTCCAGTGACTACTAGAGTAGAGTTGAGTCAAAAGGTATGGTATAGCTGCCTTTCCGAGCGAGCCTCTGGGATCTCCTGTAAACCCCCATGATGTGGTAAAGTAAAGGGAGGATATTAGGGGAAGCAGTGAGTGGAGATTCCCCTGCAGAGAGCCGGATGAGGGGAGACCTTCACGTCCGGTTCGGAGGGCGGGGATATCCCGACCCTACTATCATTATGCCTTTGCAATGTTACTTGGTTCAACTCTATTTGTGACCTTTTATCGTATGTGGGACTCTCTATCTTCTTGGGTAGATAATCGATCGTCTTTAATTTTGATAGTAAGTAGTTTTTATAATTATAAGTCAAGTCAATAATAATAAGAATCGAACTGGAGGAGCGAAAAGCCAGGATGGCTTGGTAAGCAAGCGACCTGTTATGTAGGCGCCAACTCCCATTTCTTTCTCTTCTTTCTTTTTTAATGACAGTTCATCAAAACAATTGCTAGATCGAGCACGCGACGCGCATAGTCTTAAGTTCAAGAGCGGGTTGTCTCCTCTTCAACATTTCTACTACTTCCTTGCCTCCCCTTTTCAGAGATCTCCTTGTTCTCTTCCCGGATTTTCCTCTATACTTTCGCCGCCTTCTTCATAATCTTGTTCCATCCTCATCAATGAGAGAAGGTGATCCCTCTCAATCGACGGTTCTGGCTACAGACTTTTATCAATCAGCAATGCTATTGATCAACCCCCTTTCTCTGCATTCCAGTTGCAGGCTCCCCTTTTCCTTTATTTCTCTCTCTGTTGGACCGAGTGCTTTCCCTAAGAGAGAGAATGTTCTAAGTCCCAGTAATAGAATGGGAGACCTTTCTTTCCACTCCTCTATCTAATGCTTTTACTTCGAGTGCTGGGACTGCCCCATCCCTTTAAGTAAGCTCCTTGCCTGGCTGACTACGAACTGCCTTCTTCCTGCCTGAGGTCGGTCAGGCCCTTGCATGCGTGGAAGTGAAAGGAAAGTGATTGATTGAAGAGTGGGAGTTCCTGCTTTCAGTTCAAGGGAAGTTATTTTCTAATCGATTGGCTCGTGGATCTTTGACTTAATAGTGGGACGGACCTCTGATCCCTCTGGCCTTTAGCTCCTCCTTCTACCCTTCCTGGGCTTAACCCGGCCTTCCAAGGAAGAGCTCGTGCCTCTTTCTGACTTGGTTGCTTATTCCCTTGGATGTCTTTCCCAAAGCCTAGTTCAGTTATTGGATAATCAAGAAAGCTCAGTGGAGAACTCAAGCTATTAGTCCATCCTATCCCGATGCTGCTCCGCTCCACTCCTTCTAGTCGAGTTGCTTGCAGCTCCAGGCCTCTTGTTGGGCGGGACTCCTCCTATATCCTATAAATAAACTTTTCTCCTGGGCTTTTCCCTTTCTCAATGGGAGGAATTGCCCCTTTTATTTCCCTCTCCCGTGGTTGTCCTTCCTTACCTAAAGGCTGCTCTTCTTCCGCGCCCTTACATGCGTGGAAGCTTAAACAGGGCTTGAAGGCAGAAAGTACAGAACTCTCAGGCTGGAAAAGGGAAGTGCTTCCCCGATTCAATTAAGGAATCTCATCTCTCTTCCAATAGAACAGGAAGTCTCAAGTCAGTAGCTTGTCCTTCTCGTGCTCTTCCAATCGCATGAGATGCAGCAACCCATTACGTTCAATCAGCCCCTGGCTTCTGTTGAATGAATAGAGGGTTCAGGTGAAGCAGGGGAGTCTATTGCTCTCTTTGTCAAAGCTATCAGACGCTAAGCCAATCTTCCTTTTTTGAGCTACCTCTTTGTCTCGAGAGGGGGAGAAGAAAGATATGACAGCCAAAGCTGAATGCTCACTTATTCACTAGATTCCAAAGCATGCCAAACCTAAATGCCATTAGCTGAATGCGTACTTCATGCCAAGCAAGCTTTCATTTAGTGAACGCTTTCAAGCCCAGTTGAAGATTTCCGAGCATTGCACTTAGTCAGTCCAGCTTGCAGCTGATTCAGCTACTTTGCCTTCCTACTAAAAAGAAAGAACTCCATCCTTTCCCGAAAAAAACTCCTACTCCTACCTTCGTACTACAAGCCAGCCTTTTACTCGAACTCCCGTTACCGCTGTCCCTATTGGCCTGTCTCCATTCCTTCGCCTTCTCCAGGATTTGACCCTTCGCTTTCCACTGAGCTGAGGTAATCCCTGAAGCCCCTCTGCTTGCAGTGGCAGTTGCCAGCGAGTAAGACAGTGAAAGCTATGGCTAGGGATTTTCTGCTTGACAAGGAGAGGAATCGTTTTGGACTTTAGCTTCTCCCTGGTATAGAATACAATACGATTACTTTACCCAGTTATCTTATCTTTCTTTAGAAGCAGTATAACCATATAGTAAGAAAGCGGGATTTTTGGTTGAAAATGGGAAAGATTGGCTGAATTCCTATCCCAACTGTCGAATCCAAAGCCTAGTCACTCCGCCTTTCACTCGTTTGCAAACAATAGAATGGCATGAAGGAGTGGAATCAAATCAGCAAGGGAACTAGTTGCCAGAGGCATTAGAGCAAAGGCTAAGCCCTTATTCTTGAAAAATAGGCATATGGGTGATAAGGAACTTGAAACAGGCATGGACAGAAGTATACCCCTCCTTTTGATGGTGAATGTCGGAAATCGTCTTCCCGGATCACCTTTGATGGACATGAAAAAGGATCTGCTAGGCTGTCTTACATGTCCCCAAAAGCAAAAGAGCTCCTTTCCTTCCCCATGTGGAAGAAGTTTACACACAGGGGGGCCTACAACCTCGACCTCAGTATGAAAAGCATCTAGTCATCGCCGATGATAAAGTAGCTGCCCTTTACACTAAGTATTTGGACCAACTGGGTGTAGAGGTATCAAGGTCGAAATCTTTAGTTTCGCCATTAGGCGCAGTGGAGTTTGCTAAACGGTTTAGGATTCGTAATATGACACGTGATGTGTCACCATTATCAATCCGAAAACTGGTAGCAGCTGCTTCTCCAATTGGGTGGTACTACTTTTGTCTCACCCATGACAGACCTCTTCGTCTATCCACAGAATTGCGGTTAGCCGGATTAGGTTTTAGAGCAGCATCAAGGCGTCTGATGAGTCCTAAACACGGTAAACGTGCTAAAAGACTCTTGATAATGAGATTATACGGTAAATTACCGTGTGATCTGTGGTTACAAACCATTGTTGGTAATGTAGTTACATCTGAAATTAGAGGACGGGTAATTGCTTTTCTTCGAGAACAGTACGTTCCAAAAGATCTAGTATTACCTCCCTCTTATTTTTTTCTACACTCTGATCATGAGGAACTCATGGAGTATACTCTATATCAGGGTTGGATAAAGATGTATCTTAAATACCTAAAATGGTACGCGGAAGTGGCATTGTCGCCTGGTGTGACTATACGGTATTTTATGGATGCACCATTGTATATAAGAACGTGGCACATACCTAAGGTAGATTTAGATACCTACAAGTATGGTGTCATCTTTCGATTATACGATGTTGTCTGTATGCTTCTTAAGGAAGATCTTAGATGTCTTCCTGTAGTTGATGTGACCACTCGACATGATGAGAGTTGTTGCCAACTCAACATCTCGTCTCGTGTTGATGTCACAAGCAACCACAGTGATGTCATTTATGTTCTTCCAGGAAGTCCATGCAGGGACCTACCTGTCCGCGGTTCTTATCCATTAGCTATCAAACAAACCCGAGTACATTGTTTATATAACATCTAATGTGTATAAACAAGAATGCTCGTGGGTTCGATATCTATGGAACAAGTTACTTGCGGTCATCTGGCCTTCTGTCTTATCCCCAAGGACTATCAACTTTCTTGTGGAGGAGAGTTTTACCTCTCCCTTATAGACCATTATAAGAATGGCGTCGACGAGCGCGAGCGGCGGATGATAGAGTAGAAATACTCGGGGCGATCCGTCGAAACATTTATAACTGGTAGGTTAAACTACCAGCTATAAAGGCCCCGTTAGAAGGAAGAGGTGGTTTCGGTTATCGGACTATTTCTTCGCTGCCACATCGACAATCGCCTCGCATTCGGAGGCTCTTAGCGATCTAAACGGTCTATGCCCTTAGATAGAAGTCTTGTTAGGCCGTGGGAAACCATTTGACCCTTATCTCCGAGGTAATCTTATACAGATGCTTCGGGAGGCTTACAAGCCTAAGGATCTCATTGTCCCTCCAGATAGTCTCTATGTTAGCGACTCAATGGCGTGGATTACTGAGTAGACCTTGATTAAGGGTTGGATGGCCCAGTGGCTTAACTATGTTTTATGGTATAATATCGTTGCTGTCGACCCGGGTGTTCTCCTCCAATACTTCTTGGATGCTCCTGTCGTTGCAAGGCACTTGAAGGTGTCTCGCACAGATCCACAGTTAGTTAGTTTTTTTTGGACTAATGTGCCACTTCATCACGGTCCTGAGGGAAGGGCTTTAGCAGTGAACCAACCCCAGACGTCCAACACTGCTGTTGGACAAACAAAACTTTATCCTCTAAACGGAACGTGAAGACTCGCCTAAACGAACGGATGTTTCACCGTCCGAGGGAAGGGTCACCTTCTAACCAAGGTCTCCTTGTGCGAGGAGTGGGGTTGATAAACCAAATGTTGGTGAGCAGTTAATCAGTAATTAGCTTACTAATTTACTCTTTTTTTCCCTTCCAGAATGCACAAATTTACTCACCTCTATCGGTTTATGGCCCCTAGACATAAGAATCAGGCAATCCTTATTTATGCGAGGGAGTTGGTTAGACTCTCTCCACCAACTAGATAGGAAAGCACCTAGTCGATGCCTTTTATTAATTAATTATATTACTTTTTCAATTCATCATTGGATAGAGCGAAGATTGAGTCTATCTTTCCGGGGAATCCGCCGCTTCCCCTTATGCCTTTTGCTGCTCCCCACTTCTTCCTACTTGTTTGTGGATTCTCTCCATATAGGAAAGCCTGCCTTAAGGCCTTATTCCATTCACCAGTAGAACAAAGGTATTGGAAGTATCAGCTTTCTTTGCATTTGGCATTTGTCCATAAAAAAACTCCTTCTTGCAAAGAGCTAGCTTATTCGTTCTAACCTTCTGATTTACGTCTGGTAATGCCACATCTAAGAGCCTATTCTTCACCTTCGACGTCTTATTTCTGCGGATTCGTGAAAAGAGAGGATTCGATGCTTTCCCCCATATTTTATATTGATTCCAAATCGGACAGGAGCAAAGCCATCTAAGCCAAGCCCCTATTGAATAAGGGGAATCGGA
>NC_032025.1:18869490-18870523 GCF_001865875.1 Lupinus angustifolius
CAAGAATGATGATGAGGATAGGATGAGGAAGGGATGAGGATAAGGATACGATGAGGATGAGGAAGTGGATTAGGATGAGGATGAGGATTATGATGAGGATAGGATGAGGAAGAGAATGAGGATGAGGATAGGATGACGATTTGATGAGGACGAGAATGAGAATTAGGATAGGACGAGGATGAGGATAGGATGAGGACGAGCATGAGGATGAGGATGAGAATATGATGAGCACGAGGATGAGGACGAGGATGAGAATATGATGAGCATGAGGATGAGAATATGATGAGCACGAGGATGAGGATAGGATGAGGATAGGATGAGGACGAGAATGAGGATGAGGATAGGATGAGGAAGAGTAAGAGGATGAGGATAAGGATAGGATGAAGACGAGAATGAGGATTAGGATAGGATGCGGAGGAAGAAGAGGATAGGACGAGGATGAGGATAGGATGAGGACGAGGATGACAATAGGATGAGGATGAGGAAGTGGATTAGGATCAGGATGAGGATGAGGAAGAGGAGGAGGATAAGGATAAGGATGAGGACGAGGATGAGGATGGGGATAGGATGAGCATAGGATGATGATGAAGATGAGGAAGAGGATGAGGATAAGGATGAGGATGAGGATGAGGAGGAGGATAGGAGGAGGATGAGGATGATGATAGGAAGAGGATGAGGACAAGAATGAGGATGAGGATGAGGATAAGGATTAGGATGAGGATAAGATGAGGATAAGAAGAGGACGAGGATGAGGATGACGATGAGGATAGGATGAGGATGAGAATGTGGATGAGGATGAGGATGAGGCTGAGGATAGGAGGAGGAGGAGAATGAGGATAGGATAAGGAGGAGGAAGAGGATCAGGATGAAGATAGGTTGAGGACGAGAATAAGGATGAGGATAGGATGAGGATGAGGATGAAGATGAGAATGAGCATGAGGAAGACGACGAGGATGAGGAAGAGGAAGTGGATAGGATGAGGAAGAGAACGAGAATGTGGATAGGATGAGGACGAGAATGAGTATAGGATGAT
>NC_032025.1:18870623-18871073 GCF_001865875.1 Lupinus angustifolius
GGATGAGGATGAGAATGAGGATAAGGTTGAGGATGTGGATAGGATGAGGAGGAGAAGGAGGATGAGGATGAGGATAGGAGGAGGATGAGGACGAGGATGTGCATGAGGATAGGATGACGATGAGAATGTGGATGAGGATAAGGATAGGATGAGGAGGAGGATGAGGATGAGGAAGAGGAGGAGGATGTGGACGAGGAGAGGATGAGAACGAGAATGAACATGAGGATGAGGATAGGATGAGGAAGAGGAAGAACATGAGGATGAGGACAGGATGAGGACGAGAATGAGGATGAGGATAGGATGTGGATGAGGACGAGGATGAGGATAGGATGAGAACGAGAGTAAGGATGAGGATAGGATATGATGAGGATGATGATAGGATGACGATGAGCAGGAGGATGAGGAGGAGGATGAGGAGGAGGAGGAGGAGGAGGATAGGATGAGGACGAG
>NC_032025.1:18871173-18871560 GCF_001865875.1 Lupinus angustifolius
ATAGGATTAGGATGAGGATGAGGATGAGGATGAGGAAGAGGAAGAGGATGAGTTTAAGGAGGAAGAGAGGATGAGGACGAGAATGAGAATTAGGATAGGATGAGGATGAGGACGAGGATAGGACGAGGAGGAGGACGAGGATAGGATGAGGAGTAGAAAGAGGATAAGGATGAGGATACGATGCGGAGGAGGATGAGGACGAGAATGAGGAGGAGGATAGGATGAGGAAGAGGACGAGGATGAGGATGAGGATAGGATGAGGACGAGAATGAGGAGGAGGATAGGATGAGGAGGAGGATGAGGATGAGGATGAGGAAAAGGATAGGATGAGGACGAGAATGACGATGATGAGGAGGATGAGGATGAGGATGGGATGAGGACGTGAAT
>NC_032025.1:18871660-18872511 GCF_001865875.1 Lupinus angustifolius
AGGATGAGGATTAGGATAGGATGAGGATGAGGACGGGCATATGATGAGGAGTAGAATGAGTATGAGGATCAGGGTAGGATGAGGATAGGATGAGGACGAGAATAAGGAGGAGGATAGGATGAGGAAGAGGACGAGGATGAGGATGAGGATAGGATGAGGAGGAGGATGAGGATGAGGATGAGGATGAGGAAGAGGATGAGGATGAGGATGAGGATGAGGAAGAGGATGAGGATGAGGATGAGGATGAGGAAGAGGATGAGGATGAGGATGAGGATGAGGAAGAGGATGAGGATGAGGATGAGGATGAGGAAGAGGATGAGGATGAGGATGAGGATGAGGAAGAGGATGAGGATGAGGATGAGGATGAGGAAGAGGATGAGGATGAGGATGAGGATGAGGAAGAGGATGAGGATGAGGATGAGGATGAGGAAGAGGATGAGGATGAGGATGAGGATGAGGAAGAGGATGAGGATGAGGATGAGGATGAGGAAGAGGATGAGGATGAGGATGAGGATGAGGAAGAGGATGAGGATGAGGATGAGGATGAGGAAGAGGATGAGGATGAGGATGAGGATGAGGAAGAGGATGAGGATGAGGATGAGGATGAGGAAGAGGATGAGGATGAGGATGAGGATGAGGAAGAGGATGAGGATGAGGATGAGGATGAGGAAGAGGATGAGGATGAGGATGAGGATGAGGAAGAGGATGAGGATGAGGATGAGGATGAGGAAGAGGATGAGGATGAGGATGAGGATGAGGATAGGATTAGCACGAGAATGAGGATGAGGATAGGATATGGATAAGGATGAGGATGAAGAAAAGGATGAGGATAAGGAGGAAGATAGGATGAG
>NC_032025.1:18872611-18879093 GCF_001865875.1 Lupinus angustifolius
AGTATAGCCAAGTGGTAAGGCATCGGTTTTTGGTACCGGCATGCAAAGGTTCGAATCCTTTTACTCCAGATTATGAACACCCGATCGGATCTGTCAAGAACGAGCTGACGACTACAGGGGAAGCGGCTGATTGCAGTCCCTGAGCCCAGCCCGGGAGGAATGCATGGTTCCCTGGCGCTTCATGGGACGGGCGTTCGCAGTCCCCCTCCCTCTAATCTAACCCTCCCCCGCTCCCCATACGAATTTGAACTACGATCCCCTGGAGCAAAAGGCTGTGGATACACTTTTTAATGCTGTCACCGAAAGTGTAAAAAAACTAAATGTAAGACATAAATATCCCTGCCGGAAAACTGGACATATTCAAAAATAGTCGAGCAGGTCATTCATTGGGGATCCGGCGGATCTACGTTATGTGATATTTTTTCTGATATTACGGAGTATGGCTTTGCCAGTAATTACTTTCACGAGGCATTAACCTCTATTCTATTGGGGGCCGGGGGTTGGTGGATAAAGAAAGATGGACAGTAAGGATTGCGTAATATCAATTTTTCGGCCTCGCTTAGGTTCCTATCGATTCTCCCCGGATTTGAGGATCACCTTTGACCTGCCCGACATGCTGTTGACTTGGAGATGAATTCTTCGGCCGTACCTTCTGCGGTCGTTACGCTTGGTCGGTCATGCTGGGACCAAAGAAAAGTAGAAGCCTCAACCGTGTCGAAGGCATTATAACTACAGTAGGATTAAGACCTCCAAAATCAACATCTACATCCCGTCGCTACCCTTTCAGCCCTTTAAATGTTCATCTTCCCGCGTGAGGGTGATCAGCGTTCTCGTTCACGAAGCCAACCGAGTTGCTCATGGGAAGGAGCATGTGAGGGAGAAGGACCAAACTTCGTCTCTTCGAACGGAGCCCAGGTTTCCTTTTTTTTTTTATACTATGTAAAACCTCCTCATCAACAGACGTTTCCCGAATAACCATTCATTTCATGAAAAACCTGCGCTTGTTAGCAGCTGAATCACTCTCTCCTCTCGTAGTGGGCCTCTTTTCTTTCCCCCGCTGGCATGAGGAAAGGGTCCATTCCACTAGCTCTTCTTCTGGATATAATAAAGAGAGGGGTGCGCTTTCCCTTTGAATGAGTAGATCTTCCAGCCCCCGTGCCTACCTTTACTCAATGCTCCTGAAGTCCGAAAAGGAGACTGTGAGTGGACAGGGGGCAGGGAAGTTCAGTTACAGAAATGGTAGTCGTGGACTGGTACCGCATGCCTACTTTTGGTAATCCTTATTGTGATCCCTCACTCTGGGCTAAGATAGTCTCTTAAGTGCTAGCGTGACGGGAGAGCAAATAGCAATGAACCTTATCTACAGTATTAGTTCCCTCCTACCAAGAACTAAACAAGTTCTCTATGCGGGGAAAAGGGTACCGATAGGCGGATTGACGCATCTGAGCAGGCAGGGAAGACTTAGTGCTTGGAATATGAATGCTATGAGGCTTGGGCGAGAGAGCAGGTCTAGGAGGCCCAGATATTGCATCATGTGAAAGCAGCGAAAAGACCCATAAGAGCTGTAAACAAGTGAGATAGGCACGAAAGGGGGGCATTCTGGGGATGTCTCTTTCATCAGCCAGCACCTTCAACAGCCAGTAGGAAAGATGCCGACACGGATTCGATTCAAGATTCAAGATAGGGTACGCCCGATGACCAGGCAGGGCGGCACAGCCCCCAACCAAGGGGGCTAGCAGCTCTTTTATCCGCTGCTGTCTCTGCTCTGACTGACGAAGGAAGATGTGACCGACTGCATTAGCACTTGTTGAATTGGTCTTCTTTGAGTGCAATAAATTCGAAGTAGTTCAAATAGCCCTGATCGACGATGCGCGCGTCAGTCCCTTCCCTCTCTCTTGGCCGGCCTATTCTTGTCCAGTAACCATTCTTTCGTTAAGAGTTCCGCGCTTTCCCTGTGGCATCGTATAGTAGAAAACATAAATCGAGGCATAGAATATAATAAAAGGCGGCTAGGACAGAGAGGCTGTACGTATAGAGAAGGAAAGTCTATTTTTCCCAGAGTCTAGCTAACTCTAACCCAAGATTAATCTGGAAGAGGTTCTTCTTCTTTAGTAGCAGATTCGGATTCTGTATAAGAAGGACAGTCTCAACCCTTGAGTACGAAAGAAAGTAGGCTCTTCCTTTATTTAATTTATTATAAATACGCTATTCTTCCCATCTCGGGAGAAAAAAAAAGAAGTACGTCGACGACTATTCAATAGCTGGGGATCTTGCTAAAAATTAAACTCCTAACCTTCAATCATCTAACCGTGTAGTCTTTAAACTCCCTTTTGGCCATTGAAAGCTGTCCAATTGCAGCTTATTATGCGAACTCTTCTGCTGCAGCAGATTCAATTCATTCCGATCCTTTAGATCCGATGCAACAAGATCAGCTCTTTCTCTGGCTCCCTTACTTGAAACCTTTTAGTCGATCTAGTCAGTAAAAAAGTTTTCAACTCCGATCCTTTCAGCCCTAGTTTCGCTGTAAGCCAACGCCTTTAGTCGATCTGGTTGTTAGTCTCGTTCCTCTTTAGTCTAGCTGACAGCTTTTCCCTTGACTCGCCTCTATGCGCCTGCTTTCCGAAGTCAATACAAGATTCTCTCTTTCCTCTAAGTCGAGTTCCGTTCCCTCGTTTACTGCTTTCCGATAAAGATATGCCCCGGTATTCAATTCAATAAAGTAGGGATTTCTTCCCTTCCATGGCAAGTTTAGGCTTAGGAAGATTTGATCTTTGTTCCATCTAGTGAAGTAGATTCCAATTCCGGTGAAGAGAAGAGTGAAACTCCGATAGCTACAGGCCTTAGCCCCAAACTAAGAAGATATCCCAAACCCCTACCGCTACCGGTCAAGCTTATTTTGATATGGAGCTTTCCCCGGATTCTCTTGAGGTCGGGGTTGAAGAATCTGGGTACTCAACAATGGGTTAAGCCTTTAGCTACGGCTGTTGGGGCAAGTCAGTCTTTAGCAGCCTAAACTAAAACTAAACAAACCTTAATGCCTCCAGGCAGGAGTCTTCCCCACCGAAGACTTTTTCTCGGAAGGAGGGAAATGACATAAGAGGGGATTCCCACTCTCTTCTCTGGTATTGATGCCACCTCAAAAGTATATTATCAGAAGCTTTCCTCTCCGCCCCTACCCCCGCACAGGCTTTGTCGAGCTTCTTTCCTGGCTTGATGAAGTTAAGTTACTCGCAGCAACTCTTCGAACCTATACTAGCTCCTTAAACTCCTCTCCTTGAAAGACAGGATGAATCAGAAGAGCTACTTTCAGTCTTAGCCCTAGCGTGGGTGAGTGGTTTATTGAGCACAGGCCCTTCCACTCTGTCGATACCATTCCTTGTCACTTCGATAATTTATTCAAAAAGTCGCTATGTCTCCCTACCCTAAAGGTAGCTGTGTCCCCCCTCCAACCAATTAGTCTAGTCGAGCAGCCTTCGCTCCAACACTGCTTAGGCGAGCTCTCCTATCTAAGGGAAAGTCTCTCTTCCACTCCTCCCCTAACCCTTTAGCCTCGCTTGTCCCCTCCAAACCTTTCTTGTGATGAAAGAAAAGAGGTTGATGCACCCTCAGGTGTGGAAACTTTAAAGGCTTCGGTCGAATACCCTCCGTCCTACCCAGGAAAAACCTTCCTCTTCTTTCAGTTCTAGTCGCATCTTCGGACCTATTCCTTAAGGTCGGAGCTAGTCATTCCTACTAAAGGAATTCAACAACTAGTCCCCATTGTTAGCTTCTATTTATGCCCTTCGATCCTCATACCATACTGAGCTGCCTAGCTCCAAGACTTGTAGTGGAGCCTCTTAATTTTCCTAGCCTATGGGGAATACAAGGGGGAATCCTCACAGTCAGATAGCTATGAGTGAAAGAAGAAAGAGAGTTTCGAGTTTACCGTAGCTACTTCTTCCCCTAGCATGACTTTCCCGGTTGGGGAAGATAAAGAAGTTCCCCTCCAATCCAAAACTTATTAGTCGAGTAGTAACCCCCTCTCCTGCACCTGCACTTCAGAGATTGATTGGTTGAACCAGGAGTCTCATCCCCCTATAAAATACCTAAGAGTTAGTTATTGTTATGACCAGCCGAAAACTGGTCCTCTAGATGCCTTCTAACCGTCCTTTTAGCCTATTCCCGCTTATGCTTACTTCATGGCTGATAAGCCTACAGACGCTTGACGCCCCGGAATAGCCTTGCTTTCACGTTCCCCCTCTTTCCTTAGATCAGGTTAGCGCTTATGCTGCTTTACGCAACTATATTCAATCCATTGAGTAGAGAGGGCAATGGAATCAGTCGTCATCCTTCGCTCTTGTGGGACTCGAATCCACTACATAGGCTTTTTTTTCCTTGTTCTACCGAGATGAACTAAAGAGCGTGAAGGTATTTAACCAAGCCAATGGAGCTTGCCTGGTCTTTCTCGCCTTTCACCGAGTCTGGGATCGATCCCATCTACCATTTCGACAGGAGATTAGATTAAACAAGTGCTTTTTCCTCCAACCTTGAGCAATTCGTGTGAACAGATTCAGGTGCGTAGCCTTTTTCCACTATGCCTATCGCCTTGAGCTGGCACTCCTAACCTAAACCATTTAACCGGCACTCCTCCCCTTTCTAGTCTACTTGCCACTTCCGACAACAGCTAAATCTATGGCACTTGCCTTGGCTTATTCCCTCGGGTACTCCCCCTTTTTTTAGAATAAAGTTCAAGCATCATCCTATTAAGTAAGGTCTTGGCGTGGCCGCTCTTTTAAGGTAAGCTTTCTTTCCCATCTCTCGTTTCAAGTTCGAATGCTTTTCTGCTTTCTTAACTGTACGAATACGAATAGGAAGCTTGGCAGCTCTGCCAAAAAGGTAGTGAAGATCTTAGCCTGAGAATAAAAGTGATTGTTAACCGGCTTCGCGAAATCCTTTACCTTTAGGCTTACTCGTGGCTAGGCACCTGCCTTCTCCTCGATCAACTATCTACCTCTGAAAAGAGAAGCATTAATTCATAAATGTAGTTGCGTTCGTTCTCTTTGAAAGTAGATCTTTGCTTTGTTGAACCTCTTTTTCGGACGTGAAGGGATTTCCTCCTCTTCTATTAAAGGACTAGACAGCCAAGGCAGGGAAGAAAGCTAGCTAAGGCAGGCAAATGTAAGTTAATGCCTGTAGTCTTTTTTCTTAAAGCTGAAAGCTGAATGCCAAGCAAGAAAGAGGTAGTTTCAATAATAAAGCCAAAGTGCTAATGATGCCTTCCTCCCCTACTTGACTTTCCTAGCTATCAATCCCCTCTTCAAAAACCCTTGCCAGAAGAACAAAAGGAAAGATTCTCTGTGATACCGTTTGAATAACGATAATCGGAGTGATGAAAAGCATTACAGAGAAAGCTTTAGCAACAGTAGGAGTTACTACTTACGCCAGCACCTGACGAGCAAAGATCTAAGACCGATATAACTGACTTGTAGGAAGGTTTGTAACTTGAGTGACTACAACTCTACCCGGAAAGAGAGACTAAAGCAGGCGAGTGTAGGATAGGGAGTGTTTTCGTTCAGCAGCTAGCCTGCTAGATTGAAAGTACTTAGCCAGGGGGAGTCGAGACCAGGCCAAGGGCCTAAAGTCTCGAAAAGGCTAGGACTACAAGAAGAAGCCAAGCCTGAGGCCAAGAAAAGCGAGCTCAAGATCAGGAGCCAAAGCAGACCGAGAAGAAAGTAAGGCGGAGACTGGCAGCTGCAAGTCAGTCGGTTGGCTTCCGGTACTAGAGCAGTCGCTCTTTCTTTCGCCAGCGAGCGGAGAAGACCATAGGCCAGAAGCGAACTGGAGAGGCTGAAAGATGGCGGGGGGATTGGTCCACTTTAAGAGGCGCCTGGGTAAGCGAGATAATCTTACCTAGTGAAGGGGAAGTACGGAGGGACAGGGGCTATGAAAGCATGATTGGGGAAGTCAGTCTTTCCCCTATGGTAGTCGGTACTCTTCACGGGGTCTAGTCTGCTTTCGAAAGGGGCGTAAGCGCTAACTAGACCTCAGAGGAAGGAGTGGAATACATTCTATGAGAGGTTGAGCGGAGCTGAAGACGCTCACAGGGCATGACGACTATCTGCAATAGGCCTCAGAGGAAGGAGTGAGGGCAATAAGGGAAGTCAAGACGGGCTTAGCCGTTCTCAGAGCTTTGACTAGCTCTCATGGTAGACGAGAAGAAAGGAACTGACCTACTTCAACTGCACTGTGGGAAAGACAGACTATATTCCTGTAGCCAGGTCGGGTTAGGGCTTCATATCCTGCTTAGGCAAGGAAGAAGAGCGGCTGAAAGCCAATCGAAAACCGGCATAGAATGGAATTGATTGGTTCGCCACTTCTGAAGAAGCGAAGGAGAGGGGTGAAGTAGAGTAAGGAGTTTAGGCTTTCTTTTTTTCAGCTCAATCCCTTGCTTGTTGTTTTCGAGCCGGAGCTCGCTGGGTAGTGAAGTGGTCCGTGAAGGTTAA
>NC_032025.1:18879193-18879687 GCF_001865875.1 Lupinus angustifolius
CCTCATCCTCATCCTCGTCCTCATCCTCATCCTCATCCTCTTCCTCATCCTATCCTCCTCCTCATTCTCGTCCTCTTCCTCATCCTCATCCTCATTCTTGTCCTAATCCTGTCCTCATCCTCATTCTCGTCCTAATCCTGTCCTCATCCTCATCCTCATCCTCATTCTCGTCCTAATCCTGTCCTGTCCTCATCCTCATTCTCGTCCTAATCCTAATCCTCATCCTCATTCTCGTCCTCATCCTATCCTCATCCTCGTTCTCGTCCACATCCTATCCTCATCCTCTTTCTCATCCCCATCCTATCCTCATCCTCATCCTATCCTCATGCTCGTCCTCATCTTATCCTCATTCTCATTCTCCTCATCCTATCCTCATTCTCATCCTCCTCATCCTATCCTCCTCCTATCCTCTTCCTCAGCCTCATCCTCATCCCGATCCTATCCTAATCCTCATCCTAATCCTCCTCCACATCCTCATCCTCATCCTCATTCTC
>NC_032025.1:18879787-18880151 GCF_001865875.1 Lupinus angustifolius
ATTCTCCTCCTCATCCTATCCTCATCCTCATCCTCCTCTTATCCATATCCTCGTCCTCATCCTCATCCTCATCCTATCCTCTCCCTCATCCTCATCCTCATCCTCGTCCCAATCCTATCCTCATCCTCATCCTATTCTCATCCACATCCTATCCTCGTTCTCATCCTATCCTCATTCTTATCCTCATCCTATCCTCACCCTATCCTCGTTCTCATTCGATCCTATTCTCATCCTCATCCTATCCTCATCCTCGTCCTCATCCTATCTTCATCCTCATTCTCGTCCTCATCCTCACCTCATCCTATCCTCATCCTCATTCTTGTCCTCATCCTATCCTCATCCTCATCCTCTTCCTCTTCCTCAT
>NC_032025.1:18880251-18880661 GCF_001865875.1 Lupinus angustifolius
TTACTCATCCTCATCCTCCTCTTCATCCTATCCTCAGTCTCATCCTCCTCCTATCCTCAACCTCTTCCTCATCCTCATCCTCATCCTCATCCTCTTCCTATCCTCATTCTCATTCTCGTCCTCATCGTTTCCTCTTCCTCATCCTCATCCTCCTCATCATCCTCCTCCGCATCCTCCTCCTCATCCTCCTCTTCATCCTATCCTCATTCTCATCCTCCTCCTATCCTCATCCTCATCCTCATCCTATACTCATCCTCATCCTCATCCTAACCTCATCCTCATCCTCATGCTGTCCTCTTCCTCATCCTCATCCTCTTGCCGATCCTATCCTCATTGTCATCCTCATCCTATACTCATCCTCATCTTATCCTCATCCTCGTCCTCATCCTATCCTCATCCTCATTCTCGTC
>NC_032025.1:18880761-18881375 GCF_001865875.1 Lupinus angustifolius
CCTCGTCCTCATCCTCATTCTCGTCCTCATCCTAACCTCATCCTCCTCCACATCCTATCATCATCCTCATTCTTGTCCTCATCCTCTTCCTCTTCCTCATCCTATCCTCCTCCTCATTCTCGTCCTAACCTCATCCTCATCCTCATCCTCATCCTATCCTCTTCCTCATCCTCATCCTATCCTCATTCTCGTCCTCATTCTCGTCCTCATCCTATCCTCATCCTCATCCTCATCCTCTTCCTCTTCCTCATCCTATCCTTATCTTCATGCTCATCCTCTTCCCCATTCTCATCCTCGTCCTATGCTCATCCTCATCCTATTCTCATCCTCATCTTCATTCTCATCCTAACCTGTTCCTCATCCTCATCCTCATCCTCATCCTATACTCTTCCTCATCTTATCCTCATCCTCATCCTATCTTCCTCCTCATTCTCATCCTAACTTCATCCTCATCCTCATCCTCATCCTATCCTCTTCCTCATCCTCATCCTGCCCTCATCCTCTTCCTCATCCTATCCTTATCCTCATCCTCATCCTCTTCCACATTCTCATCCTCGTCCTATGCTCATCCTCATTCTCATTCTCGTCCTCATCCTATCCTCATCCTCATCCTA
>NC_032025.1:18881475-18882656 GCF_001865875.1 Lupinus angustifolius
GTTTTGTGGTATGAAGCATGGAATGCAAATTTTTATGATCAATGTATTAATATGTAATTGTTAAAAAGATGTGTATCAGAAAAATATATTCTTATACATGAAAAGAGACATGAGTGCCCCCACTATTTATGACTCTAAAGCCTTGGGGAGGGCGATAGAGTTTTATTGCATCATTTGCTAGTGCCAAGACGACAACTTGAGTGATTTGTGCATTTCTCAAACTAATGATGCCTCACTTGACATAGTAAAATGGGTTAGAAGGAAAGTGAACATAACTAATGGGGTGCAACAAGTTCTTGACCCTAGAATATCACATACTTGTCACCAAGCAATGATTGGAACATTAGATATAGCTCTTAGTTGCACTTTTGTGGTGCCTGAAAAAAGACCATCAATGGTAGAAGTTATTAGAGGTCTTCAGTCCCTTGAGTCAAGGACTTGCATTGCAAATTTGCATGACTCAAAAGAAGAACACCCTATTCCTGTCTGAACTTCTAAGTTCTAATCTTTGTATCTATATTTTTTGGTTTGTATTTATATGTCACATCTTTTTTTTTTGTCTATTTGATTATTTGGGATATAGGAATGACTTGAGCATGAGACATTAACTCTTTGGCATATTATTACCACAATTCTTTTATGGTGTTGTTGGCTCAAGGTTGAAGTAGTTAAGGCCAAGGCCAAATTCAGAGTAGTTGTTTGTCCTAGTTACTACTAAGGTGTTGATAGAAACACAACATCAAGACAAATCTCATCAATATTTTTGTTGGGTACATACCAAGGGCATCCCTTACTTTTTTTCGTAAGGAATTAATCTCNCGAGGTTCGTGATTGCCCATCCCAATAAATGTCGTTCGTAGGAGTCAAACTACCGATCTTAGAGTTCTAGTGAAGCCTTACACCACTAGATCAACGTCATATTGGTAAATATTAAATATGTGGGGCCATTTGCTAACAACACATCATGGTTGCTAAACATTGGAGTATTTATAATTTGATGTAACCTCTTTGTAGGCAATAGTATTTTCCATTTGTTAGAATATATGTTAGATGAAGATGAGCTATAGTTCATGTCACTCTCATAATTTAAAATTGGTCTATCCATCACCAACTAGATGGCAATTACTCATTTACATGCTTGAACATGAATATGCATTTCATGGTCTCACTCAATCAAATAA
>NC_032025.1:18882756-18886759 GCF_001865875.1 Lupinus angustifolius
TTAAAATAAATGTATTTAAGTTAAAAGTTTAATTACTAAAAATATTTTATGACACATGGAGTGACACAAATTGCAATAGTGACTTCAATTCAAGTTTCCACCATATACATCATATCATTATGAGAATCGCTTCTCACATAACAATCCATATAGCATTGTCATGACAATCCAAATTAAATTATATATTTATATATCTTATAATAATCAATATATATTAATAATTATTGTATGAATAAAATATATATATATATATATATATATATATATATATATATATATATATATATATATATATATATATATATATATATATATATATATATATATATATATATATATATATATATATTTTATTCATACAATAATTACTAATATATATATATTATTATAAGATATATAAATATATAATTTAATTTGGATTGTCATGACAATGCTATATGGATTGTTATGTGAGAAGCGATTCTCATAATGATATGATGTATATGGTGGAAACTTGAATTGAAGTCACTAAGGTTTTTAACTTGAGGAGTTGTACATTTTAAATAATGTCTATGATAAATCATGAGTACACATTAGAATTATAAAAGTCATACCCGGATGCACATCAAATCATGTAAAAATGACTAAAGTGGTTTTGATGAGTTTTGTCTACATATAAAAAATATATCTATAGATTATTTGATTGAGTGAGACCATGAAATGCATATTCATGTTCAAGCATGTAAATGAGTAATTGCCATCTAGTTGGTGATGGATAGACCAATTTTAAATTATGAGAGTGACATGAACTATAGCTCATCTTCATCTAACATATATTCTAACAAATGGAAAATACTATTGCCTACAAAGAGGTTACATCAAATTATAAATACTCCAATGTTTAGCAACCATGATGTGTTGTTAGCAAATGGCCCCACATATTTAATATTTACCAATATGACGTTGATCTAGTGGTGTAAGGCTTCACTAGAACTCTAAGATCGGTAGTTTGACTCCTACGAACGACATTTATTGGGATGGGCAATCACGAACCTCGAAAGAGATTAATTCCTTACGAAAAAAAGTAAGGGATGCCCTTGGTATGTACCCAACAAAAATATTGATGAGATTTGTCTTGATGTTGTGTTTCTATCAACACCTTAGTAGTAACTAGGACAAACAACTACTCTGAATTTGGCCTTGGCCTTAACTACTTCAACCTTGAGCCAACAACACCATAAAAGAATTGTGGTAATAATATGCCAAAGAGTTAATGTCTCATGCTCAAGTCATTCCTATATCCCAAATAATCAAATAGACAAAAAACAGATGTGACATATAAATATAAACCAGAAAATATAGATACAAAGATTAGAACTTAGAAGTTCAGACAGGAATAAGGTGTTCCTCATTGGAGTCATGCAAATTTGCAATGCAAGTCCTTGACTCAAACTGAAGACCTCTAATAACTTCTACCATTGATGGTCTTTTTTTCAGGCACCACAGAAGTGCAACTAAGAGCTATATCTAATGTTCCAATCATTGCTTGGTGAGAAGTATGTGATATTCTAGGGTCAAGAACTTGTTGCACCCCATCAGTTATGTTCACTATCCTTCTAACCCATTTTACTATGTCAAGTGAGGCATCATTAGTTTGAGAAATGCACAAATCACTCAAGTTGTCGTCTTGGCACTAGCAAATGAAAAAAACTAATCCAAATGAATAGTAAATAATATAGTGATTGTGTATAAATCTTTACACTCGTAATATTGAGATATTAGACCCATTAAACAAACGCATATTGTAGTGACATTTCTCGCTTATGTGCATAAATAATAAATAAGTAACTAATAATTGACATACATGTTGATGCTTTTAATCATATAATAACAAAAACTGGAAGTGTTAGAATGTTTTGAACTTACAATATGTTCCCAAGTATATTTTAGGAAACTCATTATCCTCATGACTCAGCCATGCTCCCCAGCTTCTAGTATCTTGGATCCTATTTAAGTTATATAGATAAATACATATAAATATATAGATAAAGAGATGCATATATAAACTAATAAATGAGAATGAAGAGGGGATATATAACAAACCTATAGACTCCACGATATGGGGTATGTGACCCAATATTATTGCCCTTGCCCTTCCTGAATTTGTAAAGATTTTAAGTAATCATGAATCTAATTTTCTGATTTAGCAAGCTATCAAATCAAAGCAATAGATAGTAAGGACCACTTCTTCTATCTTACAATGAATGTCACTTCATGTGCCATAAATTATGATTGTTGAGAAAAATACCTAAAAATTAAATTTTAATTTAAATATATTTTTTCAACTGATTACAAGGTCATGACACNATATGTTCCCAAGTATATTTTAGGAAACTCATTATCCTCATGACTCAGCCATGCTCCCCAGCTTCTAGTATCTTGGATCCTATTTAAGTTATATAGATAAATACATATAAATATATAGATAAAGAGATGCATATATAAACTAATAAATGAGAATAAAGAGGGGATATATAACAAACCTATAGACTCCACGATATGGGGTATGTGACCCAGTATTATTGCCCTTGCCCTTCCTGAATTTGTAAAGATTTTAAGTAATCACGAATTTAATTTTATGACTTAGCAAGCTATCAAATCAAAGTAGGAGATACTAAGGACCACATCTTGAGTAGAATTTCATGTGTCATAAGTTATGATTAGTCAGAAAAATACTTAAAAATTAAATTTTAATTTAAATATATTTTTTCAATCGATTACAAGGTCATGACACATGGAATGACACTCATTATTGGTAGCAGATGTGCACCCATATTCCAACAAGATATTGATCTAGTGGTGTAAGGTCCACTAGATTCCCAGGATGACTAAAATGTCAAGAGTTCGATTCCTATAAGCGACACTTGCTGGAAGGGGCAACCACAAATCCCGAAAAAGATTAGTTCCTTACCGAAAAAGATCAGAGGATACTTTTGGTAGTAAAAAAACAATAAATATGGTTGAATGCTTTGCCAAACAAATGTAGAAAAGCAATGAAGTGATATTTTATAAGAAAATAAAATCTTCGAGTAATAATTTTTCTGAACTGCTAAAGTGGTATTTGGAGTATACTTTTCCGATTATAATATTTTTATTTTGATAAATATATCAAGTATAAATGGAAAATGTTTTTTCTTGTTGTTAACACATATTAAGAACCTTAATTGTTGTAGAGTAACATTTTGCTTTAACAAAAAAATATGTGAACTCCAATGTGACAATTTTGCTTCATATCTTACCATCTCACTTTAATAGTAAAATCATTTTTATTCATCATCTGCATTTCATAGATTTCATTCCCATAGCAGCCTACCTGCGATATATAAACAACATGCTTGTGAGTAATGCAACCATATTTTAAGTGTCATTTGGTGAAAAATAAAAAACAAAATATTATTATTGATCATTGTTTTTCCCTTTGTGACCTTTTACTTTAAATAAACCATCTACTTATAAAATTTAGATAAACATGTATAAAATGGAGCATGTGATTAATGTTGAATAAGAGTAACTTAGTAAAAGATTCTAAGAATCAATATAGTGTAACATACAGGAAGGTTTGTTAATGTATGTAAGCCATATAGCCTAATGGAAACAAGATCATGTGCTCTGGCTGCTTCAATCTCAGTCGAATATCCACCTTCCAATGCAGAAAAAAACAACAAATATATATTATAGTATATTTTTTCAACAAAAAAGGAAAGAAAGAAGAAAATAATATTATAAAGTATCAGAAACAAAACTACTCAACTTTTCAATTAGTCTAATTGTCCCAAGAGTATTTTTTATCATGCATCAATATTTAAACTAAATATTTAAATTGAGACAAAATAGGTACTTACCTATATACACTGCAATAGTTGAAAAATATCGAGCCACCCAAGTAAATATAAAATAGTCAGTGAATTGTTCAGGGGTAGCAAATAAATTCTTCAATTGTTGAAAAGCTATATATATATATATA
>NC_032025.1:18886859-18887174 GCF_001865875.1 Lupinus angustifolius
GTTTGGTGAGGAAGAGTATCTCACCTAATTTATTTATGTGGTTAATAAGATGGCCGGAAGAGGAACCGCTAACCTAGATTTCATGGCGGCGATGACCGCAGCTGATAGATGCATGCTCTATGAAGAGAGCGTCGAGGTGAGGAATGCGACACTGGAGAATGTCGTACAACTTGCAAGTTCCTACGGTCCTTAGAGGAACTCTGGACAAGGGTTTGGAAGGGGAAGATCCTTCAACCGCAACCAGAAACCTTACGCTTCATCCTTTAGGAGTCAACCGAGTAATATCAAGCCTTACAATACTAGGAACTTTAAACA
>NC_032025.1:18887274-18887594 GCF_001865875.1 Lupinus angustifolius
CTATGTATGTTTCTCATAACTTTATATATAATTTTAGACAAATCAAAATGATAAAAAATTACAAACATTATCTAAACACAATTTTAATTTTCGATTAAACACAATTTCTCTTACTCATACAAACATAAAACAACATAATCACTACATCAATATTATTATGGATATTTATTTAGCAACAATTATTTAATCAACATAACATTACATCACAATTATGAATTAACATAATGTTATACTTATAAACAAATAATATATTATCACACTTATGATTAACATCATTCTTATGGGGTAAGCCCATTTTGGCTTTCATTCTTTTTAAATCA
>NC_032025.1:18887694-18890894 GCF_001865875.1 Lupinus angustifolius
CTCTATTTGTGGTTCCAATCTCCCAAACTCCCTTCAAATTCATCCCTTTTCACTCATACCTCTTTCATGTTTTATTATTCACTATTCCATTTTATTCTAGTATGATATTTTGTGGTTTTGTTGTTGAAACTTTTATAGTTTAATGATGTCGAGTAAGTTTTATGGATATTTTTGTGTTTGTCTTGATATATATTTTCTTCAATTCCATTATACTTTATCACCTTTTCTTTTTGAAAAAAACCTTTGTTGGATTTACTAGTGAAGGGTTTGTTGTTCATATGTAGATTTTTATACAGGTAGATCATCACCATTTATTGTAAGAACTAAGAAGTTTCTCTCCTTCCTCTTTTCCTCTTTAATTTGTTGTCTTACTATGTGTAAGCTTTCCACGTCAATGTCATTCACAGATAAATTTATCTTAATACTTTTTAGAGAAAAAATTTATGAGTTTTATATATTGTTATTGTATCATTCATCATTCATGTTTAATGATCGATTAATCTTTAAAAAAAGTAATATAAATAAATGGTAAATAATGTGCTAACTGTATATAAACATATACATCGATTATCATTGATAAGAGAAAAATTGGTTATTTCATGTTATTTATACTTTTATGTTAAGGTGGGGTGGGATATACATGTGTTGATAAAAATTGTAAATCTCCTTATTCTCTAATCTCAGTGTTTTTTTATAAAAATTAAATGAAGAGTCTAAATTTATTTATGTGACTTTGAGCCATAATATTTGTTCTTATGAAAGAAATGAAAATAACTAATATGAACTATTCGATCTTCTTTAAATGATAAAATTAAAAAAATAATTACCTATGATTTTTTTAAGTGATCATATAGCTATTAATCAGCTTTTACTCTTAATCACTCATGTATAATTATATGGCCCAAATTTATTATTTTCACTTTTTTTATATTAGAATTTTTCTCTCCTAATCATATATAAGCATTTTGTGCTATTAACCTATACTCCTTATCCACCATCCAGTAATAATGGGAATAAAGCTGATATATATGCAATAAGGTCCTTAACTATTTCCCTAAAGTTATGGGTGATGTAACTTAAACTTTAAAAGTTGGTGTGTTAATGATTTATATATCTAATTAATTTGTTTAATTTGGTACAGGCCAATCACCCTCTACTATCTACAAATCAATTTTCAATTGTCACCAGCAGGCTGATTCAATTACTTTCATCACACCCTCCATGTCTTATTGAAAATGGTATGCAAGTTATAATTATATATATATATATATATATATATATTTAATTATTAATTTGATATTGCATTTTTAAATCTACTATCAAAGCAAAAGTTTCAGTGTGAACTTTATCATGTTATGTCAATTCCTTGTTTCAAAACAAAAAATGATTGTTGTCTTTTATTTTATGAGTCTTGGATTGTCCTATTTACTATTAACAAAATATTAGTCTGCTGGTGTAGAGCTTTATTATATCCCTAAATGGATTAAAAGGTTAATTACTTGTTGGAAGGTACAATCACGCAACCCGAGGAAAGTAGTTTATTATCCAAATGGGTGGAGGGATACCATTAATTATACCAAAAATATTCAACCTTATAATTATGCTACCAAGGATATCCCCTCATCTAAAAGATGAGGAACTAATCTTTTCGGGTTTCGTGGCTGCTCCTCCCAACAAGTGTCGCTCCCAAGAATCAAATGTCGACCTTGTGGATACAATATGACCTTACACTAATAAACCAACTCATTATTGATGTGTGTTGAGATATCTAATAATAGACAAAAAAAACTTAAAATACTAGATTATATTGGTAATAATTTCAACCATGTGTTTTCATTAGCTTTAGAGTTTAATATATATTTATTGTCAAATGTCATTATAATTTTTTTATATATTTAGTATATCATTCAACATTTATTTTTATTACTTTTGTTTAAGAGACAATAATTATTAACATATGAATGATTGATAATGTGAAGATAGTATAAAATACTTATACATTTAGTAAATACCTATTAAATCTTTAACTTTAATATATTTATATATTGATGTTCAATTATGTATTGATGAGCCTGATAATGATTGGTCACAATGAGGAAGATTGTGATCTTACACAAAATCTACTTACACATATTAGGGTTTTCAATTATGGATTTCCTACTTTAGGGAGGTGCATTAGACAATGAAAAATCATTAGTATAAGATCAGCATTCGTGACAAAAAATAAGGAAATATAAGTATGCAACATTTAAGCAAACTTCAAAAAAACCATTTAAGTTATCAATCTATTTATTAACCAAAAACTTATACATATGTACTAAACAAAACTTATAGAACTTCTTTTCATATATTTTTATGAATAGTAACAACAAAATAAAACTAAACCATAATTAGGCATGGCTTACATAACAGGCCTAAGAAAACATATAAAGATCATATATTTCAATTTGGTGTCCTTAACCCTGTCCGACTCAATAGTACTGTGATATGTCATGTAAAAATGTCAGTTCACCATTCTAGTAAAAATATCTATTTTTGTGAAAATAATATTCTTATGATTAAGTGTTTTCAGGTAAATATTCCTACCCAAAAGCTTCTCCTAGGTAGAAATAAAAGGATTAGTTGATCATGTAACCAAAAAAGTATCTGGTTTAATAAATCCCCACCATGTATGATACAAAATATAATAAATTCATAACATAAAATTAAAGACCCATCAAACATTAGCATAAGCATATATCTAGGAGCACTGGGAAAATCTCTCTTTTTAAAATTTGCCTATATCATACTCAAGTATATAGATGTACTTCACAAGTTTACATTAATGTGGCTTTTGATCGTTTAACCTTTTCCTTTAGTACTCACCAATCCAAAGCACTCAGTTTTTTTGCAATAAAGTCCTTGGGCAATGGTATCTTTATTGAGTCTAGATCATCTCTAATACCGTAAGGTTATTTGAAGAGATTAAGACATGTGACAAAACACATATTCAAGGGTTAGACTTTTAAATTCATAAAAATTCAATTTTGAATAAAACAAATTTGTGAAATCCTCTTTAACTAGGGTTAGTTTTGCCACATCTTAATCTCTCTTGAATTATTACACCCTAGTATGAGAGAGTATCCAGACTCATGCTTACCTTCCCGATAGTGACCATCCCACTTGAAGTTCCTTGATCATTCATATACTTCCTCTACACA
>NC_032025.1:18890994-18891367 GCF_001865875.1 Lupinus angustifolius
AATGATCATTATGATGATAAGGATACCATTTCCAAGGAACTCTACTGCCAAAAATCTTAGTGCTATAGATTAGTGTGGTTTGAGGGAGAAGGGTAAAAGGCCTAAGGTTACATTAACTTTGAGATGAAACTTAGAAAGTACATGTATACATGAGTATGATATGAAAATATTATTAAAAGGTATTTTCTTGCTCCTAATTATTTTTGTATGGTTATGGTAATATTAGATGAGTCTTTTTATGTTATTATGTCTTTTATTTTGTGTCATACTTGGTAGGGATTTTTAAGCTATTAACTTATTGGGTATATGTTCAACTAATTCCATTATCTCCATCAAGGAGAATCTTTGGGTAAGAGTATCTAAAACGCTATTT
>NC_032025.1:18891467-18892263 GCF_001865875.1 Lupinus angustifolius
TACTCCTCATCCTATCCTCGTCCTCATCCTCATCCTATCCTAATTCTCATTCTCGTCCTCATCCTATTTTCCTCCTTATCCTCATCCTCTTCCTCATCCGCATCCTCATCCCTATCCTATCCTCATCCTCATCCTATCCTCTTCCTTATCCTCATCCACTTCCTCATCCTCGTCCCCATCCTATACTCATCCTATACTCATCCTCATCCTCATCCTATCCTCATCCTCATCCTCATGCTCATTCTCGTTGCCATCCTATCCTCATCCTCATCCTGTACCTCTTCCATCTCCTATCCTTATCCTCATCCTCATCCTCATCCTCTTCCAAATTCATATCCTTATCATATCCTCATCGTCATCCTCATTCTCATCCTCATCCTATCCTCATTCTCATTCTCGTCCTCATCCTTTCCTCTTCCTCATTCTCATCCTCCTATTAATACTATCCTCATTCTCATCGTCCTCCTATCCTGATCCTCATCGTCATCCTCATCCTAACCTCGTCCTCATCCTCAACGTCATCCTCATCCCCATCCTCTTCCTCATCCTCATCCTCGTCCCCATTCTATCCTTATCCTCATCCACATTCTCATCCTCATCCTATCCTCATCCTCATTCTACTCCTCATCCTATGCTCTTAATCATTCTCGTCATCATCCTATCCATATCCTCGTCCTAATTTACATCCTATGCTCATCCTCATTCTCGTCCTAATCCTATCCTCATCCTCATCCTCATCCTCATCGTCATCCTAACCTCATCCTCATCCTCTTTCTCATCCTCATCCTCATTCTCG
>NC_032025.1:18892363-18892835 GCF_001865875.1 Lupinus angustifolius
CCTCATCCTCTTCCACGGTCTCATCCTCATCCTATCCTCATCCTCATTCTCGTCCTCATCCTATCCTCCTCCTCATCCTCATTCTCGTCCTCATCCTATCCTCCTCCTCATCCTCATTCTCGTCCTCATCCTATCCTCCTCCTCATCCTCATTCTCGTCCTCATCCTTTCCTCCACCTCATCCTCTTCCTATCCTCATCCTCATCGTCATCCTCATCCTTATCCTAACGTCGTCCCCATCCTCAACGTCATCCTCATCCTCTTCCTCATCCTCATCCTCGTCCCATTTCTATCCTTATCCTCATCCACATTCTCATCATCATCCTATCCTCATCCTCATTCTACTCCTCATCCTATCCTCATCCTCATTCTACTCCTCATCCTATCCTCATCCTCATTCTACTCCTCATCCTATCCTCATCCTCATTCTACTCCTCATCCTATCCTCATCCTCATTCTACTCCTCATCCTAT
>NC_032025.1:18892935-18893144 GCF_001865875.1 Lupinus angustifolius
TTCTACCCTCATTCTCATTCTCGTCCTCATCCTTTCCTCTTCCTCATCCTCATTCTCATCCTCCTCCTATCCTCATCCTCATCGTCGTCCTATCCTCTTCCTCATCGTCATCCTCATCCTCATCGTCATCCTAATCCTGATCCTCATCCTCATCCTCATCCTCATTCTCGTCCTCCTCTTATCCTCATCCTCGTCCTCATCCTCATCCT
>NC_032025.1:18893244-18893979 GCF_001865875.1 Lupinus angustifolius
CTATCCTCATCCTCATCCTCATCCTCATTCTCGTCCTCCTCTTATCCTCATCCTCGTCCTCATCCTCATCCTCTTCCACATTCTCATCCTCATCCTATCCTCATCCTCGTCCTCTTCCTATCCTCATCCTCATCCTATCCTCATGCTCATTCTCGTCATCATCCTATCCTCCTCCACATTCTCGTCCTCATCATATCCTCATCCTCGTCCTCATCCACATCCTATCCTCATCCTCCTCCTCATCCTCGTCCTCATCCTTTCCTCTTCCTAATCCTCTTCCTCATCTTCATCCTATCCTCATTCTCATCCTCTTCCTATCCTCATCCTCGTCCTCATCCTTATCCTTTCCTCATCGTCATCCTCATTCTAGTCCTTATCCTATCCTCATCCTCATCCTCATCCTCATCCTATCCTCATCCTTATTCTCGTCCTCATCCTATCCTCGTCTCTTGGTCATACTCATCCCCATCCTCATCCACTTCCACATTCTCATCCTCATCCTATCCTCATCCTCATCCTATCCTAATTCTCATCCTCATTCTACCATCCTCATGCTCATCCTCATCCTATCGTAATTCTCGTCCTCATTCTCGTCCCAATCCCATCTTCATCCTCATCCTCATCCTTGTCCTCATCCTATCCTCATCCTCGTCCTTATCCACATCCTATCCGCATTCTTATTCTCGTCCTAGTCCTATCTTCATCCTCATCCTCATCCTCATCCTCGTCCTCATC
>NC_032025.1:18894079-18894834 GCF_001865875.1 Lupinus angustifolius
CATCCTATCCTCATCCTCATCCTCATCCTCATCCTTATCCTCCTATCCTCATCCTCGTCCTCATCCTATCCTCATCGTGATCCTAACCTTATCCTCCTCCTTATCCTATCATCATCCTCGTCCTGATCCTATCCTCATCCTCATCCTCATGCTCGTCCTCATCCTCGTCCTCTTTATCATTCTCATTCAACTCCTCATCCTATTCTCATCCTCATTCTCGTCGTCATCCTATCGTCATCCTCGTCCTGATCCTATCCTCATCCTCTTCCTATCCTCATCCTCATACTCATTCTCGTCCTCATCCTATCCTCATCCTCATCCTATCCTCATTCTCCTTCTCGTTCTCATTCTCGTCCTCAACCTATCCTCATCCTCATCCTCTTTGTCTTACTCATCCTATCCTCCTCCTCATCCTATCCTCGTCCTCATCCTCATCCTCATTCTACTCCTCATGCTATTCCTATACTCATTCTCGTCCTCATCCTATCCTCATTCTCGTCCTCTTCCTATCCTCATCCTCGTACTCATCCGCGTCCTCATCCTATCCTCATCCTTATCCTTTCCTCTTCCTTATCATCATTCTAGTCCTTATCCTATCCTCATCCTCATCCTCATCCTATCCTCATCCTTATTCTCGTCCTCATCCTATCCTCATCCTCATCCTATCCTCGTTCTCGTCCTCATCCTATCCTCATCCTCATCCTCTTCCACATTCTCATCCTATCTTCATCCTCATTCTACTCCTCATCCTATCC
>NC_032025.1:18894934-18895752 GCF_001865875.1 Lupinus angustifolius
TCCTCCTCCTCTTCATCCTATCCTCATTCTCATCCTCCTCCTATCCTCTTCCTCATCCTCATCCACATCCCAACCTTATCCTCATCCTCATCCTCATCCTATCTTCTTCCTCATCCTAATCCTCATCCTCATTCTACTCCTCATCCTATCCCCAGCCTCTTTCTGGTCCTCATCCTCGTCCTTATCCTCGTCCTCATCCTCATTCTCGTCCTCATCCTACCCTCATCCTCATCCTCGTCCTCATCCTAACCTACTCTTAACTTCATCCTATCCTCATCCTCATCCTCATCCTATCCTAATCCTTATACTCATCCTCATTCTTATCCTCATCCTCTTTCTCATACTCGTCCTCATCCTATCCCCATCCTCGTCCTCGTCCTCATCCTCCTCTTCATCCTATCCTCATTCTCATCCTCCTCCTAAGCTCATCCTCATCGTCATCTTATCCTCATCCTCATCTTCCTCATCCTCATTCAACTCCTCATCCTATCCTCATCCTCATTTTCGTCCTCATCCTCGTCCTAATCCACATCCTATCCTCATCCTCATTATGGTCCTAATCCTATCCCTATCCTCATCCTTGTTCTCATCCTATCTGTATCCTCATTATATTCCTCCTCCTATCCTCATCCTCATCCTCTTCCTCAACCCCATCCTATCCTCATCCTCATTCTCGTCCTCATCCTATCATCATCCACATCCTATCCTCATTCTCGTCCTCAACCTATCCACATCCTCATCCTCATCCTCATCATATCCTCATCCTCATCCCATCCTCATCCTCATTCTCGTCCTCATCCTATCCTCCTCCTCATCCT
>NC_032025.1:18895852-18897173 GCF_001865875.1 Lupinus angustifolius
CTCCTCATACTCATCCTCATTCTCGTCCTCATCCTCATCCTGATCCTCTTCCTCATCTTCATCCTCATCCTATCGTCATCCTCATCCTATCGTCATCCTCATCCTTATCCTTATCCCATCCTCATCCTCATCCTCATCCTCATCTTCATCCTACCCTCTTCCTCATCCTCATCCACTTCCTCATCCTTGTTCTCATCCTCGTCCTAATCCACATCCTTTCGTCATCCTCATTCTCGTCCTAATCCTATCCTCACCCTCATCCTCGTCCTCATCCTCAATCTCGTCCTAATCCTATCCTCAACCACATCTTAACTTCGTACTCATCGTCATCCTAACTTCGCCGTCATCCTCATCCTCCTCCTCATCCTATCCTTATCCTCATCCTATTCTTATTCTCATCCAATCCTCCTCCTTATCCTCGTCCTAATCCACATCCTATACTCATCCTCATTCTCGTCCTAATCCTATCCTCATCCTCATCCTCATCCTCGTTCTCATCCTATATTCATCCTCATTCTCGTCCTAATCCTATCCTCATCCTCATCCTCATGGTCGCCCTCATCCTCATGGTCGCCCTCATCCTATTCTCGTCCTCATCATCTTCCTCATCCCATCCTTATCCTCATCTGCATCCTCATCCTATTCCACATTCTCATCCTCATCCTATCCTCATCCTCCTCCTCATACTCATCCTCATTCTCGTCCTCATCCTATCCTCCTCCTCATCCTCATCCTATCCTCATTCTCATTCTCGTCCTCATCCTTTCCCTCCTCATCCTCCTCCTCCTCCTCTTCATCCTATCCTCATCCTCGTCCTCATCCGCATCCTCACCCTCATCCTCATCCTCATCCTCATCCTGATCCTCATCCTCATCCTCATCCTCATCCTCCTCTTAATCATATCCTCATCCTCGTCCTCATCCATATCCTCATCCTATCCTCATGCTCATTCTCGTCCTCATCTTATCCACTTCCTCATCCTCATCCTCCTCCTATCCTCATCCTCATTCCCATCCTCATCCTAATCCTATCCTCATCATCATCCTCATTCTCATCCTCATCCTTATCCTCATTCTCGTCCTCCTCTTATCCTTATCCTCGTCCTCATCCTCTTGCTCATCCTCATCCTCAACCTATCCTCATCTTCAATCTCGTCCTCCTCTTATCCTCATCCTCGTCCTCATCATCTTCCTCATCCTCATCCTCACTCTCATCCTCTTCCACATTCTCATCCTCATCCTCATCCTCGTCCTCTTCCTATCCTCATCCTATCCTCACTCTCATCCTCGTCCTCATTCTCACTCTCGTCCTCATCCTATCC
>NC_032025.1:18897273-18898164 GCF_001865875.1 Lupinus angustifolius
CTCTTATCCTCATCCTCGTCCTCATCCTCTTGCTCATCCTCATTCTCATCCTCATCGTCATCCTCTCCTCATCCTCATCCCCGTCCTCTTCCTATCCTCATTCTCATTCTCATTCTCGTCCTCATCCTCCTCCTCCTCCTCATCCTATCCTCGTCCTCATCCTATCCTCATTCTCATGCTCGTCCTCATCCTATCCTCATTCTCATTCTTCACCTCATCCTATCCTCCTCCTTATCCTCATCCTCCTCCTCATCCTATTCCCCATCCTGATGCTTTCCTCATCCTCATCCTCATCCTATCCTCTTCCTTCTCCTCATCCTCTTCCTCATCCTCGTTCTCATTCTATCCTCATCCTCGTCTTCGTCCTCATCCTCCTCTTCATCCTCCTCCTAAACTCATCCTTTCCTCATCCTATCCTCATCCTCATTCTCTTCCACATTCTCATTCTCATCCTCATTCTATCCTCATCCTCATCCTCATCCTATTCCACATTCTCATTCGCATCCTATTCTCATCCTCATCCTTATCCTCATCCTCATACTCATCCTCATCCTCTTCCTCATCCTCTTCCTCATCTTCATCCTATCCTCATTCTATCCTCCTCTTCATCCTCATCCTTATCCTATCCTCGTCCTCATTCTCATCCTCTTCCTCATCCTATCCTCATCCTCATCCTATCCTCATTCTCATCCTCCTCCTATCCTCCTTCTCATCCTCATCCTCATCCTCATCCTCATCCTCATCCTCATCCTCATCCTCTTCCTCTTCCTCTTCCTCTTCCTTTTCCTCTTCCTCATCCTCATCCTCCTCCTCAACCTATCCTCATCCTCATCATATCCTGATCCTCATCCTAACCTCGTCCTCATCCTCATCCTCATCCTCATCCTCTTC
>NC_032025.1:18898264-18900001 GCF_001865875.1 Lupinus angustifolius
TCCTATCCTCATTCTCATCCTCCTCTTCATTCTATCCTCATTCTCATCCTCCTCTTCATCCTATCCTCATTCTCATCCTCCTCTTCATCCTATCCTCATTCTCATCCTCCTCTTCATCCTATCCTCATTCTCATCCTCCTCTTCATCCTATCCTCATTCTCATCCTCCTCTTCATCCTATCCTCATTCTCATCCTCCTCTTCATCCTATCCTCATTCTCATCCTCCTCTTCATCCTATCCTCATTCTCATCCTCCTCTTCATCCTATCCTCATTCTCATCCTCCTCTTCATCCTATCCTCATTCTCATCCTCCTCTTCATCCTATCCTCATTCTCATCCTCCTCTTCATCCTATCCTCATTCTCATCCTCCTCTTCATCCTATCCTCATTCTCATCCTCCTCTTCATCCTATCCTCATTCTCATCCTCCTCTTCATCCTATCCTCATTCTCATCCTCCTCTTCATCCTATCCTCATTCTCATCCTCCTCTTCATCCTATCCTCATTCTCATCCTCCTCTTCATCCTATCCTCATTCTCATCCTCCTCTTCATCCTATCCTCATTCTCATCCTCCTCTTCATCCTATCCTCATTCTCATCCTCCTCTTCATCCTATCCTCATTCTCATCCTCCTCTTCATCCTATCCTCATTCTCATCCTCCTCTTCATCCTATCCTCATTCTCATCCTCCTCTTCATCCTATCCTCATTCTCATCCTCCTCTTCATCCTATCCTCATTCTCATCCTCCTCTTCATCCTATCCTCATTCTCATCCTCCTCTTCATCCTATCCTCATTCTCATCCTCCTCTTCATCCTATCCTCATTCTCATCCTCCTCTTCATCCTATCCTCATTCTCATCCTCCTCTTCATCCTATCCTCATTCTCATCCTCCTCTTCATCCTATCCTCATTCTCATCCTCCTCTTCATCCTATCCTCATTCTCATCCTCCTCTTCATCCTATCCTCATTCTCATCCTCCTCTTCATCCTATCCTCATTCTCATCCTCCTCCTATCCTCATCCTCATGCTTATTCGCATCCTTATCCTCATCCTCCTCCTATCCTCATCCTCATGCTTATTCGCATCCTTATCCTCATCCTCATACGCAACCTCATCCTCATCCTCACCCACATCCTCTTCCTCATCTTCATCCTCATCCTTTCCTCATCCTATCATCATCGTCATCCTCATCCTATCCTCATTCTCATCCTCCTCCTCATCCTCCTCTTCATTCTATCCTCATTCTCATCCTCCTCTTATCCTCATCCTCATCCTCGTCCTCATCATCATTCTTATCCTCATCCTATCTTCATCCTCTTCTTATCCTCATCCTCATCCTCGTCCTCATCATCATTCTTATCCTCATCCTATCTTCATCCTCTTCTTATCCTCATCCTCATCCTCCTCCTATCCTCATCCTCGTTCTTATTCGCGTCCTTATCCTCATCCTCGTACTCAACCTCATCCTCATCCTCATCCACATCCTCTTCCTCATCCTATCATCATCGTCATCCTCATCCTTATCCTCCTCCTCATCCTATCCTTATCCTTATCCAATTCTCATCCTCATCCTCTTCCTCATGCCCATCCTATCCTAATCCTCATCCTCATTCTCTTCCTCATCCTATCCTCATTCTCGTCCTCATCATATCCACTTCCTCATTCTCATCATCTTCGTCATCCTCATCCTATCCTCATTCTCATTCTCGTCGTCATCCTTTCCTCTACCTCATCCT
>NC_032025.1:18900101-18900545 GCF_001865875.1 Lupinus angustifolius
ATTCAAATAAGTTAAGACACATTAAATGCTTGAAATAAAAGAATTAAGACACATTAAATGCTTGATATAAAAGAATTAAGACACATTAAACTAGTCTTAAAAACAACTTAGAAAGAAATAGGAAATGTTAGGACACATTAAATATGTCCTAGGCCAAGCTTCAAGCTTGGCCGTGCCCTTATTTAAAGGGTAGGGAAATCTTTTCCCCATCTTGGCCTACACTTAAAGCAATGTAATAAAAATGAAAATAACTCCCTTGGGTTGGTTTTGGAGGATGCTCCTTGATGGTCTTTACGATCTTTACGAAGATTGGATTGGGTGGCTTCTCCTTGATGTTCTTTATGAGGAGCATAAGTACATTTAGTCCAAGTTTGGGCCTTATTCTTGGCTTGGGCCCACTTATGCCTAATAGCTCCTTCTTTGGAATCTTGGGCATTTTCTGGA
>NC_032025.1:18900645-18900985 GCF_001865875.1 Lupinus angustifolius
GGATGAGGAAGAGGATAGGATGAGGACGAGAATGAGAGTGAGGATAGGATGAGGATGAGGATAGGAAGAGGACGAGGATGAGGATGAGGATAGGATGAGGATGAGAATGTGGAAGAGGATGAGGATGAGGATAAGAGGAGGACGAGAATGAGGATGAGGATAGGATGAGGATGAGGATGAGCAAGAGTGTGAGGATGAGAATGAGGATGAGGATGAGGATCAGGATGAGGATCAGGATAGGAAGAGAACGAGGAAGAGCATGAGGATGAGAATGTGGAAGAGGATGAGGATGAGGAAGAGGATGAGGACGAGAATGAGGATGAGGATAGGATGAGGATGA
>NC_032025.1:18901085-18910215 GCF_001865875.1 Lupinus angustifolius
ACTATGGAAACTTGTCAAGAAACCTAATAATTCAAAGATTAAAACCTAATAATTCCAAGATTACCTTAATCACCCAGTTTCTTTAATTATCAATTAATAAAACCTAATGATTCCTACGATTAACTTAAATAACAATTTCTTTAATCATCGATTATAATCAACTAAATCTACTAATCATATTGAATAAAAGCTCATAAAGAGAGAGTAAAATGAAAAAGATTAAAAGAAACCTGAAAGTGGAAAAGGCAGAAGAGAATTGAATTGAATAGTATTAGAGTGTAGTGAGAGAGTAAGAGAGTGTAGTGAGTGAAAGAATGTTACAGCGACTCATTCATATATATAGTTATCGCGCGTGATCTTTTTTGGGTATAATTATGGCGCGTGATTATTTTTTGGGTATGATTATCGCGCGTGATTGTGTTTTTGGGTATAATTATGGCGCGTAAGCAACTAAACAACAACCTCTTTTGTTTTTTTTAATAAAAAAGAGGACAACCTTAACTTAGCTTTATATCTATGTAATAACCAAACTAATTTAATATATCTGCCTAATAAATTATAACTAAATAATCTCACGTTTTAACAATGTCATTATGGAAGTATTATTATATTGAGACCAAATTAGACATAAATTGTATAACCAAATTTATAATTCAATCTATTATTTTGCGGGCATTTTTAATGGGCAATGCGGACGGCCTGTAGGGATAATGTAGGGAAAGAAGAAAATTTTCAATAAAGTATGATGTAATGTGATTTAATGTATAAAAAAAAGTGATATAATATGATTTAGTCAACTTTATAGAAAATATCAAAGTTTTTTAAAATTTGTTATCTTTTAACTACTTTATTTCTTTTGTTTTTAAAATTTCGTTTAGCCAATGTGGGCATGCCCAAACTTACTTGAATTGAAGCATTCATTTACGGGCATAACGGGTCGGACGACCCATTTTGTCATCCGTAACTATGAATGAAAATAAGCCAATTGTTTATTAGGGGTTTATTATCTTAACTATAATAGGTCATACTAAGTTTGACATTTTTATAAACATGTCGAATGAGCGGGTTTGCATGGACTAGGTAGTCGAACATAGGGACTTCCGATCTTTCTTCCTATATAAAGCATACTTCAAGAAGATCAGCCTTCATCTTTGATATGTGTCATCCCCTCTCAAGCTCCGACATGTGTACTCAATTGAAGTCACACTTACTCTCGTGATACAGTTATCAATCAAATCATTTACTTGGATCTTTTTATCCAATCGCTTCGTAGCAACCCATGTGAATTTCAGAAACCCCGAAGAATCCTAATATCACTCTCGTGAATTAGGATTCTAGTTTGAATAATTGAATGGTCAGATAGTTGGGTTCACCTCTCGGTCCTTCCCCAATGTATCTAAGAGGTGTAATTTGTTGGTCAGACAACTCACAAGAATAAAACTCAGTTTAATGATTCAAATCACAACACTCAATAAAATAGAAGTAAGAACAAGTGTTTATTGAATGTAAAAGGGCATAGCCCCAATCCTAGAAACAAATGGAATTACTAACTCATGATGTAGAAGAGAATCTCAAATTCTAAATTAGAGAATTGTAATGTCAAATGTAAAGTGTTTATTGAATGTAAAAGGGCATAGCCCCAATCCTAGAAACAAATGGAATTACTAACTCATGATGTAGAAGAGAATCTCAAATTCTAAATTAGAGAATTGTAATGTCAAATGTAAAGTGTCCTAATCCTTGAGGGAGAACCCTTATTTATCCTAATTACAAAATATTGGGCTATGCCCAACAAAACAAATCTAAAAAATAGGAATACAATATAACATTTGTGACTTCTTTTGGCTCTTCAATTGGTCTTCGCATAGCCTCAACACTGAATTCCATCTTCTTGCTCTCAATCTCTACTCTTTTTTGCTTTAATACATCCAAACTGTACAACATAACCAAAAACATCTGCTCAACCTGAACAAAGAGAAATAAAAGCTAAACGCAATCCTAAAGTCCTAATTATGTCCTAAAATTCAAGTTAAATGCAATGCAAATATAGCATAATTTCACACTCATCAAGGTTTCGCGCCCAAGCGAGAGCCTGACGCTCAAGCGAGGGTTTTGATAATCGGTTATACCCAAGCGTTAATCGATTATCACAGTTACAGTCATTCGAGTAATGTTCATCCATGGATAACCACAAAATTACTCCACACAAAGACCTAACTTAAACGATATAGCTTAAAAAACCAAACGTACTTAATCCAAACAAACATACAATTGATTAAGTACAATATTTTTCATACCCAAAACAACTCCAAACTTTTGAGGTAGTTTAGGAGGTCTGAATGTCATATTTTGACATCATTATGTCATGATGTATTCTCTCTCACTTTAGGTTGTCGAGTGAGTGATTCTCTTTTAGTGTGAATGAGTAGGTTGTCCAACTTTAGAAGTTTCAGAAGCAAACACAACAACAAATTAATGGGTTTGCGAATTAAATTTTTGCATGATAAACCTAAGGTAAAGACACATTTTAACCTATCATAAACTCAATCACTTTCGTCCATCCGGTTCAATATTACGTATTCTTGAATCATTCTTTATCATCGAAAGTCTTCTTTAAGAAAATAAATTTTTTAAACTAAGACTTTAAAAAAGTTTATACTTTATCTTTTACACCATTTATTATTTTCATGAAGACTTTTTAAGGTATATTTACCACTTTAAGGTAAATTTCTTAACAAAAATCACAACTTTAAATCAAGATCTCTTATGTTAAACTTACCACTTTAAAGTAAGCTAACCCAAGTTGATTAAATAAAACTCTATGGTCATCTCAATACTTTTTATTCTATTAGTAACCATAAGGGTTGATGGTATTGATCACATAACCAAGAACAACATATCAAAAGTTAATATTTTAAAATAAAGATTTCTTAAGTTAAACTTACCATTTTAAAGTAAGTTAACTTAACAATGTCCCCACTTTAACTAGTTTACTATCCAATACTTCAAAACACGTTAAGTTCATAAAGTCAAGACTTTTATAAGTCATCTTTTATCTCAAATCATTACTTAAACTTGGAAATCAAAGGATATCATTTACTAATCAAATCTTTAACGCAATACTTTAAAACAACACTTTTTCAACAAAACTCATAAACATTTTGGATTTAAAAAATAGAAAATAAACTTCTCCTACACATATATGCCACAATATTTAGACCAAATGGCAAGGAAAAGTTTTGGTTTTTCAACTTATCCTTAAACACATTAAAGGTTCCTTTGATATTCAAATCATCACGTTTAAACTCATTCAAACACCAACATTAAATTTTCTAGCATTAAAACCAAAAAATAAATTATTCTAAACTTGTCCAAGACTATGATTTTTCAAGCCAAAATCAAGTGAAAAAATTCAAACTTTACATGGTTTAACAGCTCTTTAAGGGTCCCTATGATGTACAAATCATTATCTTTAAACACATTCAAACTCCAACATTATATTTTCTAGCATTAAATAGAAAAATAAATTATTCTACACTAATTCAAAGCTATAGTTTTCCAAGCAAAAAACAAGTGGAAAAATCCTAACTTTACATAGTTTAACAACTACAAAATACTTGGATCCAAACATTAAAATAAAATAGTCCATTAACAACATAACAAAATGGTAACTATCTAAAGATATATGTGGGAAGGAATGAGAAAACAATAAGAGAACTACCTTAAAATCTCTTAGAAATGCTAAAATGTAAAGTGAGAAAGTGAGGAGAGCAAAATCTTCCTCAAGGCCAAGGGTTGCCTTTATAAAGTGGAATTCAGATTTTTGGGAGGAAAAATCAAGGGGAATTTCCAAAATCTTGGTGATGTAAGGAGTTAATGAGTGATTTTGGGGATTGTGCAAAAGGTTGTACTTTTGCTTCTTCAACAAGCAAGTTTGATTCATGGACAATGATGTGACTAATGCGATAAAACATCATGATTAAAACAATGCATAAGACTTGTTGGCTAAAACTCGGCCAGAGATTAAAAATCTCCCGTTTTAGGGTTACGTTTAGAACGTCGAAACTTGAATTTCGGAGTGAAAAATATCTAGAGATGAGTTATGGACAATTTTGATGTCTATTTTGACTCGAAATAATATTTCGAATCCAATGGCGCAATCAGAATTCAGTTTCTGGTTACGGAACTCAAAAATCACCTTTTGGGCCGAATTTAGGGTGAATTTGGGCCTGGAAGAGACCCGAAGACTTTCAGTATCAGAAAATTATGAACCTTTACCATAAATTAGGAAATCACAATAAAAAACTAAAACTCAATTGAAGTTTAGCCTAAATCAATACCGATTAATTTATAAAATTAATCACTTGTCAATTAAATAATTAATAAAAGATGCACGGACAATCACGTGTTACATATACAAGTATGCAAAATAATATTAGTAGTATGAATAACAAAATAGAGTAAATATACATTTCTAGAGATGATTATAGTTAAGTTTTGGAATGCAAAGAAGGAGATTGAGAAAAACTTCTATTTCTATTTCCCCTACCAAAACTCAACTCATTAATAAACTCTATTTTTCGGTGATAGATGATTGATGAAATGAGGTTAAATTCTGATTAGTAAGCATATCAAAATCTTGATACCAATATTGTTGTAAAATTAGAAGCTATAAAAAAACAAATAAAGATTAGAAATAAAATGAGTTCACATGCACTGTGTCATTATTTTGTATTACTTTGTATCACATATGTTGTCCTATTGTCTTGCACTGTTTGGACTATCGAGCTGCGAAGAACAGATTGAAGTGTTACATGGTGTCATTAAATTGAAATTAATTAAGAACCTTTACTTTCGGTAAGGAACTAGTAGGATACCCGTGCATTCGCACGGGTAGTAATGTATTTTGCATAAATTTATTTAAAAAATAAAAGCATAATTTGTTAATAAAAATATTAGTGAGCCCATGAAAGATGATATTGATATATTTGATTGTCAGTGTAGAGTTGTTGGCGAATTAGATGTTGTTGAATTTATTATATTAAATAAATAAAGAATTGTTACAAATTAAAGAAAAAGTTTAGAAAACATTGTAAAATAAGTTGTAGGATACATTTTGGTGATTTCTATTGCATTGTCATGATTTTCTAGATGCATATTCTTTGGAAGGGTTAAAATTACACATTAATATCAATGATATATGCATTGATTGTTACATGTATAATATCTGAACAACAACCTCTTGGAACCATTGGCAAGATTTGTTTGAAATCACCTCAAAAAATTTCAATCTTTGCTCTGAATAAAATGGAGTCATTTGTTGTCGTAATCATTATATCTCCAAGACTTTAATTAAATGTCTCGAAGCAAAATTTATGTGTCATTGGAAATTCATCCCATATAATTAACTTTGCTTGTTTCAATAAGTCTGCAAGTTCAAACCCGTAAAGAATGTTGCAAACAGGGTTGTCGAGACTTGGTACATGTATTTTGAATTTAGATTGTGATATTTTATCCTCAATAATAATAAAGAAGTTATTCTCAATATGCTTTCCATGTCCTTTAGATGCATATATATATATATATGTGTGTGTGTGTGTGAGAGAGAGAGAGATTAGAAAAATACCTTAGACTTGACTAATTTTTTAGCAAATGATATTTTCCCAAGGACATAAAAAACATGGAAGCTCACATGCAAAGATTAATAAAAAAAATCATTTGTTACTAAAAGAATTTATTTAACTAAAACCATTTATTTAGCTAAAATATAAGTGCATGTTGTTAAAGTGATTAGTGTAGTTGGGGTAAGGCATTTGATATTGTAAGTAGTTCACTTAATTTAGTATTTGAAAAAATAATATCTACAATATAGTTAAAATTTGCTAAAAGACTTAAATTAATGAAATGCAATAATTATATTGATTTTAAACATGGACATTCGAAGAATATATATGACATTTTCAATATTTTTTGATATGATCTTTGCATTGAGTACATGATTTGTTAATTTAGTGATAGTCAATTTTATATCATTGCATAATCCTTCAGATTGGTTGAAATTTGTTAATAACATTATATGAGTGACAATCTTCAACTTTATTTTATAATTAGGAAGACCATAAATTTTAAGCTAGTTAAGAAATTTTGGATTTAGTATGTTGAATGATCATGGGATACACAGATAATGTAAAAATGGGATATACAAAGAAAATCACATAGAACAAAATAATATCTGCAACATAGTTAAAATTTGCTAAAAGACTTAAATTAATTAAATGCAATAATTTTATCGATTTTAAACATGGACATTCGAGGAATATATATGACATTTTCAATATTTTTTGATATGATCTTTGCATTGAGTACATGATTTGTCAATTTTATATCATTACATAATCCATCATATTGGTTTAAATTTGTTAATGACATTATAGGAGTGACAATCTTCAACTTTATTTTATGATTAGGAAGACCATAAATATTAAGCTAGTTAAGAAATTTTGGATTTAGTATGTTGAATGATCATTTCATTATGATCAAACATATCAACTGAATCTGAACTTAGATATTCATGGCCAACATGTAATACTGGAAACCCATAGCTATTGACTCCACTGTTAACAGTTCAAAATATAGATATCATTATTAGTTTCAGGAAAACCAAAATGGATATTAAACAAAAAAATGAAATAAAAAAATGCAAGTTGAAAAAGGACTAAATTTTAACATAACCTAAGATGGTTTCGAAACTTTACAAAACTTTAAGCCTTGAAGTTGGTCTATTGGTATGTGATTTATATCCTCTATCTCTTGGAGCTTTCATGACCTCTATGACACTTTGTAACTCTTCGTTTGCTTCTAAACCTTAATGTTGAGGAAGAATAAGTAAAAAAGTAATAGGATGAGAGAAAGTTAGTAAAAATATAGAAACTCTGGATATATGTACACAAAAAAAGGACTCATTGAAATGCAGTAAATAAGGTTCACTGATTTAGATAATGAAAATGTAATGTCTAACTAAAAATGCACAAAATATGCTTGATTGATAAAAAAGTGATAAAAATGATTAATTTTTAATAAATAAGTTAGATAATGAGCATGCATATCCAAAATAACATAAAAAATTAACATGCAAAAGTTAGAATGGAGGAAGTAAGGAAAATATTGAACTACAAATAATATTTTCAGTTGTTATACATTGCAATCCTTTTTTCTATAGCAATCATTCAAATAAAAACTTCAAAAGTTGTATCAAATACATGACAAATTTACAAAGACATTGTTAAGGCAATAGAACATTTGAAAAGACATTGACTGATGACACCAATTTTATACCATAAATTATCTACAAAACACTTTTTCCATGGAATGGAGTCAAGTTTTCCATCTAGGTGTCATATTGTGTTTGTTGAATAGGAGATGATAATTAAAGGAGAGCAATTAAACTATTAAAGTTTATTTAGTAAGAAAATATTATAGGCCTTGGGATACTGCTGCAAGAGAATCAAATGAAACTCTTTTTTCCACATTTTTTTTATCTTTAATAGAAGTCAAAACTTACACAAAGAAAGAACAATAATTTAACAGAAAATCTATCTAAAGAGGAATTAAAGATAAAAAAAATATGAAACATACATAGACAGAGTAATTAATGCTACATTTTTTAAAAATAAAAAGTTAAACAAATAAAAAAATGCATACTTTCACAACCTCTAAGTTAAGCTCGAAAAAACTGAATAAAATAGGAGTTAAGTCAAGCTAGTAACCTTCAAAATCAACGGGTAATGATGTGTGTAGTAAAAAAAACAATCCATCTTGAGTTAAGTACCCCTTAGACTCACTTTTAATACAATTTTTTGACTGATAAAAAAATATTTGATCATTTTCTATTCAAGATAACTAAAGAAAGATAAACATTATTTTCCTATGAGAAAAACAATAATAAAATCCAAGGGAGGGGGAAATACTCACATTAGCAAATCACAATATATTGGGAAGGGGAAAATACTCAAGAGAAATAACTATATATGCAAATATTGTTGAAATCTAAAGAAGAATCAAATAGACACATATATGTATAGAACAACACCAAAATGTACAATTTTCTAAATAGAAGAAAATATTATTAATGAAAAAAATTTAGAATAGCTGAGATCTAACCGGTAAGGAGAAAAGGAAAGGAGAAAAAGGTCTATGATGAAGTAGGCCGCAGTGTATGATTCTCTTGGTTCCAACAAATTGTGATTAAATGATTGTGGGTTACCTTAGAGATTTTAAGTGAGTATTAGGAGTAAGTAGATCATAGTTAGAGATGAACTTAGGAGAAAGGAGTAAAACTTATTTGGATGATATTAATGTTGTTGGGTATGTAAAAGCTCATAATCTAGTTAGTAACGTTGAACTAAAAAAGCAAGCATAATAATTTATATAGTAAACATGACAAAGATAAACTCACTGTGAGATACAAAAGACTCAAAAACATGCATATTCAAAATAACATAAAGAAGTTCCAAATAAGTTGTAATAGAAAATCTTTATGATATAAAAACAATAGCAGAATGATCATAATATGAATATTGTAGCTGCTAAATGTAGTATTATTACCTACCACCATCAGGTACTTCTCTTACAGGATGATTCAATCATGGTTATATCTTCTAGAGCATGAGAGCCATTTTGTATAGACTCATGAACTACCCTTACAGTAGTCAATTCAATCTCTAAATGTGAAATAGCTTTGTCTAAAGTTCTATAATCAATACATTCTCCTAAAGTTTAACATGTAAAATAGGAAGAAAAAAAATATATACTTAAAAATGAATAGCATAAAGAAAATAAAATAAAGTTATGCTTTCTTGTGTACCTACCATATAATTTATCAAATTAATAAAATAAACAAACTAAAATTGATGCTTACAATTATTGATCCAATTTATGCTTTAATCCTTGAAGATTCTCCCACAACACTCTCCATTATTGTGTACCACTCACCAATATGTGTGTGTTCCACCATATCCTTGTTGGCTTTCAGATAGTGTATCAGTTTTAGAACCCAAAGACAGTGAGATCAGCTAAGTTAGGCTTCAAACCTGTTGAAAAGATAGAAAAATATTCAGTGTGTCATATCTAA
>NC_032025.1:18910315-18911699 GCF_001865875.1 Lupinus angustifolius
GGAAGAAGAAAGTAAGAAAAAGGAAGAAGTTTGAGTAGGTAAAATAAGAAGGAAGATGATAAAGTGAGAGAGAGAGAAAGATGGGTGTACCATGGAGAAAAGAAATTTTGAAATGGATGGTGTAAAAAGTGAGACATAATGAGAGAGAAATAACATTATATTTACTCATTAAAATTATTTTATTATTTTTTTTAATAATAAAAGATGCAATACCATATTTACCCTTTAAAATTCCAAGTGTCAAGCAAAGAGAATAGTTATTTTAGTAATAGCACCAGCCCTTTGCATTCTTATAAAGATAGTAGAAAAGTAACAATGGGACTAGGAAATGCTACACGTGTTAAGGATGAAACCCTCATTTTTTCTTATATATGATTTTTTTTTTCCTTATATAGGTAATAGATATCAACCCATTCTATCTATTTACTATATAATAGGGGTGACAAAATTATCCATAATCCAAAATCCATCCAAATCCATCCGTTAGAACTAATGGATTTAAATGGATATAATCCAATGGATGATATTAATAATGGATGGATTCAAATCCATCCATTATATCCAATGGATATCCATGGTTATATCCATTTGGATGGATAACCAATCCATCCAAAAAAATAAAAATAAAAACAATTTTTTTTCCAATTAATTCAACATTAATATAAAAAATCTCTCACATTTCTAAGCATAATCTCACACAGATTATAAAAGTTGAAAATTACAATTGTGATTTTAAAAAGTGCTTATCAAAAAATTATAAACGATTACGGCCTTAGTGTTTTACTTCAACATCTTAATGCAAAGTATAAATATATCATTTTGGTTATTGACTAATGTGATAATATAATAACAAAATTAAATATTTCAGGATGATGAACTGTTATATACAACTTATGGAAGTCACAATTATTAGGGATGTAAGCGGTTCTGGTTTAAACCGTAAAACTAATGAAACCGAACCGAACCATAAAATGCGGTTCGGTTCAGTTTTTTTTATTTTGAACCATTTAAGTTCAGTTTGGTTCTCGGTTTTGTAAATTTTGGAACTGTTGAACAGAACCGCTTATTAAAAAATAATTTTGTTTTATATTTGGATGATTAAGCTTTAAAGTTAGGAGATAAAATATGATTAAGAATTTAGGATTATTAATAAAATAGTCTATAAATAAGAGGCAAATAGGAAAAAATAAATTAGTAAACAAACCTAAATATCTATTATCTCTATTATTCATTGAGAAGATAGAAAGAAAACTAAAAAAACTAGTATACATTTTGTCACTATTCAGAGATGAAATTAATCAAATAAAGAAATTAAAGAACTAAAAGAAAATAAAGAAAGAACTCGAGGATATTACTAATGATGTGGAGTATTAGGTGTTACTGT
>NC_032025.1:18911799-18991609 GCF_001865875.1 Lupinus angustifolius
GGATCCGAACCACTAATGAATAGTTCAATTCCTAAATAAAATTTGCGGTTAATCGAACCGAACCATATCTTTGTGTTCGGTTCGGTCATTAAATTGTGTCAAAAACCGAACCGGACTTTTACACCCCTACCAATTATGTTGCACCGGAGATTTTTGCGACTAAGAGTGCTTATAAAAAAAATTCACAAAAACACTTTTTAGAAGTGTTTGTTAAGAAAAATATTTTTTAAAATTGATATTTAAAAATGCTTTATTAAATAATATTATTTAAAAGAATTTTTTTCTTTAATTCTCTTTATTAAAATGCTTTGTTCAAATTAAAAAAAAAAGTGGGTTGAATATTCATCCATCCAATCCATTAAAATGGATACATGGATAGAATGGATGGATTGAAATCCATTGGATATGAATGGATTGAAATCCATTGGATATGAATGGATTGAATAATTTAAAAATGTGATGTAATGGATTTATTTGGATTGATGGATAGTTTTCTATCCATCCATTGAGATCCAAATCCAAACCCACCCAATTGCCACCCTTATATAACAAAGAACACTCATTATCACATCACTTAGGGCAGATGTCACCACTTTAATGAAAATTTTCTCTTCAAATCCCTTTACTGTTTATTTATTTTCTCTGTATCCCTTCATATACACCTTCATACATAAGATAAACTCACAAATCCCTTTACATTTTATTTTGTAGTATATATATCCTTATTATTATTATTATTATTATTATTACTACTAGTACCAATTTTTTAAATTGAAACAATAACTCATAGAATATGTGTTGTGAGAATCGGATTGGACCAGACAGTTTGATTAGTTTGATTGATGATCAGACTTAAAAACGACTTTGTATTGTAGTCTTAACCGAATGAGAGTTTGACCGCTTTGAATTGAGAAAATTTCGGTCCGAATGTTGTTAAACCAGGTTAAACCAAATTAACCCGGGAAGTAAACTAGACGGATCACTTAAAAATAAATAAAAAATGTAACACTGCTATAATATTTTGTTTTATTACATCAAAAAAGGATGAATATATTATTACTTCAATACAATTATACATAATTATTAATTATATAAAGTTTTATATTTATATATAATTATATATTTATAGATAAAATTATTAATTATGTATGGGTTCTTCTAGTCATACAAGACGATTTGACCATTTAAACATAATATAAGACCTTTCTTAGATTAACATATGGTTCGGGTTTCATAGTATTGCATAGAATACTCTAATAAACAATCACCATGACCCATATTTTCATTTAATTATTTAATAACTCCATCAAATGATGGCCAACTTAATCATAGCTTATGTTTTAACTCCTCCATATCAATTAAACAATTCATAGCTCACCTTCAATAACATCTCTAAAGTATAAATAAACTACTTTTGAATTTCACCTGAGATCCAGATGAAGGAATGACTCCAAAATGACATTCTTCATTTTTTGTGTCGTTTTATTACATGTCTCTTCGTTTCTCTAATTTTCTTTCACATAATCCATGGTAGGGTTATCGTCTTCCGTTCTTCCAATTTTGTTATAGGGTTATCTTCATCCAACAAATTAATCAGTTTAATTTTACCAAGGATTACAGGGTTATCTTCTTCTAATTTTATTTGCCCCATGTCTTCTTCTTTTGCTTTATATTTACTTAGGTTCTTTGTTTTTTAAAAAAAGTTATTTGTTTAACGTTACCCAATGTTGTAGAGTATGTTTGTTGTTATTTTTAGCTGATACTTTGCTTTCTGTTATGCTGTAATTTTTTCTACATCTCTTCAGTTATGATATTTATGTTCATCTATTTTTGTTTAATTAATACTTTCACTATTTTTCGTTATTGAGAATTTTACATGTCTTATTTGGTCTTAACCTTTTATCACATGTTACTGCTACTATTTGGTCATAACCTTCTTGCTTTTGCTTCTTATTTACTCTTTATATTGATTTCATGTTTCTATCCAATGACCTATTATGACTTAATATTGTTTTTCTATTTTTTGTTTTATTTCACTAACTATTTTCTGCTTTTCTTAGTTTATGATATCCGTGTTCATTTGTGTTTGTTGTTTAATCATTTCAATATTTTTTTAATTTTTTTTTATCTTAACTTTGGTCATAAACTTCTTTGAAGTGTTCATGTTATGTTGTGATTTTTGTAACTTCTCTTGGGTCATGATATTTATGTTCATCTGTTTTTGTTGTTTTATGTTTTCACTAATTTTTCTTTGTTTTAATATCTTAGCTTTGGTCATAACCTTTATTGGCGTGTTACTCTTATGCTGTAATTTTTTTTATTTACTTTTCTTGGATCTTGATATTCATGTTAATCTGTGTTGTTTTATCCTTTCACTATTTTTCTTTGTTGGCCATTTTACATGGTTTATTTGGTCATAATCTTCAATCACATGTTATTTTTAATATTGTAATTGTACTCTTTGTTTCTTCAAATATTTTGGTCCACCGTGTTTGCCTACTTTGCCTACTACGCCAGAATAGCAAAATAACAATGCTTAAAATTGTTATATAATAGTATTTTTGGGGCGCTTTCTATGTGAGCGCAGTAGTAAAGATTATATTCAACATTGTTTGTGAAGCGCGGTAGAAAGTAGACATTTAATGACGTTAAATGTCTACTTTCTAAATAACACAATATATCTCTCACCCATTCTATCAAACATATGACAAACATGTCCAACTCCACCACATTTATAATAGATTTGGTAAATCACCAACAACTCCAACTACATTCAACCTTAATAGATTCCAATTTTGTAAAATAACATATGGGTTACACAAATTGTTCATTCTTTCTCCTCCAATATGCATGTCGTCGCAAAGTGTTCTTGTATTCCTCAATGATCAACGCAAGCTGCAAATACAAATAAAAAATGACATCTCTAAACAAATTGCAAAAGTTATAAAAAAAATACAAAATTAGCACCAATTGATAAAGAAAATTTACCATGGTACTCGAACCATGTGTTCTAAACAAGTAAACCATAGCAAAAAACCTAGAACATCATAGTTGCATAACTTTACAACAAATAAAGATCACACTATTAGTAAAGAGAGAAATAAATACGCTAAAATAAGATAATGGTTTACCTTATGCTTGAATAGAAAAACAAAAAATCAATAACTTGTTTGAAGAAAGAAACTAAAAAGAAAAAATAAAAAAATGTAACTTATGGAAAAGAAAAAAGTAAGAGAAATAATAAATGGAGTGATATGTGTATTATTGTCTGAGTTTTATTTTTTGAATTTGAAAAGATTCTTGCTCACTAAAAAAAACGTTGAACAGTGCTGATTGAAGAAATATTATTAAATATATAATGTATGACCTTTAAAAATGTTTTCTTCAATAAACATTGTTAAAGATAACACCTTTAACAACGTTTTCTTCAATAAGCGCTGTTAAAAATAACACCTTGAACAACGCTTAGTGAAAAAATATTGTTAAATATATGAAGTTTGATCTTCCATAAGCATTGTTAAAGATAACACTTTTAACAACGTTTGTTTATCTTCCGCCTTATATTTAACAGCGTTCAACACATAAGCGTTGTTGAATGAGCGTTGTTAAATATCAATTCTAGCATAGTGGTTATTCTTTCCAAATCAGATTAGTTTTTACTCCGATTTTTATTGTTACTATTTCTTTTATAGTGAATTCTATTATTGTTAACATGAAATAACAGTACAATTTCTATCGATGGCCTGCATATTAAATTGGTTTTCCGAAACCTATAAACAGGCATAAAAAAATTCTTTATTATAGTGTATGCATCATTCATTCTCTTTTCCCACAACACCATAAGGTTGTAGCATATTAAAGGTTATAGTAAACCATTATAATTCATTTCATTAGTTTTGAATCTAAAAATATTTACTTTCCATATTCCTTTCATTTGTAGGTGGGATACATGATCATACAATCAAACTACACATGTTATTTTAAGCTAAGTTTGGTTTGTGTAGATGATCTTAATATAATATTATCAATAGATCATTTTTTCTTTTTTTGTTTTACCTTTAGTGTATTTCAAATGTACTTCTTGATATTCAACTTTTGATATAGATTGTGGTATGTTTGTTTCCACCAATTTATTACTACTTATAATTCAAACATTATTGATATTACTCATGGATAAAAGTAAACTGTCGTGTGCTTACTAGTTCTTAATAAGATAGTAGATACTATGATTGAACAATAAAATAATGTTATAGGTCTTATTGTTAATATGTAGTATGCATACATCTAATAATAAATAATAATCGGTAACTAATAATAAATAAAATATAGTTAATAACATTCAATAAAATAAATTCAAATGTTGAATAATATATAATACAGTAGTTTCTAATAATATATATTATTGAGCGAAGAACATCCAACATCAATAAATTAAATCTTCAAAAAAAGAACCGAACCATATCTTTGTGTTCGGTTCGGTCATTAAATTGTGTCAAAAACCGAACCGGACTTTTACACCCCTACCAATTATGTTGCACCGGAGATTTTTGCGACTAAGAGTGCTTATAAAAAAAATTCACAAAAACACTTTTTAGAAGTGTTTGTTAAGAAAAATATTTTTTAAAATTGATATTTAAAAATGCTTTATTAAATAATATTATTTAAAAGAATTTTTTTCTTTAATTCTCTTTATTAAAATGCTTTGTTCAAATTAAAAAAAAAAGTGGGTTGAATATTCATCCATCCAATCCATTAAAATGGATACATGGATAGAATGGATGGATTGAAATCCATTGGATATGAATGGATTGAAATCCATTGGATATGAATGGATTGAATAATTTAAAAATGTGATGTAATGGATTTATTTGGATTGATGGATAGTTTTCTATCCATCCATTGAGATCCAAATCCAAACCCACCCAATTGCCACCCTTATATAACAAAGAACACTCATTATCACATCACTTAGGGCAGATGTCACCACTTTAATGAAAATTTTCTCTTCAAATCCCTTTACTGTTTATTTATTTTCTCTGTATCCCTTCATATACACCTTCATACATAAGATAAACTCACAAATCCCTTTACATTTTATTTTGTAGTATATATATCCTTATTATTATTATTATTATTATTATTACTACTAGTACCAATTTTTTAAATTGAAACAATAACTCATAGAATATGTGTTGTGAGAATCGGATTGGACCAGACAGTTTGATTAGTTTGATTGATGATCAGACTTAAAAACGACTTTGTATTGTAGTCTTAACCGAATGAGAGTTTGACCGCTTTGAATTGAGAAAATTTCGGTCCGAATGTTGTTAAACCAGGTTAAACCAAATTAACCCGGGAAGTAAACTAGACGGATCACTTAAAAATAAATAAAAAATGTAACACTGCTATAATATTTTGTTTTATTACATCAAAAAAGGATGAATATATTATTACTTCAATACAATTATACATAATTATTAATTATATAAAGTTTTATATTTATATATAATTATATATTTATAGATAAAATTATTAATTATGTATGGGTTCTTCTAGTCATACAAGACGATTTGACCATTTAAACATAATATAAGACCTTTCTTAGATTAACATATGGTTCGGGTTTCATAGTATTGCATAGAATACTCTAATAAACAATCACCATGACCCATATTTTCATTTAATTATTTAATAACTCCATCAAATGATGGCCAACTTAATCATAGCTTATGTTTTAACTCCTCCATATCAATTAAACAATTCATAGCTCACCTTCAATAACATCTCTAAAGTATAAATAAACTACTTTTGAATTTCACCTGAGATCCAGATGAAGGAATGACTCCAAAATGACATTCTTCATTTTTTGTGTCGTTTTATTACATGTCTCTTCGTTTCTCTAATTTTCTTTCACATAATCCATGGTAGGGTTATCGTCTTCCGTTCTTCCAATTTTGTTATAGGGTTATCTTCATCCAACAAATTAATCAGTTTAATTTTACCAAGGATTACAGGGTTATCTTCTTCTAATTTTATTTGCCCCATGTCTTCTTCTTTTGCTTTATATTTACTTAGGTTCTTTGTTTTTTAAAAAAAGTTATTTGTTTAACGTTACCCAATGTTGTAGAGTATGTTTGTTGTTATTTTTAGCTGATACTTTGCTTTCTGTTATGCTGTAATTTTTTCTACATCTCTTCAGTTATGATATTTATGTTCATCTATTTTTGTTTAATTAATACTTTCACTATTTTTCGTTATTGAGAATTTTACATGTCTTATTTGGTCTTAACCTTTTATCACATGTTACTGCTACTATTTGGTCATAACCTTCTTGCTTTTGCTTCTTATTTACTCTTTATATTGATTTCATGTTTCTATCCAATGACCTATTATGACTTAATATTGTTTTTCTATTTTTTGTTTTATTTCACTAACTATTTTCTGCTTTTCTTAGTTTATGATATCCGTGTTCATTTGTGTTTGTTGTTTAATCATTTCAATATTTTTTTAATTTTTTTTTATCTTAACTTTGGTCATAAACTTCTTTGAAGTGTTCATGTTATGTTGTGATTTTTGTAACTTCTCTTGGGTCATGATATTTATGTTCATCTGTTTTTGTTGTTTTATGTTTTCACTAATTTTTCTTTGTTTTAATATCTTAGCTTTGGTCATAACCTTTATTGGCGTGTTACTCTTATGCTGTAATTTTTTTTATTTACTTTTCTTGGATCTTGATATTCATGTTAATCTGTGTTGTTTTATCCTTTCACTATTTTTCTTTGTTGGCCATTTTACATGGTTTATTTGGTCATAATCTTCAATCACATGTTATTTTTAATATTGTAATTGTACTCTTTGTTTCTTCAAATATTTTGGTCCACCGTGTTTGCCTACTTTGCCTACTACGCCAGAATAGCAAAATAACAATGCTTAAAATTGTTATATAATAGTATTTTTGGGGCGCTTTCTATGTGAGCGCAGTAGTAAAGATTATATTCAACATTGTTTGTGAAGCGCGGTAGAAAGTAGACATTTAATGACGTTAAATGTCTACTTTCTAAATAACACAATATATCTCTCACCCATTCTATCAAACATATGACAAACATGTCCAACTCCACCACATTTATAATAGATTTGGTAAATCACCAACAACTCCAACTACATTCAACCTTAATAGATTCCAATTTTGTAAAATAACATATGGGTTACACAAATTGTTCATTCTTTCTCCTCCAATATGCATGTCGTCGCAAAGTGTTCTTGTATTCCTCAATGATCAACGCAAGCTGCAAATACAAATAAAAAATGACATCTCTAAACAAATTGCAAAAGTTATAAAAAAAATACAAAATTAGCACCAATTGATAAAGAAAATTTACCATGGTACTCGAACCATGTGTTCTAAACAAGTAAACCATAGCAAAAAACCTAGAACATCATAGTTGCATAACTTTACAACAAATAAAGATCACACTATTAGTAAAGAGAGAAATAAATACGCTAAAATAAGATAATGGTTTACCTTATGCTTGAATAGAAAAACAAAAAGAACCGAACCATATCTTTGTGTTCGGTTCGGTCATTAAATTGTGTCAAAAACCGAACCGGACTTTTACACCCCTACCAATTATGTTGCACCGGAGATTTTTGCGACTAAGAGTGCTTATAAAAAAAATTCACAAAAACACTTTTTAGAAGTGTTTGTTAAGAAAAATATTTTTTAAAATTGATATTTAAAAATGCTTTATTAAATAATATTATTTAAAAGAATTTTTTTCTTTAATTCTCTTTATTAAAATGCTTTGTTCAAATTAAAAAAAAAAGTGGGTTGAATATTCATCCATCCAATCCATTAAAATGGATACATGGATAGAATGGATGGATTGAAATCCATTGGATATGAATGGATTGAAATCCATTGGATATGAATGGATTGAATAATTTAAAAATGTGATGTAATGGATTTATTTGGATTGATGGATAGTTTTCTATCCATCCATTGAGATCCAAATCCAAACCCACCCAATTGCCACCCTTATATAACAAAGAACACTCATTATCACATCACTTAGGGCAGATGTCACCACTTTAATGAAAATTTTCTCTTCAAATCCCTTTACTGTTTATTTATTTTCTCTGTATCCCTTCATATACACCTTCATACATAAGATAAACTCACAAATCCCTTTACATTTTATTTTGTAGTATATATATCCTTATTATTATTATTATTATTATTATTACTACTAGTACCAATTTTTTAAATTGAAACAATAACTCATAGAATATGTGTTGTGAGAATCGGATTGGACCAGACAGTTTGATTAGTTTGATTGATGATCAGACTTAAAAACGACTTTGTATTGTAGTCTTAACCGAATGAGAGTTTGACCGCTTTGAATTGAGAAAATTTCGGTCCGAATGTTGTTAAACCAGGTTAAACCAAATTAACCCGGGAAGTAAACTAGACGGATCACTTAAAAATAAATAAAAAATGTAACACTGCTATAATATTTTGTTTTATTACATCAAAAAAGGATGAATATATTATTACTTCAATACAATTATACATAATTATTAATTATATAAAGTTTTATATTTATATATAATTATATATTTATAGATAAAATTATTAATTATGTATGGGTTCTTCTAGTCATACAAGACGATTTGACCATTTAAACATAATATAAGACCTTTCTTAGATTAACATATGGTTCGGGTTTCATAGTATTGCATAGAATACTCTAATAAACAATCACCATGACCCATATTTTCATTTAATTATTTAATAACTCCATCAAATGATGGCCAACTTAATCATAGCTTATGTTTTAACTCCTCCATATCAATTAAACAATTCATAGCTCACCTTCAATAACATCTCTAAAGTATAAATAAACTACTTTTGAATTTCACCTGAGATCCAGATGAAGGAATGACTCCAAAATGACATTCTTCATTTTTTGTGTCGTTTTATTACATGTCTCTTCGTTTCTCTAATTTTCTTTCACATAATCCATGGTAGGGTTATCGTCTTCCGTTCTTCCAATTTTGTTATAGGGTTATCTTCATCCAACAAATTAATCAGTTTAATTTTACCAAGGATTACAGGGTTATCTTCTTCTAATTTTATTTGCCCCATGTCTTCTTCTTTTGCTTTATATTTACTTAGGTTCTTTGTTTTTTAAAAAAAGTTATTTGTTTAACGTTACCCAATGTTGTAGAGTATGTTTGTTGTTATTTTTAGCTGATACTTTGCTTTCTGTTATGCTGTAATTTTTTCTACATCTCTTCAGTTATGATATTTATGTTCATCTATTTTTGTTTAATTAATACTTTCACTATTTTTCGTTATTGAGAATTTTACATGTCTTATTTGGTCTTAACCTTTTATCACATGTTACTGCTACTATTTGGTCATAACCTTCTTGCTTTTGCTTCTTATTTACTCTTTATATTGATTTCATGTTTCTATCCAATGACCTATTATGACTTAATATTGTTTTTCTATTTTTTGTTTTATTTCACTAACTATTTTCTGCTTTTCTTAGTTTATGATATCCGTGTTCATTTGTGTTTGTTGTTTAATCATTTCAATATTTTTTTAATTTTTTTTTATCTTAACTTTGGTCATAAACTTCTTTGAAGTGTTCATGTTATGTTGTGATTTTTGTAACTTCTCTTGGGTCATGATATTTATGTTCATCTGTTTTTGTTGTTTTATGTTTTCACTAATTTTTCTTTGTTTTAATATCTTAGCTTTGGTCATAACCTTTATTGGCGTGTTACTCTTATGCTGTAATTTTTTTTATTTACTTTTCTTGGATCTTGATATTCATGTTAATCTGTGTTGTTTTATCCTTTCACTATTTTTCTTTGTTGGCCATTTTACATGGTTTATTTGGTCATAATCTTCAATCACATGTTATTTTTAATATTGTAATTGTACTCTTTGTTTCTTCAAATATTTTGGTCCACCGTGTTTGCCTACTTTGCCTACTACGCCAGAATAGCAAAATAACAATGCTTAAAATTGTTATATAATAGTATTTTTGGGGCGCTTTCTATGTGAGCGCAGTAGTAAAGATTATATTCAACATTGTTTGTGAAGCGCGGTAGAAAGTAGACATTTAATGACGTTAAATGTCTACTTTCTAAATAACACAATATATCTCTCACCCATTCTATCAAACATATGACAAACATGTCCAACTCCACCACATTTATAATAGATTTGGTAAATCACCAACAACTCCAACTACATTCAACCTTAATAGATTCCAATTTTGTAAAATAACATATGGGTTACACAAATTGTTCATTCTTTCTCCTCCAATATGCATGTCGTCGCAAAGTGTTCTTGTATTCCTCAATGATCAACGCAAGCTGCAAATACAAATAAAAAATGACATCTCTAAACAAATTGCAAAAGTTATAAAAAAAATACAAAATTAGCACCAATTGATAAAGAAAATTTACCATGGTACTCGAACCATGTGTTCTAAACAAGTAAACCATAGCAAAAAACCTAGAACATCATAGTTGCATAACTTTACAACAAATAAAGATCACACTATTAGTAAAGAGAGAAATAAATACGCTAAAATAAGATAATGGTTTACCTTATGCTTGAATAGAAAAACAAAAAATCAATAACTTGTTTGAAGAAAGAAACTAAAAAGAAAAAATAAAAAAATGTAACTTATGGAAAAGAAAAAAGTAAGAGAAATAATAAATGGAGTGATATGTGTATTATTGTCTGAGTTTTATTTTTTGAATTTGAAAAGATTCTTGCTCACTAAAAAAAACGTTGAACAGTGCTGATTGAAGAAATATTATTAAATATATAATGTATGACCTTTAAAAATGTTTTCTTCAATAAACATTGTTAAAGATAACACCTTTAACAACGTTTTCTTCAATAAGCGCTGTTAAAAATAACACCTTGAACAACGCTTAGTGAAAAAATATTGTTAAATATATGAAGTTTGATCTTCCATAAGCATTGTTAAAGATAACACTTTTAACAACGTTTGTTTATCTTCCGCCTTATATTTAACAGCGTTCAACACATAAGCGTTGTTGAATGAGCGTTGTTAAATATCAATTCTAGCATAGTGGTTATTCTTTCCAAATCAGATTAGTTTTTACTCCGATTTTTATTGTTACTATTTCTTTTATAGTGAATTCTATTATTGTTAACATGAAATAACAGTACAATTTCTATCGATGGCCTGCATATTAAATTGGTTTTCCGAAACCTATAAACAGGCATAAAAAAATTCTTTATTATAGTGTATGCATCATTCATTCTCTTTTCCCACAACACCATAAGGTTGTAGCATATTAAAGGTTATAGTAAACCATTATAATTCATTTCATTAGTTTTGAATCTAAAAATATTTACTTTCCATATTCCTTTCATTTGTAGGTGGGATACATGATCATACAATCAAACTACACATGTTATTTTAAGCTAAGTTTGGTTTGTGTAGATGATCTTAATATAATATTATCAATAGATCATTTTTTCTTTTTTTGTTTTACCTTTAGTGTATTTCAAATGTACTTCTTGATATTCAACTTTTGATATAGATTGTGGTATGTTTGTTTCCACCAATTTATTACTACTTATAATTCAAACATTATTGATATTACTCATGGATAAAAGTAAACTGTCGTGTGCTTACTAGTTCTTAATAAGATAGTAGATACTATGATTGAACAATAAAATAATGTTATAGGTCTTATTGTTAATATGTAGTATGCATACATCTAATAATAAATAATAATCGGTAACTAATAATAAATAAAATATAGTTAATAACATTCAATAAAATAAATTCAAATGTTGAATAATATATAATACAGTAGTTTCTAATAATATATATTATTGAGCGAAGAACATCCAACATCAATAAATTAAATCTTCAAAAAAAAATGGAGAATGCAACATACCAAAATTAAAACAAATATCATGATGCAACCCTAAGGTCTCATGCCTCAAAATACTAAAAATAAAGGTAATAACATGAGTTCAAATCTTTAAATAAATTTCCTTTTAATTTATTCAACTCCATACTCCTTCGAAATAATAAAAAATTAAAACGAATAATAATTTAAACTATCTAAAGTAATAAACTTAGAAATAGTAGTGCTGGTACTTTTTTCTTCAAAAAATAAATACTTATTATCAAGTCACACCACATATTACTATATTAATGTTTCAATAAAATCTTCATTCATTTTTGAATGATATTAATTATTTATTATTCCTCCAACATTAAATGTGAATTCTGATGTTGAATTTATAAAGCAAATATATTCATAACAATTTTTTATAATACCTTGTACTTCATCAAGTTCTTTTCTATTTGTCCAATGCATTAAAAGAGTTACTATCATCCTTATTGTTAGTTATAAAAGCACGGTCGTCAAGATAAGAATCACAATCATATTTCATTACGGGAACATTAAAGGAAAAACATTCAAGGTTTGAAATCAAACTTCCATTCACAATTTCCCTGTAACCCTCTAGAACATGGGAACATTCAAGGTTTGAAGGACAATCCTAATTTAAAATTTAACAAAAAATGGGAAAATGGGCATGGCTCAAAAGCTAAAAGGTTAAAAGACCAAATCACTTTTAACTAAAATTTATATTTATCAATGCAGTATCCATTTACATTTGTGAGTAAAAATGAAAAGAATGGGAGATAAATGGAATCAGCTATTTTCATTTCATATTTACTTCCATTTACAAATTACAATCAATACCAATGTTCCTCACAACTCAGGAACAAAGAACTAAATTCATCCTTATCATCACTGCCATGAGAGGAGGGAAAATGCATAATATCATTTTCATGACGATGCCACCTTGGGCACTTCCAACCATCTCCACACCATCAGCAAGCCGGTACCATCTCCGGTGAAGAAGAGGCCCTCGGGACCTATCTCAATCGATCGAACTACTTGTTTTGCAAATAAGCGACCCCTTTCTAAAAATCTGCACAGTTAAAAATATACAAGGTCAAAGGGCTGTGACAGAACACATATATACAAAACAAGACAGCGAGTTTAAGTTCACTCACGATGGCAATTCATATAGTCGAACTGAATTATCTGCAGAGGAGGAAAACAAAATAGGCTTCCCTTCTGCATCACTCATCCCATTAAGTGCAAGAATACCCTATAATGAAGTAATAACAATATTAATTGGGCGAATCTCAGCTTGATTTATACAAATGAAAATAACAACCAAATGATATTTGACAAAAACAAAACAAAAATCATACTTATAAATAGACGTTACACTGACTATGAGACTTACATTTTCTTCGGTGTGTGTATATGCCACTTTTATAGTACCCTCTTCAGTGGCGACCCAGATCTTAATCGTGCAATCAGATGAACTTGATAGCAAAAAACTATCCCAACAAATAAGGGATGTTACCATATCAGTATGCCCATTAAGGGTCATTTTGCACTGTAATGTATCAAGGTCCCAAACCTGAAGAAAATAATAACAAATTGTTCTCAGACAAGTAAGAGTGTTGAAAGAAACAGCAAGCAATTGTGTAGCTAACATGAAAAACACTGTAAAACATATTGGATTTTCCTCATACACATGTAAAACAATTTACAAAAACTACACTAATGTATTGTTACAAGGTTGAACAAAAAAGACAGACCAAGAATGCAAATTGCTACCACAGTACGAAAAAGTGATAATTAAATGATTTCAAATTTGTCCAATCTGCAATCTAGTGAAATCAAACATCCTTTGAAAATCTGTAGAGGTAGAAACTCCTCATTGACGGAAAATAGACTTACCTTTATGCTATGGTCCATGGATCCTGAGAAAAGCATCTTGCCACCGACCGTCAGACACACTATAGCTTTAGTGTGGCCACTGAGTGATGCAGCCAATTCGAAAGGAGAATTAGCATCAGAACTGCCTCTCCATGCAGAAATAATACCATCCTGCAATTCAAATGATCAGATGCTACGTAAATCATTTGATGGCAGAAAAAAAACTGTTTAAAATGCTAGAGAAAATTCTGGTCGAAGAACAAAACTATTACTATCTAACAAAAATAAAAGGACGTGTGAACTGGTTACATGAGAACCATAAACTGCTGTATGAGTAGTTACCTGCGCTGCAGCAAAAAGTATATCATTGCCAACAACCATCGCAAGGACTTTTCCTCTAGGTCCATCAAGAGTAAACTCCATAGAAGTTTGAATATTCCAAGCCTTCACAACAACCACAGTGACATGATCAGCTTATATATAATGCTACAATATATAAGGAATGACCATGCAGTGAAACAAAATGAGGAATGAAGTAAAAGCTTACCTTGACAACATTGTTTAAACCTACAAAAATCCAAGGACCCTCACTGATCAAAGAATTAACTTCGCTACCACAATTTCTCACATTAGTACATTGACCAGTATGGCAATCCCATGTCCGAACTATTCCATCAGTGCTTCCAGAATAAAGTTTGTCCGATCCTACTGGAATTGTAATCCCAGTGACAACCTGTTGCCAAAAAATGCAATTTAAGTACTATAAAAATAGAAGCCACACAATTTTTAGTGTTTGCTGGAAATTTTAGAAAAAAGGTATGTCTTAAAATCATCCTACCATACACACCCGGTATAATATGTCATTGTTCTTAGTTCCCAACTTCAACAGTATAAACTTATAACACTCTGTGGCTTTAAATAGTAATGAGTTCAAAATTAGTCAAACACAATCATAGTATTCGGATAATTGAAGTAGTACCTTCTTGTGTTCTTTAAGCTTTGCTAATGTTGAAAAGCCATCACCGGTAAACCATGAATGCAAATTCTGGCAATTGTCACCTTTTACACAATTGTCATTCACCCAATATCTACACAGAGTCTGTGATGGCTTCTTTGTAACACTCTTCTCATCTCCGGTTTTGTTGGTCTCTCTAACCGTCACTGCCTTTGAGTTATACTTGGGGTTCGTTGTCGTCTTCTCATCAGAGTAATGAGAATGAGGGTTCCTTGTATACCGATAAGCATTTTTGGGTTTATTATACTGAGGAGTATAATATGACGACGACGATGGTGTTACACTATGCAGAAACCTGCAAGGATTTCTATTGCATCTCCCAGCTAACCAATAAGAACATGGTTTCCGGCCAAAATGTTGTTCATTCCTCTGTACTGGTTTTATATCCATAGTAATTCTCTGAAGAAGAAAAAACACAGTATCAAAAAACTAGTTCATTATTTTTCGTGCTTTTTCAAATGATCAGAACCCCATAACTATGGAAACTTGTCAAGAAACCTAATAATTCAAAGATTAAAACCTAATAATTCCAAGATTACCTTAATCACCCAGTTTCTTTAATTATCAATTAATAAAACCTAATGATTCCTACGATTAACTTAAATAACAATTTCTTTAATCATCGATTATAATCAACTAAATCTACTAATCATATTGAATAAAAGCTCATAAAGAGAGAGTAAAATGAAAAAGATTAAAAGAAACCTGAAAGTGGAAAAGGCAGAAGAGAATTGAATTGAATAGTATTAGAGTGTAGTGAGAGAGTAAGAGAGTGTAGTGAGTGAAAGAATGTTACAGCGACTCATTCATATATATAGTTATCGCGCGTGATCTTTTTTGGGTATAATTATGGCGCGTGATTCTTTTTTGGGTATAATTATCGCGCGTGATTGTGTTTTTGGGTATAATTATGGCGCGTAAGCAACTAAACAACAACCTCTTTTGTTTTTTTAATAAAAAAGAGGACAACCTTAACTTAAGCGTTATATCTATGTACTAATTAATATATCTTCCTAATAAGTTAAAACTAAATAATCTCACGTTACAACTTCATAAATTACATTATATCACAATTTTTTTGAGACATTAAATTACATTATATAATAATTTATTAAAAAAAATCTTTTTTTTCTTAAATTATCCATACGAGCCGCCCGCATTGCCCATTAAAAATAAATATCGATCAATCCACTTATGTGAATAAAATATAATGAAACTTAAAAAGATAAATTTTTGTGCCCACAACTCTATAACTATTGAATAAATTATACTATTATCTATTGAATTTTAGCGAAATTATACAAATCATCTCTCACTATTTTACATATATACAACCCCTAAATTTTATATTTTCATTACAGTGACTACCCCTGCACGTGAAATAAGTGTAATATTTTAAACATAAAATGTGATAAATACAATTTAGTTAAACAAAACATGCTATATCGTGGAGACAAGTCCAAATAATATATGAGTCAATACTTCTTTATTATTTTTGGTTCGTTACGATACAATATAAGAGCGATTTAAACAATATCTCTTTAGAATTGTTGATGCATTTTGTAACAAGAAATAATAAAGATACATTGTTTTGTATATTATTTGGACTTATCTCCATAATATACCATGTTTTGTTTAACTTAATTGCATTTATCACATTTTTTGTTTAAAAAATTATATTTATTTCTCATACAGAGGTGATTAGTGTAATAAAAGTAAAAAAAAATTAGGGGTTTATGTAGTTGTAGAAAAGTTAAAATAGTTTGTAAAATTTCACTAAAACTCATTAGATATGAATCTAATTCTATATGATGATATAATAATTGTTTTCAATGCAAACAATTCTTCAATGAGATTTAGCCTTCGTAGTATAATTTATAAAATATATATGCTTCCTTAGCATCAGCAAGTTCTTAATGCAACAGAGAAAAATCTTAGCTAGTTTTCACGTAGACCTGGTTGCATTCAAATAAAATTGAAAACAAGGTATATATGATTGTGTTGTGGACTTGTAGGCAAATTGAGCAACTATCCAGCTTGAGAAAATTATAAGTCAAATTAACCAACTCAATAGAATCTTAGACTCATATTTAACAATATTTTTTGTCCCAAAAACTGTATTACCTATGTACCACATACTCTTGAATTAATGTTAAAACTTCAAATTTATTTGTTTTGTAGAATGAGTTGTGAAGTTGTGTCATTTATTTATATTTTGTGGTTGTTAAGTGATACTTTTATATTGATATATGTTTTATAATTTAAATTTTGAATTTGTTAAAGACTTAAAGTTGTTTGTTTATGTGAATTTTGAGTAGATTATAAATATGAATTATAAATTTGAGTATGTACCTATTTGAGAAAAAAATTGTTATAGGCACCAGTACTGAACCACCAGTTGAACCACTATACCAGTACCCTGACTAATTTGTTAACTGATACAGTTTTAACAACACTGCATTAAATATTACTATACAAATAGTGGTAGATAAGAAATTTCAGTATTTTAATATGCAACATGTCTAGAACATATGACTTCATTTATAATGGCTTTTATAGACAATATATTAAAGCAATATTATTAATATCGTACTGGTTACTAAACTGGTCAGAATACTGATATAGTGGTATAATGGCTTAACTGGTAATTCACTGATTAAACTACGTACCAGTAAAGTTAGATATATATATATATATACATATTTTTCTACTAACATTAATGTTGAAAAATCAATAAATAGGACAATATCAACTTTTACTTATACAATTTGTTAAAAGGAAAAAATATATCACTTGATGGTAGACCTTTCTTTCTCTCCGAAAATGTGTCTTTTTTCCTAAGATTGGGATCGCTAAATGTAAATAAAATAAAATAAAGAGAATCAAATCGCACCATCTCTGTAATAAGTGAAATCCTCTTTTTCTCCTGAAGTTGTCGGAATTATTCGTAATAAGATATTGGCTACAATTGATAAGGTCTTATCAATAAAATTTCCTTCCACTTCATCTTTGTTTAGGCAGAGGAGCGGGAAAAAGTGTTGGTAAGTAACTTAGTGCATCCCTATTTAAGTAAATGAAAATAAATATGAATGTGTGTTAAACTGGCATGAAAGAAATGGAATTGTTTCTGTTATTGATCGAAGAAATATATAAAGAAGAAGGTCTTTCTTTTCCTTTATTATCTGACTTTGAAGTCCGAGCCTTTATAGATAGAATGAAGAGTATGAGTGATAATGAATGTGAAGTACCTGCTAATCAGCTATATGATCCTATAATGGAACCGTTGATTCGATCAGCGTTTGCACACCTTCTTTATATGAATAAAATTAATATGGATAGTCCTAACATTAAGGCCTTCCATCCTAATTTTATAAGATTCAAATTTTTGGATGATTTGGTAGCTTCCAAGGGTACTGTAACATTAGGGTCTTTTAGACTTTTTGAACTAATGCCTAGTTCTGCTTCTATGGATAAAACTAAACTCATGCAGAAGGTTGAGGATTTGATACGTTCCGTATCCATATTATCCACATTTTATCCGCGGTATTCCCCCTATGAGATAAAAAGAAAAAAAAAACATGATTATATACAAAAGAAGAGGAATAGAGCTATTCTCTATGACTAGAGAAACAAGCGGTGTTATTTTAATTACGAGTGGGATCTTAATTGAAGGTATGTAGTTTCATAAAATAATTACGGGAATAGAATTCAGGCTGAAAAGCGCGAGACACAGAGTCAGGGGTTTACAGAAAGTGGAATGTGGAATGGATAAAGAGAAGAGGTCGACTAGAGCGCCAACAAAAGGCCAAAGAGACAAAGAACCACCAGCGGCTCCACCTACCTGGCGAAATCACAGATCCACTGACGCTGCATAGGATGAGCCGCTTAAATGGCGCCCTCCTTTTCCTTTCTTCGGAAGTTTTTGGGGGGATCGAACCCCGCTATACTAGTCTGATCCAACTAGAGTTGGACCAGACTGAAGCACCCTCACTTCCGGCTAAGCTGGACGAGATCCGGAGGAGGGAGCTTGCTCGGTTTGGCTTCTTCTTCTTAGACTAAATCGCGATAGCGAAACCAAGCCGTATAAAGGCAAACAGCCCTTCAAGCATAGCAATAGCTAAGCCTACTTATTGCCTTCCCCCCTTTATTCGGGGACTTGGGCCTTACAAGCTCATAAAATGGCAATTCTTCGCGTTTTCCTCATACAGAAGAACAACGGATTGAAGAGGACAGGACAACCGGGAAGGGAAGCCTGACATAGTAGATATTTATTTGAACAACGGAACTTAAACCGGTACCAGAAAGCAAACAAGAGATGGAATTTTAAATGGAACAGATGACCGACCTACAATAAGACTAAAATGGAATTACTAATTCCATTCTCTAAGACGAACTAAAGGAATGTCTCTAAGCAGCCAAGGCCAAGAGCAAGCAGGAGTGGTCCTATCTGCCTAGAAGGATTCGATAAAGAGAATGTGAGTGGGCGGGGGATCAATGGACACAGAAAGATAAGAGCAAAAGGCACTAAGTTCTTTATGTGAAAGAAAGGAGCAGCAGGTTAGACTTTTACACTTTCCCGAAGATAGCTCAAAGCAATAAGATGAAAGATGGGATGAGATGCTAGCCTTAGCGCAGAAGATCCATCATGGAGCCTTAGGCCACTACCGAGCAGCAATGGAGGATCATAAGACTTGAGAGAGGATCCCTACTTGAAAAGGCGGAGACATCTTGTTGCGACAAATCGAGTTTCAAAAGCCCATTTATCAATCACATTTTCAGGCACACCAGTCAAAGAGCCATCGGACCCATGAAAGTTCCCTTTTTTTACTAATATACAAGGCCTTTGCCGGGATGTCTTTCATCAAGCAAAAGAGGGGCAGTAAATGGAATAAACTAAGCAAGAGATCAACTAAGCAAGAGAATTAACTAACCCCAAGGGATGATCTCGGATTGAAATCCAAGGCATGGTCCCATTGAAAGCCCAGGTTTTCAAATAAAACAGAAAAAAAAAATTGGATTTCAATAAAGTCCAAGGGGGTATGATCCCAATAAAGATAGGATTTATTTTCAGTAATTTTGGACGAAGCAGCGGGCATACCAGAAATGGATTGTAAGGAATGGTAGATGGAGCAAGGATGCATAGCAGGCTTAAAAGACGAGACAAGTAGGACGCCCTTTAAGTGAGAAGGGGCCGAGCTTTCCTCTACTACTCATTGGAGCTAGCATACGAAATTTTCCGTTGAAGGGTTCAACTATCAGGGTGGCCATTGCGAGCGATATTCACCTTCAAGAGTCATTGAGCCTACGCCTATTTCATTACTCTCGAAGAGCTCATCAAAGAGCTAAGGGATGAGAAAAGGAGGAGGTGGAATTTCTTTCAACTATAACATTTATTACAACATCTTACAACACTAAATATTACAGAAAATTACAGAGAATTCGGTAAGGGGATAGAAGCAAATCCTGCACCCGATATGTCAAAGCAGCTTGAAGCCCTGCAACTCGCGCATACTGATGAAAGGGAAAAAGCAGGCCAATTCACGCATCTTCCGCAGAGTACCAGCGCCAGCCCTATGAGCCAACTTTCCATTTGTTTTTTCAGCAAAGAGCAATCGGACCTGTGAAAGTCACATATTTTACTAATATACACGGGCTTCTTAGAGGATGTCCTGTTTAAGCAGCAGCCAAGGCGCCAAGACCCGTTGTTGACAAATCAGGTCTCCTCAAAAGCCCAATATAACGCATTTGGAGGGCACGCCGGTACAAGGAGCCAAGCCTTCATAATAAGACCCGTAAAGGTCTCGTTTTTGACAATAAACATGGGCTTTTGAGAGGATTCTTTAATCAACCAAAACCTGCAACAGAGTCCTTAATTTCTACCACTAACAAGTGGAGAGATGTTCCATTCCCAATGGCATAAGAAGGATGCAAGCTTGGACAAGATCTTCTTCGTCCGAACTTGGACAGGAGATGCAGCGCGCTTAGCGTCGGAAAGATCCCTCTACATGGGTGTGCTATATGAGGATGAGGATGAGGATGAGCATGAGGATGAGGAGGAGCATGAGGATGAGGATAGGAGGAGGATGAGTATAGGAGGAGGATGATGAGGATGAGGATGACGATGAGGAAGAGGAAAGNTTAGAGGATGTCCTGTTTAAGCAGCAGCCAAGGCGCCAAGACCCGTTGTTGACAAATCAGGTCTCCTCAAAAGCCCAATATAACGCATTTGGAGGGCACGCCGGTACAAGGAGCCAAGCCTTCATAATAAGACCCGTAAAGGTCTCGTTTTTGACAATAAACATGGGCTTTTGAGAGGATTCTTTAATCAACCAAAACCTGCAACAGAGTCCTTAATTTCTACCACTAACAAGTGGAGAGATGTTCCATTCCCAATGGCATAAGAAGGATGCAAGCTTGGACAAGATCTTCTTCGTCCGAACTTGGACAGGAGATGCAGCGCGCTTAGCGTCGGAAAGATCCCTCTACATGGGTGTGCTATAAAACTAGGAGAAGAACATAACTAAACGGATCAATTCCTTTGACCGGTCGTTTCGAGCTTCCAGTTATTCTGGATTGCTAACGTGGTTCGATGACGCCGACGAAGGGAACCAGCGGAAAGGCTCTCAAAGGCAGGCGCGTAGCATAGGCGGACTCATAGGATAAGGCTGTGCGTGTGAATCCCAACTATTCTGCTCCTTTTAATTCATTATATAAATATAAATGGCTACTCGACCTATTTGGAAAGAGCTACTCTAAAGCCTATTCTATTGGTAACTTTTCAGTCGAAAGGCTTTCAGTTTCAGAGATAACTTTTCTCAGGCCAAGACCGTAGGAATAAAAAAAACCACTTCTCATTCAGGAGCGGGAAAGGAAAGATGAATTAAGCGGTCATCGAGATCTTTACAGAAAATAAAAGCATTACAGTAAATTCAAAGCCATGAACAACAAAAAGGGGATTGACTGAGAAGTAGAGCTTAGCGATCAGGATCAAGTTAAAGCAAGGAATCCTAGACATCCCTCAGGCTCGTTTAAATAAATTATGGGAGTAGTAAGATTTTAGAGTATGACATTCTCGATGAAAGCAAGGAGTTGACCCAGGAGGCAAAGAGGGAATTTTATAATTCTCTAATCCGGTACAAAGGAGAAGGAAGAGGTGGATTCTTTGGCGAAGATAAAGGCTTTTCCTGATCAGATCTTTCCTGGTATTCGTAGATCGGAGCCGGGTATGAACTCATAAATAATTTAAGCGGAAGAAGAGGTTAGGATTAACTAGCGCAGGAGAGAGAGTCTTTCATTGGCTAAGAAGCTCTTTTCGGCAACAGAATCGTACTCCTATTCATATTCTTTCTCGCTGCTTTTTGGCGTAGTAAAGTACCCAAGGGAATAGCCCGTCGGCCTTCTTCTCCTACTTGTCCTTAAGCGCTGGTTCTATTCACGATGGTTCAGGTTCGAGCAGCTAAACTAACGGAGGAAGGTTTGGAGGGAAAGATAATAATAGATCGACTTAGAGCGGTAAGCTTATTCTCTGGTTTCAATATCAAGAGTGTTACGCAAACAAGGGATATACACTAGGGTACGAGACCGACTAAACGGATTGGAAATGCAGCTCAGTCAAGAGATTCGGGTTAGGCGGAAATGGCATATCCAGGGCACGGCGCAGAGGATGTTCCGGTATTGTCAAAATAAGATAGGAACGAGGTGGCATTGGAGTGAAAGAAAGCATTGGAGTAAGTTAGTTACAATTGACATTGAAGAAGAACTTGAAGACTAGGCGCCAAAGACAGGGGCTCTTTCTCTAGTAGTGGACTAATCTTGATATTCCTAAAGCAGTAAGCGAAAGAAGAGGTTAGAACCAGCTCCACCGGCTAAAGGGACATGGACTCTTCAGAAGGCTCAGGTTTAATAACAGAATCTGAATCAGTAGCTTTAGGTATAGGGATTCCGGTTCTAACTAAACAATAAGGTAATGGGGTAGAAGAACTTCCGGAAGCGGTAACACGTTTGAACCTACTTCTTTTTTTTTACGATCGATTTCTCTTTATTTCCTTTTTGGCTAGTCTACCTACTTGCCCGACTCACCGGTACTATTGGAGCCTTCCTGACTGCAGTAGCTGTAGTAGTTGCAGTAGGAATAGTCGCCAAATAGACTGAATTAGTCTGAGTGCCATAGTAGGATTCCCTTCGTCACCTTCCCTTTGCNAGTAATCTGTCAAAGAATAGACAAGAGAAGTTGCATCCTCCTGGTGGAAGGTGCAGATTCCATAAATTATCAGCTGTGGGAATAACCTCAGTCTTTTTTAAGTTTAAGAAGAATGGGTTCTTTAAGAAGAGGTTGTGCTAGAATCAGCAGCTATAGAATCTGCCTTACCTTCTTGACTGGTGTTACCGGTATGGGAGTACGAGTAGTTGGTGGTGAAGGCAATGAACATTGTCGTGGGGGCTATTACTTTACTTCACCCGGTGCCAGTTCTTTTTGGTGAATGCGTAGACCCCAAATATCCTTTAAGGTGGTGAAATAGAAGCTCTTTAAATAGCCTTTGGCTTACGTAAGATCTATCTCTTCTCTAACAGCTATTCTTTGAAAGAGCTTTCGCACTTCAAATCAGATAGCGAAAGTCAAAGCTAGTTCCTCTTCAAATATACTACCGCTACCTTAATCCTATCAAATCTTTATATTTATCCTTTGAATTACTCATATATCTCCTATGTATTAATTTTATTTCGCACCGGAAACTATTCTAGGAGAAGTTCGAATCCGTTCCGTTCGGATATTGATCGGTCTTGGTTTGACATGGTTTACGCGTTACTGGTTCCCGGAAGAGTTAATATCTCCATTAGCTAAACCCTTTCTTACCCTGTCTTTGGACTCGTATTTTGTTTGTACACAATCAACGGAGGCCTCCCCGACATATGTTGCAACGTCTTCAATAGCATGTTCTTACTTCGTCTTTCCCTTAATAAGTCATCAAATTTGGTGCTTTTTGATCCCCAGTTGCTATGGGGAACAAAGGAATAAATACAATCGATTCCTCTATTTAAGTGGTTCTCGCTTCTCCTTTTTCCTGTTCCTAACTCTTCCCCGGGTAGTTCCCAATGTTTGGTACTTTCTATACTTCGTGGGTGCAACATCAACAAATTCGCTCATGATCAAGTTACAACCTAAGATCTATGACCATATTATGCTAACTGTTCGTATTTCGTTCATTCCATCGGTATGCTCTCAGGTACCTGTAATTTTTATCTGTTTGCCAGAACCAAGGGGTCTTTCTGTGGAAACCTTCACGAACAATCGTCGTTTTTTGATGGTTTTTCCGCTTCTCACCGCTGCTCTTTCCACACCTCCGGATATCTGGTGCCAAATCGTCGCCCCTTTCCTTATTTCTTCGATAATAGAGTTGACTATCTTTGTGGCATCGATTGTACAAGTTCGTGAAGAGGCTGGACGAGTGGAATGAGGGAAAGCGGCTCGATTGACAAAAAATAAGAGTAGCCCCCTAGAACCTGGCAAAGTAACTATCAATGAATTCCCGAGCAATTATCAACCAACATATGCGATTCATTCCCGTATTATAACACAAAGAAGACTTATAAATAAAGCAGTTAGGAAGTCCTAGACTTGAAGCCAGGCTGCTTTATTATTCTATTGAGTTGCCTACCCTCAGGTCATTCGCTGCCTTAAGCCCTACAGTTTCTTCGCTAGCCGTTGTTGGGACTTAGTTAAGAGTTAGCCTAGAAAGGCTTTGAAAGCAAGTCAAGCATTCCAATCCCAGCGGATTAATCAATAGCAGTAGAGTCGTAAACAAGAACAGCAGAGTTTACAGCTGAACAAGTAACTTCCTTAGAGCGTGAACAAAACAATAAGTTAGGTCGTTTGATTAGAAAATTCCTACTCTTTGTTTAGGAGAGTTATTGAACAATATAAATGAAGGCGAAGAAGAATCATCGAACTAATGGACTTACCGCTCATACAGCTCCCAGCCAACAAGCAGTTAGCCTTCTTTTCCAAGGAATTAAAATGTGGATGACTGGACATCAGCAATAACAGGAGCCGAGCTTTCACAAAAACATAAAAACCTACCATATCATTTAAGGGGTACTAAAATCAACGTGTCAATCATCCCTACCCCGGATCTTTGGACTTAATGTCAGATTCTTTTCTGGGCCCGGGTTAAATATATGTCTTCAGCCGTATTTAACTTCTTGTTGCTGCTTGGGCACTTGGTTGAACCGGTACCTCAACAGCACTTGTCTTTGCCTCTCTCTGAGCAAGGTATGTAGGGTGCTCTATACCTTATTTGATTTTCTGCTTCTCTCTAGACTTGCTTCCTCCCTGGATCATTAAGTCCTTAAGTAAGGAAGTCAATAGTCGTCCCGGTAGTGGGAAAAGTCCGTCCGATTGCCTAGTAGCCCCAGTACTATAGATAGGGAAGGCCTATTCTTCGTATAGGCAAAGCCTCACTATCTTATATCTGAAACCCTGAAAATGATTCCATTTTTTATTTGATAAGCATGTGATTCGCATCTTGGTCTTCCAGCCTCGATGAAAGCCCACAGAAGGGCAAAAGCACGACAAGCCTACCCATCATCAAAGCAAGCCCAAGTCTATGCAAGAAGGCCAAGGTCCTGTCCTCCGGATCTATCCAAATTAAAAGAGTTGGGCTACATAAAAGATCCTATTCTGAAATGGAAGCCTAATCGTTTTTGACGGTTGGAGGCAGTTTGTAAGTTTCAGTACTCACTGGTTCAAATAGTGACTTCGGGACAGAGATAGTGAATCCTTTCTATTCTCCAAGGAAAGGACTCAGCATCCACAGCTCCGCCCGGCCTTTCCCAACCAAAACCAAAAAAGGGAGAGCTTGAAGAGGACATATGGCCGAGGATCGAAGAAGCAAGGGATGACCCTTTCCAGATGACCAATAGAGGTTGGACAGATTCCTGTTACCATAAGGAGGAGATAATAAGGAATTAGCTGCTCTATACTTTGCTATAGTTGAATTAACTCCTAGGCCTTAAAAGAGAGCATTTTCTCGCATGTTTAGCGCCGAGAGCTTTTAAATTTATCTATCGAAAAGAGGGCATATAGCCCGAGTCCTGAATACTTTAAAGACCGATTACGACTGTTGCAAGAGTGGACACCCTTTCCGACAAAGGACGGGAATCGTACTGATAGAAAAGGACATATAGCTAATTACATAACCTCTAACTCCTCTGTCTACCTGTACCCGAGTGCTTAACGGGAGGAGAGATCTTTCATAAAGAAAGAGCACATCGAACGTGATATCGCATATCTATCTAAGATACCAAGCACGGGATGAGCCAAAAGCAAAGCAAGCAACAAGGGATGCATATCAGGTATTAAGGGCGACTCTTCTAAAAAAAGAAGGGATTCGCGTTAAGAGATAAATTCCCAATTAACGAGACTGATTCCGTATGCCCGTCTAAGCGAGAGTATGGGTTTCCGGCTAGTCTTTGAAGTCTTGTAATGGATTCTTCTGGTTGGGTTGTAGCGCGGGTTTCCGTTGGGTGAACCCTTATCGATCTTCTTCTTGTTTGGTAAGCGGCTTCTTGCCTGGCGCATTACTCTCCTTTAAGTTTATTTTACTACTCTTTTCTTTCCCGCATTCTTTCATTTCTTTCGTATAGGGAGTTGATTAAGTTTACTGTCTTCCCTACTCTATAATTTTCTTCAGCGGTCTAAGCTTCTCTGCCCGCTTTGCATTACGTATATAAGTCGATTCGGTAATCATTCCGTTAGCTCTTCATCCCGTAAGGATTCGAAGTAGTGTCTCAGTGTAACCGGCCCCGCTGGGCATAAATCCTATCGCGAGTCCCGCAGGTAACCCCCTAGTAGTAGGCTAACTTATCCCTCCGCATATTCGTTGAAGCGAGGGCCCGGTCTTTGCCCCTCATCAAGGTAGCTAGCTTCCTCTTATCGCTTCCTTGATGAAGCAGCAGCCTTTGCCACATTCCCCTAGTCCGTCTAGCTCTCTCCTCGTGCAAGCCTTCTATTAGCAGTTCAACCTGTACCTGACTTGCGAATCGGTAATTGCCTAATTTGCTATTCCTTCTTTTCTTCCATGAGGAAGCGGAGAGGTAGCGTGTAGGTTTTACTAATGCAACTAGTCGGCCTTCAGGTAATCCATTCTCGTGTAAGAACCCCTAGTGGCCCGGTTCGTGTCTGTCTTAGTCGTGGAAGGAGCATTGGCTTAGTCTTGATACTCTTTAACTCCCCTATTTATATTACACTTTAGCAAATAAGTAATCCGTTTTCGTTCTTCCCTCAGTTGATGTCTTCGAAGTCGTAGATCGAGTGAATGCGGTTGCAGGTCTAGCGCCATCCCCCAAAACGACGGAATTCAAAACAAGGCACATGATCTGTGTGAGACGTATAAAAGGCGCCTTGACTAAGCAGGTACGGGTGGGGATGGCATTAGTAGGGGGATTAGAAGGTGCAAAATCAATGGGTGCCGGAGCGACTACAACCATGTCCGAACGACTGCTTTCTTATAGGCGGGGACCACCATTTGCATTTTGAAATGCTTTATATTTATTCTATAGAAGGACGGACTATAACGAGGCGGACGACAGACCCACTCACGATCTACTAAAGGGAAAGTAGCTTGATATTGGTTCGAATCCAATTCGTTAGATTTAGAAGTATCTTAACAAGGGAATCCATCTGTGAGTTTCCTTGGTTAGAATACGCTTGGGATGCCAGAATGTCAGGATAATTGGTCTACCTACAAAACAACCAGTGCCCTCCTTCCAGAACAGCTCTTCTAGCATCATCACTAAAGAACCTCAAGAAGTAGAAACCATCCTCGTGGTAGATCACCTTGGTTAATCCTTCTGAATAAAAAATTGTATGCGCAATGGAGTTAACAGCATAGAAAGGAAGCTTTTGTAGCCAACTAGACACTCACTCCATTTTTTATTAGCCTCCTCAATCACCTTCGTCTCGGTTTATGGAAAGTCAGTCGGAGCAACGTCTTCTCTTACGTCATTTTATTCTCAATTCTCTTTTTAAGCCTCAAAGCTCTAGTCGTACCATACACTGATTCTTGCTGTTGCTTCAGATAAGATGACTGAACGTCTTCAGGATGTCTTAAACGTTGGGTGGAAGTTTGAAAAAGATTGGACTACTTCCTATGGTAAATAAGTCCCAATCCTGGAAGAATAAGACAGCACAGGAAGGATCGCTTTCTCTACTGATGCGGGAGCTGGCAAGAGGAGGTTGTTTGCTATTGGCAACTATGTCCTCCAACGCGCTTTAAAACCTCTTAACGATTTCTTAATGAGATCGTTGAAGGCTATCCCTATGGATGGGACGTTTAATCAAACCCGTCCTTTGGATAAGCTAAAGGGGAATAGCGTTGCATACTCTTTTTTTTATTTGAAGTCGGCAACAGATAGGTGGCCGCTCCTTATTCAAACGAGGATGGTAGAGAGGCTGTTTGATAAGAAGCTTGGAGATTATGTGCGTAATGTATTCTCTAAGTTTCCTTTCAGCGTGCCCTTTCTTCGAAAACTCCCAAAGTTCCCTCTTCTTGGCCACTGTTCACTTTATCACATCACTTGGTGATCTGGTATTGTGCACAACAAAGAGGTGTACCCTGGCGCTGACTTTAAGAAGTATGCCATCTTAGGAGATGACATCTGTATAATGGATGCTAAGGTGGCTACCCGGTACTCAGACATCTTAAAGAAACTGGGAGTTATCAATATAAAAATCATTAATCTCCCATTCTGGTTGTGCTGAGTTTGCTAAGAGGTTCCGAGTTAAGAATTTTACAGTGGACGTTAGTCCAATATCAATTCGTAACGTCCTGAACTCTCAGAACCTACCAGGGTAGTTATCCTTGCTTCATACTTATGGAGTTAAGCGATTTTCTACTCCGGCTCGGTTGCATGGAGCTGGATTTAAGGTTCTCTCTCGGCTTAACCATACGCTTTCTCCTCGATACAGACGATTGAAGGCTGTATGGGATAGGGTAGGTATGCCATTTGAATTATGGTTAGGTCGTGGTCTCCCTCTAGATCCTTATCTGCGTGGATATCTTTTTGATATTTTACGCAAGGCATATAAGCCTAATAAATATCTTTTTATTCCTCCGGAATCTTTGTATCCATCAGAGGTTTCGGCTTGGTTTACCGAGTCTTCTTTGATGAGGGCTTGGATGGGACAATGGCTTGACTATGTCAGGTGGTACCATACGACTGCAAGCAGTCAGTAGGTAACTCTTAAAAAGTTCTTTGACGCTCCATTTGTTGTTGTTGAAAGACACTGGAAAACTTCTCGTTCAGATCCACTCTTAGTTCGTTTTGGATTAATGTGGCGTCTGTACGATGAAGTAGGGCGTCAAGGTCTGGCTGTGAAGGGCATTGCTCTTCCAGCCCTTGTGACATCAACAAACAAAGCGAGTTGAGCACGAACAGCAGCTTTTTCGGAGATGACTTCTGTCAATAGGCAAGTTGCGCCCAATCGAGCGAGAGAAGATAGGGATTTATCCCAGCACTCGAAGACCAAGAGAAGAGGATGTGAATTGGCTTGGTCTCGTGATCTCATCTACGCAAATGTTCAGATCTTTCTTTGAAGGCCGGTCCCAAGGCAATTCAAGGGATGGGGCAGTAACCAACCCCAAAGGAAAAGAGGATACGAGTTAACCCGCTTGCCCGAGTCCGAGTTGACGAGGTGAAAGAGTTCAGACTAGGACAGTTCAGGCCGGTGGAAGCCAATGAAAGGGAGAAGCGTTCAACCACTAGAGCAGAAGCCGAGTATAAGATCGCCCTTATCTTCTATGATTCGGCCGTGAAAGAAGCCCACTTCACCATCTCTCTTGGGATGGGAAAGATCAAATGAAGCAAGCCCTCCTCAAAGCCTTTTTCAAGCTTCGAGGGAAAGTAGCCCTTATTCTATATCACATTCTTCAGATAAAATAACTTTCCTTCCCTGACCTACTTTGAGTCTCACTAACGTAGGGAAACCGGCCTGGCAAGGAGGCTAGAGGAAGGAAACTGCTCAAGTGAGCTTGAAGCAACAAGGGCTGTGGGTTAAGTTCCCACGCGGGGAAGAACGTTAATAATAATAAGTAGAGCTGCTCCTGCTGTTCCAGGGAGAGAATGTCTTTTCTAATCTGTTCTCAAAAGCAAGATGAGCTATGATAAAGAGCAAGAACCCGGAGCGATTGGACTATCTTTGTAGCTCCAGAATCTTTCAGTTTATGCTCCTATCTACTATCTGGATATACCAAGAAAGATGTACGGTCTAATGAGGCTACTACGAAATATTTACTCATGGGTGGGGCCTTCTATTCTGGTTCATGGTTTATCTTGGCTATATGGTTCATCCGGGGGAGAGATCGAGCTTCAAGAAATAGTGAATGGTCTTATCAATACACAAATGTATAACTCCCCAGGAATTTCAATTGCGCTTATATTAATCACTGTAGGAATTGGGTTCAAGCTTTCCCCAGCCCCTTCTCATCAATGGACTCCTGACGTATACGAAGGAGTGCGGTTCGTTCGATAAATTCCTACCTTACCTCTCTATCTATTTCTGAGATGTTTGGATTTTTNAAACAGATTCATTTTTCAAGTTCGTTATTACGGGTAGTTCCTACAAAGGATCGGACTAATGACGTATACAATACTTGAATTATCGATGAAGATGCTACATAGTTGGTTCTCATCCTTCAGAGACTACGAGTATAATAAATAGGAGCATCCGTCGACAAAAGGATCACACTAAGATGATCATCTCGTGGCTATTGAGAACGAATCAAATCAGATGGTTCTATTTCTCAATCTTTTCGACCTCGGTTCCGTAGGAGCAAGTCATAAAGATTGAGAAAAATCGGTCATTCACAACCACTGATGAAGGATTCCTCGAAAAGTTAAGGATGACTAATCCTTTTGAAAATTTAAAATAGAATGGATTAGGTCTTATACATACGCGAGGAAGGTAATAAAAAACTAAATAAGATAAATTGGGCCATGTTTCCCGAGGGAGGCCGCCTTCTCTCAGGCCAGCAGTCTTCTACTTCTAGTCGACTGCTCTATGACGGGCTTCCCTGTATCCTGGGCTCTGCTCGCTCGTCTACGCTCCGACCCAGCAAGTAATATAATAAAAAACGATGTTTCCTTCTCCCTTACGGTCGAGAACTACGTACCTTGCCTGCATTAAGATTTAAAACTTGTCGTCAAAAAGGCAAAAAATAAGAATCAAGAAAAAAAAATGGAAATAGTTAATCAAGCAAGATCTAGATGGATCCCTATCTTTATCTCTATCCACGGAGATACCTATATATATGGATAGAAATCTATCTATGAATCGATCTAGACTATCCTCTATCCGGATAGATATGTCCCTATGAGCGACTACGCCGATCTTTATATGTTTTGGCCACGTCCGTTTCCGCTCCGAAGAGGAAGGTTTGGATCTTTCAATCTTATGTCGTGAGGGATGTGACCTATGTTAGGTCCATAAAAGACCACCGCTTTTGGTGTTCTATGATTCACCTCCGAATAATGAGTAGGTAGTTCGATCCTTTTGATTCTTCTCTTCATAGTAAACTGATGGGGGGATGCGGAGCAATAGGTCGAATTACTATATAAAGAAGAGTTGTAAACTAGAGGACTTCTTGTTCGAGTAGGAAGATTTCGGTTTTTATCGTTTCTTCTCTTCGATAAGAATATGGATTTTAAATGATACAAATTCCTCTTCATTCTGTTGTGCTCAGCGAAGGAACTGCCTAAGCATACTTTTTCGGATCCAAACTTCTTTGTTCTTTCTAAGTATTCTTCTTGCATAGAATAACGCAACTGTTGTTGCAAAAACCGGGATTTTAGTAGTAGGCGGCATCCCCGCTTAGTTTTGAGTAGGTGGAACCATTCTGTTTTGGTTCTTCTCCACATTCTTACCGGGTGATCCAGGAATTTTCCTATTATTTTTTCAACTGATATTTCGATATAGAAAGATCTCCTTATTTCTTCACCGCGGATTCTCGCGTCATTTTCTTGAAAAGATATTAGATCACCGTGGGAAACTTTCAAAGGACTAATGCTTACCATTCGATTATTCACACAAACCCTTCGATGACTTATCGGCTGCCTTGCTTGAGGAATAGTTTCACGAAAATGGAGACGAACCGGAATAACGTCCGATCTTGTTTCTGGATTGAGTAGAAAAGGGATATATGAAGTTCGTTCTGTTCCTCTGTGCATCTCTGTGATGGGTAAATCCCCATGAAAAAGGGGCAACTTTCGTGTAGTTTGTGATTGGATGTAACTGTTAAGATTTTCTCTCGGATAAATCTTTCTCTTAATAGATCTCTTCTTGTTCCTCAATCTTCGGAGAATGCGGCGTTGTATTATTGTAAGTTCTCTGTTCCGAACATTTCCTGAAAGTAGACGACAAGTTTTAAATCTTAATGCAGGCATATCTCGTTGAATCAGTCTTTTTCGCCACATCGCGTATAACGGGAATCGAACCCCCTCTGCTGCGAGTGCTCATCTTTCCTAAGCTGGTTTAACAGCTTAAAAAGCCGGGAACGGGAAAGAGATTCCCGCTTTCGCCGGGCGAAAGGTTTCGCTGCCTTGGCACGGCATGAGAGATGTCTTGGAGGACAGAGAGAGGCTGCTTCCCTAGGGCTAGGGGGTAGTTATTGAACTCTCGATCCAAGATCTCGAGCACGGATCTGCTTACCTGGTCAAAGTCAACACCAGTTTCACTGGCTTTCCTCTCTAAGAAGTAGAGTAAGGAAAGAAGTCCAATAGCAACTGATCAACGCTTTGAGCGCTTCTTCCTTTTTATTCGGGGGATGTCTCAGTCTATTGGGCCTAGAGGAGCTCTAGACTCTAGTTAGATAGCTTTCTTTGTTTTAACCCAACGGCGCCTTTCCTTTACCCATTTTGCACTTTCGATCATTCAATTTTGACTCGGTAAACTTTTCGATTCTATTCTAAGACATTCTTTCTTCCATTACCTATTTTCTATGTCCGGTAAGGCGCATTCAGTTGAGGGAGAAAAACCTCCCGGGTCAACTCCTTGCTTTAATCGAGAATGTCATTGCCTCATGATTGCTGTCCAATGCTTTATTTCGACTACATTTCGCTACGCAACCCTCGCGCTTACTCTATAAATAGAGAAAGCAAAGGGGATTAATTGCTCTTTCTCCTTTTTATACCCCGGAACACAAACCAGATTTTATTTTATCACTGGTTAATTTTGTCAATTCCATTCCTTACCGGCTTCGTTGATTGACTTTTGTTTGGATATTTTATTTATATAAATAAATATAAGACACTGTTCGATAGCTTCTTCTCCAGCCTTAAAGGCCAGGTTTCGTCTGGTAAGCGAGCTCTACTATATATATATGGATACTTACCTCTGCTGTTAGCGGTTTCGTTTGGTTGTCCTTTCCGTTTTGTTCTTTCCATTAAAGCAATCCTGTTCGAGCGGGTCTAGGTCTAGTTGAGACTGAAGTCAATGCCCCTATTGTAAGGAAAATGGCGATAATCATCTTATAGAAGTAGTGTTCCTGATTGTCGCTACTGCGGGTAAGAAGATCTTTTTCTGCCCAGTCTTCCTAGTTGATCCTTTATCAGTCCGGGATGCCAGCCTTTAAAGAAAGTAATTGGTTCAGTTCCTCGGCTTCAGCAACAACCCCTATTAGTGTGTTGTGCTCTAACCTGCCCAGGAACCATGACGAATGATGTCGCCCATCTCATATACATCTTTTATTGGCGCATATCGGCTGAAGAGAGACTTCTCTTGCCGGCTTATTCGATACTGCATTCTTTCCTTGACTGATAGATTGGCCTTTCCAGCTCTAAATAGTGCTTTAAAGGGAGAAAGGCCCACTGATTGACCTCCTGCTATATCGATCTTAAGAGTCGCTTTCTCACTGCAGGAGATTTATTTTAACTCTTTTGAGATGGGGAATGAGGGAACTGCTGGTTAGACTCCTACCTCCAAAAGGAAGGCAGAAAGACTTGAAATAAAAAGGTTAGACTTTTACTTCCTAACTTCCTATATATATGTAAAGACATTACAGTTATCTGTTCTGTTAAGGACAAGTGGCATCAGTTCTTTGCCTTAGGGCAATTAGCCCGGTCTTTGATTTGCACGATTGAAGTGGAAAAGCAAGCAGGAAATCCTCAAAGGTTGTACGCTCTAGTTGAAGACTTTCCAGTGATAAAAGAGTAGCACCTTGTCTTAGAGTTGAATCATAAGCTGCTACAGAAGCCGATCACACCCTAGGGAAGCAGGCAGAGTGACCACCCCAGTTTTATGATAACAACTGTGAAGTTGGATGGAAGAAAGTACTTAGCCTGGTCTCAGTCGGCAAGGATGTTCATAGGGAGCAGAAGGAAGTCTTGGTATATTACCGGTTCTAAGAAGGAGCCGCCTGCAGATGATCCATCCCATGAGGATTGGGAAAGTAACAATCTGACGGTTATGTCTTGGCTTCTTCATTCGATGCAGCCCACAATTAGCGTAGCGAGGGGTGTTCTTGAGGACAGCAAAGGAGATATGGGATACAGTCCAAGAGATGTATTCTCAGAGAAATTATTTGGCACGAAATTACCAACTGCATCGGGAGATTTCCACCATGCAGCAAGGGGAGATGCCCATGGAAGAGTACTACGCGGCTCTGAAAAAGTGGGAGGAATTAGATCACTATCAGCCCTTAGCGACCACAGTAGAAGGAAGGTATTAGGAAAGATAATTCGTAGCGGAGAATCTTCGAGTATCTGGCCGGGCTTCGATCTGAGTATGAGCTTCAGAGCGTGCAGGTTCTAGGGAAGGATACTTGACCTTCCTTGGAATCTGTTTACATGAGGGGGTGAAGCAAGTCGTCGTGCTATGAGTGGTGGGTTCTAATATTTCAGAGAGGTCCGCACTGGTAGCTGATTCTAGACCGTACAGAGGGAACCAGAGTTCTGGTAAGGGCCAGACCGGGACCCCATGTCTTCTGCAGATAGAGAGAAGCTCCGTTGCACTCATTGTGGCAAATGGGGGCACAGGCTAATTGATGAAATGCTAGAGAACTATGTTCGACTTGATCCCCTTGAAAGGGTACATAGGCAACTTGGGGCAGCCAGGTCCAGTCATCTTTTGAAAGTGTTTACCGATAAGTCACATCATGCTGGAGTAGGTCCGCACAGTCCGGTGGATCAAACCAGGGTAAAAAAAGTAACTATTGAATAAGAGGACATTTTCTGGTTCATTACCAGCAATGCGCGTTCGAATCGCGCGAGTGACTAGTGAGTCTTGGTTGAAGATTCCTTGCAGTGGAAGTTCTGTTCAAAGATCTTTCCGTCGAATGAATGTGAAAAGGTTCTCTCATGGTTCAGCTCCTCGCTCGGACTCTGGATTGATTCCAATAGGACTCATCCATTTTTAATTCGTGGCATGGAAAGGCTAGATCTAAGAGAAAGGGGGAAAGCCAAATTGCTTGGACAACCTTAGCCCCAGCGGACAGGATTGGAATCAGTTCGACGTTCCGGGAAGTCGGTTCGTGAGGAAAGAAGTCCTTACTATAGCAAGCTTAATAAAGGCTTTTAACAAGCTTAGTCGTTGCTTAAAGGGAAAGACAGAAGGAACTATTATTTTCCATCCAATGACTCGGGGAATTGCCGAGTTGGAAGATCCCTCCTTACTAAAGAGAGAGTACCGAGGAGAAGGCAATTCCAGTTCCACTATCGGATTCTGGGCATGAATATGAGACTAATGCAGTCAACTTCCTCCCGGCATTCATTCGTAGATCAATCAGTAGTTCCTTGCCTTACTCATCTATTATTTTTTATTATATCGATGCGGCTAAAGGAGCCTGCTTTGGTGGCCCTACGAGGAAGTGTTGCCCATGAAAGTAAGCTTCAAGCTTACGGCAACCGCTTATCCCAAGGTAGGTGGGATAAGTAAATATTTAACATTTTTAGGCTTCGGCGGATGCAAAAGATTACTCTTCTTCAGGTGCAGATGAGGCTTATGGGGAAGAGGAGGCAAGGGCTGACGCTTAAGCATCGGCTAGTGGAACTACTCCTGTCCTTCTTTCGTATCCGAGGTGGGCTCTTTACACATATGATATGGAGGTCTAGTACGGTGAACAAGTAAGGTATGGACTCTTTTGATATGGGGGTAGGGTCTCTTCGATTAGGCGAACCAGCCCAACTAGGCCAAAATACAACCGTCCACTCGCTTTAGGGTCCAAAACGTCGGTTTTGAAGGGCAGAGGGTTTAGAACTTGAAGATGAAGCTGCTGGTGAGGCTTTAGTTTCAATTGCAAATCCAACATCATATGAATAAGCAAGCGAGGGATAAAACCTGGTGAAAGGAAGGCCTTTCCAAAGAACAAAGAAGGTTGGAAAAAGTACGAAGCGAGTACTTAGCCCGGAACTCCTCAGAACACCAAGCAGCAGAAGCAGCGAAGCTTCGTAGACAAGGAGGCTCGCTCAGTGCTTACGAACTAAAAAGTCTTTGTCGATTAGGTACGGGATACCTAATCCACTGGAGGGCCTCTGAAAGGCTTTTATAGTTTTTCACTAACCTTAGCATTCCCCTTTCTTACTCATTTCTGTTATTGACGTATTTTGCAGCGCTGGACCATGGACTCTTACTTGGCCTAATTAGGCCCTTATTCAAGAGATCACCCACTTCTTTTCTTCCTGATTAAACCTGAACTACGTGAGAGAGCTCAAAGCTAGTCGAATCCTTACTTTTTGTTATCCCGCTCCTCCACTAGGATCAGAAGTAACGGCTACTAACTTTGGATCACTTTCATCCGCATTTATTTTTTTTTCCATTAGAAGGGGCTTTCGCCTGTTCCCATTCTGATTCCGTAGGTTGAGCTTTCGCATCCAACTTAGCAGAAAAATACAGTATTCCCGCTTAGCCGATATGGACATGACATAGACCTGAAAGCAATCTTAATTAGCTCAAGAAAGAAGAAAAAGCTAATTGGAGAGTAGGTCAAATCAAAGTCTTGAAGCTGACTGAGAAAGCTGGAATGCTAGAACTGATAGGGCTGCTGGAAGGCTAAGGTTCCGAATGGAAGGAATCGAAAGCATTGAAACCGGCATTGACCACTTCACATTACAAGACTTGACGTAGACTGCTGGATTACTACAAGATAAAGCAGTGACCCAGACTCAGACGATCGCAAAATCCCTATATTTTTACTAGATAGCAGATTCAATCGTCTTTTGTCCTAGCCGATGCCATCCTAAGATTAAGGAAGGATCCCTATAGTCATATGACTTTTTATAAAACCTTTTTACTCGGAAGGAAATTTTTAGACAACAAATTGAGACTTTGCCGAAAAAGTACCTCAATAGATCAAAGGAAGCCTCAGCTCAGGATCACGAAAACGCCAATAGCGCTTCCCTTGCTTCATCGGTTGGATTGGAAAAGCCAACTTGACCGCCGGCGCGGAAACAAAGAGAATCGAAAGACAATCGCACCAAGAGGACGGACTTATTTTTTATTGGCTGGCGACATCTGGCCACATTCTTGATTATCAATAACGGGGATCCAATCCCAATCCATGTGATGAAACTAGCCATTAGCGGAGCTACGGTCTATAAGACTTATTCTCCTAAAGCACGTCTATCTATGCATCTCTAACAACTTATTTTGCGATATACTTCTTAATTAAAATAAAAATAACGGGGTAGCTGCGAGAAAATCATAGCTCGTTTAGGGCTTAGGCTTGTGGCTACTCCTTGGGGATACGACATTCCATTGCCTAACAGGCCGGCTTCTATCAAAATAGGATGGCCTCTATCAACACCTGCTTACGCTGCTAAGGTTCCTAATATTTATACGAAAGTCTTTATGGAAATGACTTTCTTAATGAAAATCTGATCAAGCCTTCCTTCCCTTACTATATGGATTTATCAGCAGACAGACCTTCAGTCAAGGTCCTGGATTCTGAGGGCTCTCTTGAGACTTGGTTATGTAACTCACAATATACGTCTAATAATGCCCCTTATTACTGGTGGAAGATCCTATTCCACGTTCTCATCTTAACTATTATTTTATAGACCAGGATTGAAATCGCTCTTTCTATTCTTACTACGCGAGGGGAAAGGCTCATGCTACTCTTCCTGTCATATTGGATTCTTATGAAGCTTATGTCAATCTAGTCTGCGGTGAAGGCTATCAAAGTTCTGTCTTCAGGCATCCCCGGTTCCTTAGGAAGTCAGTCTGGTCGCATGACCTTAGGTCGCTTATCATGCGATTTCATTTCTTCACGTTCACCAGACTAGCAATTTCTTTCTCTTTGTCTGTCACAGGGAAAAGAACAGGTATGGGAAGCGGGAAGAAGTTCTCACTGCTGCTGCTATCAGAGAATCGAATCGGGAATAAGATTTAGGGGACCCCTACTGTTTAGTATCAGGTGGTACTTTAGGTGATTAAGCCGATTCCCCGGCAAACTGATGCATCTAAGGTGGAAAGTGCTTGATATGATTCTAAGAGCCCTGTCAAGGCGGCTAATAGTAATTTCAGTATCCGATTGATTTCCAGTTACTGGTACTATTGCTGATTCCCCAGTGGGGTAGGAAGGGAAAGGACTGAACCATCATCTAGAAATGCTGCCCGGGAATAGGATGTTGTATCCGATTTAAAGTAGGGTGTTGGCACTTATGCTTCTCGTACCAGTTGGAAGAGATTCCCCGGCAGTTGGGGCACCAGCAGCTATGGCATATCCCACAGCTGCTATAAGAGAATCTTAAGCTGGCATTCAAAGGTAAGGTGGAAGAGCTCCTTCTTAGCTGCGTACTGAAGCGGATTAGCACAAATGTGATTCTATTCATTCTGCCCGGGTCGATGTAATTGAGAAAGTTGGAACAGCAGCAGATTACCCGGCAGCAGCTAGAGTTGGAACTTCTGGAATGGACTGATACCCGTAGAGTGACACGATAACCGGAATCTATCAATTCCCTTTCTAGTACCAATAGGAACATCAGCGGATTTGAGCTAAAGAATGAAGCGTCCGCAAGGCTAAAGCAAAAGTTAGTTGGAGCGGTACTAGTTGATCTATCAGTAACGAATTAAGATGATGGGGCGACCCTTACTGTTAGGGCTAATGTCTCACTTCCTATGGTATCATTCAGTGCCTGGTAAGAGTTCCTTTCCTGTAGTTCCTTAAGGATAACCAAGATCTCAAAAAGGGCCGCAGATGCAGATTTTTCTGATTCTATTAAAGTACCAGTGGGAAGAGCAGCTTCTAAGGTTGGAAAGGAAAGCGACTACCGCAGTTGAAGCCGTTAAGTACCCGGGAGTTAGAAGAGTAGCTTCAATAGCAGCGTCGCCTTAATCGCTTCTTCCTTCGACCGCTAAGGCTGCTAGGCATACTGCAATACCAGGACCGAAGAGTCATACTACTACGGGAAGGGCAGTTCCTTTTGATGCTGTATACGGGAAAGAGACAGGTACCGAATCCCTATGCCAGTGATTGTACGGGAAGGTAAGGCGCACTTAGGCAGCTACTGAAGCTTCTTATCTCTCAGTAGCGTACCAAGAGGTTTTGTAGCAGTTGTGCCCGGTAGGAAGAGAAGCGGATTAGCTGATTGATGGTACTAAAGATGATTACCCGGGAGGAAAAGCTGTTAGACTTAGACCCGTGCTTTGCCACCGGAACTAATGCGGATAGAGTTGGAACAGAAACTCCTAGAATCGCAACTTAAGCTGCTAAGCTATAAGAGGTTAACGCTGGTACCATAGTGAATCAATTGTGTGTGTGCCCGGGAGACAGGTAAGGTATAGACCAGTGCTCGATAACCGGCGATGATAAGGTTTAGGAACGAACTCTAGTGCCAGTTGTAGAATATCTTAGTTGTTAACAAATGCCATCCGATTATCGTATATCAGACGTTTTAGTGCCCGAAACCTATATAAGACCTTCCCGGGAAATAGCAATAAGGGGTTAGAATACTAGTACTTGTTGAGACCAAGGGTCGATGTAATTGAGAGATAAGAACTTACTTTAAGGTCAGCTCCAGGTAAGAACTGACTTTCTGACCTTTATACACCCACTGTAAGAAAGAGATAAGATAAAGAACTCTAGTAGCTTAGGACAGTAAGAGATAAGATAATAATTCCCTAAGGCGGCATCAAAGCACAACAGCTTTCGGCTTATCGGTATCCATAATTCGGTTATCAGGTTTAAAATCTTATATTTCTATTCGATCGGTACTTATATCTCCATGAACAAGCCCAAGCCCTTATCCGGCGGTTAGAAGGTTGCCTTAATGCTTAAGGTTTATTGGTACTGCTGTGATCTAGTACTGTACTATTAACTGGAACTTTCCAATTACAGTAGGGCCTCGGTACTGAAAGCGGTACTGCTAGACCAAAGCACAAGTACTCTAATATAGGAGAGTGCCGCCCGCCTAGTACAATCAATATCTTCTTTCTCGTACCAGTAGGGTAGGAAGGGAAGCCACTATCGCCCGACCCGGCAGCTTCTAGATGAAGCTGCTAATCTCCGATAAAGCCTTTAGCTCACCCCGGCCCGTACCTAAACTATTTAGAAGGGCCGTACTTTTACTTTTAGGGCTAAGGTGGTACTGAAGCAGCTAAGCTATCATCGGTTCTAGCTTTATGTGCCCTATAAAGGTATACGGGAGGGTAAGCCCTTTCAAAGCTTTTCTTTGAAGCGGATACTATTGGTAGTGAGAGAAATGTCATCTAAAGAAAGGCAGGTGCCATCCCCGCTGATTAAAGGAAAAACTCTTCGCTGGGAACGCTCTTCTCCCTCTAGCTACTATTCTCCGGGCTTAGGAAAGATTATTATATAAAATAGCCCGCGCTAGGCCTCTGATCTTTTAATAATTTCCTGTGCTAAACATATGGGCCCAGTTGCCATTTGTCCGTAGGATTATGGCCTGAAAGGTGCCTTTCCAGCGGAAGGAAGACAACCGAAGAAAAGGAAAGGACAGGGGAAGATGCAGCGATAGCAGGACTCTTTTTCCCTAGATGATTCAATGATAGAAGTTGTATCCTATACTGAAGCCGACTCCGCGGCAGAAGTTTGATCATCTACAGCATCTGATTCCGGTGAAGCTAAAATAAAGCTATAGGTAAGTAAAGAAGGCCTTACAGTTTAAGTGAAGGATCAGTGCCCTTCCCGTTTTCTATTACTTACTTTTCTGCTTACTATTTAGAATGTCGAGTACAGATTCAACCCTCCTCTAGGGAAGGAAGCCTTCAATCTAACTAAACTAAAGGGGCAAGCCCGGAAGCTTTGAAGTTGAAGCTAAGCTTTTATACCGAATCGTCTTCGTCTTATCGTCTTCTTTGTAAGCGAAAAGTTAAGTCTCAAGGAAGTATGAGAATGTAGTAACTAAGATAGTGAAGTTAGCTCAATCAGTGTCAGTCAAGTCTGAGCAAGAAGCACTTAGAGCAAGCGATGGATCCGCTGTCGTTGTTGCAATAGAAGTCTTTGTAGCAGTGGAAGAAATAGGAGTTCGGGATCGGTAATCTTTCCTGTTGATGCCGTAAAGGATGTTAGACTTTACTTAGTAGGCGGACCACATTCAATGATGAAATTGATTGATTCAAAGCCAAGCTCGAAGGAAGAACGGGATTATCCCGAAAGAATAAAACCTGACAGGGCAGGATCGGACGATGCGCGGTACCCGTTTAGAAAGGAATTTGATTCAACGTCAAAAGAATATCATTTATATAGACATTTATATAGAATAGAATATGGAATTCGCATTCTTGATGACAAGGAAAGAAAAGTTCAATAATAGTAAGGGTAGGATGGTCTCAATGAGCTCCTAGATTTAGCCAAAAGAGCCCCGCCCCAATAGGCTTTATCTTGAATCCCGGGAGTCCAAAGTATGTTAGATAGAGGGACGGTACATAGGGAAATACTTCTGCGAATGATGCAGCTGCTCTATACGCTGCTTTTGGAGTGGATGCAGTAAAGGTGTCTCGGGGTACGGCTGGCCGTTGAAAAGGAAAGCGAGTCAAGGTAGAAGTTGAACAAGTGCAGTACCAGAACTAGTCTTATTTATATACGAAATTTCGTTTTGATTCCATTCTGGTTTAGCTAGAAAAATATGTTATCTAACAAGTAGTAGAACAAGGGAACAAGAGAATCTTGCTCTAAGTAGACGGAAAGGCAAACGACTACCACATGGAGATTATGATGGAGAGGAAACCATCATGACATATGCCGTGACCGGGGAACGAACCGACCACCACCCATCCGCCGGTCCAGGAAGCGCTTCTCCTACAAAGAAAAAAAGTATAACAAGTGCTCTATCCGCCGCTGGTGGTTCTTTGTTGCAACAAACAATCTTCTATTTCCGAGATAGATAGAAGAAAGAAGGTAGTTTAGTCGGGTAATCAAGTTCTGTAAATCCCTACTAATTCCAAAACTATCCTTTTTTTTACCATCTATATAAAATTAAAAAGTTATCACAATGAAAGTGGGATAGTGCGCCTTAAAGAAGTAAGGAATAGAGGAAGTACCTTAACTACTGGAGTCTCAAGGTTTAATCATAACAGGTGGGGAACTAGAACTAGCTGTAGTAGCAGTATAGGACTCATAACCACTAAAGAAATCAAAGCTAGTAAATAGGAGTCATAACTAGTTCAGTCTCAAGGAAGTCGGGATAAGTGCTTTTGCTTTCGAAAGTATTCTCAGTTCTGTTGAAGTCAGTTGGTGGAGAGACAGAGTGGGATAGAATAAGTAGAACAAGGTAGCTGCAGTTTGTCCTATATCCGAGGAGTTGAATAAAGGATTGTAGCAGGAAAGGCAGCTAACTCATCAACAACAAGGTAAGGAGAGGAGGTAGTTTCAGTCAAGGAAGTTAGATAGAACAGGTTTGGATATGAGCTAAGGTGGGAGGAAAGCTTATTCTCATTCTTTCTGCGGAGTTCTGTTTCAACTAGAGATAAAACCCGGAGATATACCTTCAAGTAAGTGCCTTCGTATTCTATTTATTAGGTTTAAGAATCTGGTTTGGTTCTTTCTGTGAGGAGGGAAGAAAGTTTAGTCTTTACCTGAACTATTGGATATTCGTATTGACAGAACCTTCTTTAACGCTCCCACTTTAGCTAGCTTATTCTCATTCTTTCTCAGTATGGGATGTTAGGTTGAGTATATCCGTATCGAACTAAAAACAATTAATGTCGAATTCTTCTATTTATTTATTCTCTGTCTCTGTTTTGTCTTTCGAGTATTCATATTCTCTAGTTAGTTATCCAGAAGTATCCCCTTCTTTTCTGGTAGCTGCAGCATTATCAGTTGAAGTCAAGTCTGAGGAACAAGCACAAGGGGATGAGGTAGCTGCTCTATCCGCGGTCTTTGCTTGAAAATAAGCTTAAGCTGGGTTAGCTGTAGAAGTCTTTGTCGCTGTAGTTGCAGGTGTCTCAAGTTCTGTACCTTACCTTAATTATTCGGGACCTAATTCATCTAAGAAATATCTTTGGGATAAGGCAGTTGAAGTCAAGACAGCTAGAGTAGTAGTCGCAGTCAGGGGAATCATAACTCAGTGGAGTAAGGTAGCTCAAATCACTGGATTCATCTCATGCCCGCCTGAAAGCAAGGCTGTTTAGAGATAGAATTCCTTAATTATTGGTTGCTGTTCTTTCTCTTTCTCCGGGAGTTGTTGCAATTTCCTTCTTTATCGGATAGTTAAGTATGTTCAGTTTCAACAACTGGGAATGAGTCTCCTCTATCCTTAGAGGAAGAGAGAAAGCTAGCTACACTTCCCCTTATATGAATGAGTATCTTCTTATCACGATAGACTGAGAACTCATATTACCTATTATTCCTTATTAGGGGTTTAAACGTGTACTTTTAATTAGTAGATAAATTTTCATTAATAATATACCATCAAAACGTGATAAATTGTGGAAGTAGATTGTTTTTATTGATTCCCTTTTCCTAGCAATGAATGCTATACGGTCTATAAAGTCAGACAACATCTTATTGCTCCTTTTTTGGATTGTTTCATAGAGAAAGAATGGATAATCTTCACTGTAATAAGTTTCTATACTTTTGCACCTATCTGAAGACATAACATCATCAGGTTCTACCACTAAAAACCCTGCTGCATAGGGTACATGAATATCGTTTATGAGTACTGTCTCTATATCGGCTACAAGAAAGGGTTTCCTTTCCTTACTAGTGGGTTCGAGTGATGTTATATACTTTAGGTACTTATGTTTACGGGTTTCTATCTTTATAGCCTCTCTATGTTCCACCAATTCATAACTGAGAAGGTTAGCTATATGATCATTAGATAATGAACGTGGTTGATTTGATTTCATATCTAATACATAGATTCGAATATATATGCTTGTTATCAATGATTGATCGTACTCCTCGGCCTTCAGCCTCACATAGTGATCCACTAAACTATATACAGGTAAATCTTTACCTCCTTCTCGGAATATTATTGCTTTACTTAGAGCAAAGGGGACTTCTCCGTTTGGTATTTTCATTACATAATGAATTGTAAACTTACCATAATCGGGGGTATGCGTAATTGATTAATAGGGACATCACTATTGAGACTATCTCTGATATGTTACAACATTTCAAATAAGGCTTTGACAGATTTACTCTAGCTATTCTAAGTCCTGGATAGGGAGAAAGACATGTTTCCTGATAAGATCTTTTCATTTTCCCATGAGCAGGAAATTGTCTTTTCAAATGAAGAATCATCTCACTCTGTAGTGACTACTACGTGACTCTGTAGCCGCCTTTCACCCCAATCCTGCGCCTAACCCGTGGGACCCTACCTCATCATAGATAGGGCTAAGGCAATGGGAATAAAAAATTAGGAAAGAGCCGGGCAATTTATCTTAATTTCCCCTAAAGAGTCCGGACAAGAGCTCCGAAAGTGAATCATCCCCTGAGGAAGGAGCGAGCTTTGACCGCACTAAATAATTTGTTGTAAAGGCTGCTCATCATACTAGTCTTCCAATTCCTTGGACTCCATTGGCTCCTTCTTCACAATCTCTTGTTGGTGGCATTCAAGCTTCTGGGACCCTTACCCCAACGTCTGCTTTGAAACCCAGTGAGACTTCTCAAGCACCTCAGATCAAGAGCATGGGGATCAATCCACTTTAAGAGGCGGGACTCTTTAAGAATAGGCGATCCAGTACCATTCCACGAAGCGAACACCCACTAAGTAGCACTTCGTAACCCGCCTTCACCGCGTATCCTCAGAGCAGTCGTCTAGTCTAACCTCTGCGCCCGAAAGGCCTTCCCCTCTCCAACGCTACAAAGTAGTTGAACCTTGGAACCCCGGAATGAATATTCATAAAAGGCTGAAGGGGCGATCAACAGAGTTGGTCGAAGGGCAAAAATACGGGGTAAGGGCTTTACCCCAAATACAGGTTCCACTTCCGAGACTGCTTTTCCGCGGTGGAGTGGCTAAACCGGAGCGGATAGGTAAAGAAAAGAGTTGGGGTATTGCCCGAAAGGAAAGTAGAAGTAAGCGGTTACCTTCTTTGTCCTACTTTCTTTTGTATTGGTTGGTCGATTTCTCCTTATTGATGACTCTTTGGACAATCCATCTCGGAAATCTCGTATGAGAAGTCACATGGCGTAGAGGAAAGACTTTGCTTTGAATAGTCCCCAAAATGTTCATCTTTCAGAAACTTGACTTTTTTTTGGTTGGTCTTTCTTCATTGCGATCAATCTCGTAAGAGAAGACATAGAGTCATCAATAAGGGGAAATCCACTTTCTTGGACCGAAGGTGGGACGTCGATCGGAGACTTTGCTCTTTCACCTTCACCGGGGAATCTAACCGCATCTTGGGAATACCGATCAACAGGTCGACATGGGAATGGATAGGATTGGCAAATATTCTATAGAATAATCGCACTTCCTCGCGGGTAGGTTTATTAGATTAGGGGCAAAACAGGCCTTCTCAGAGGTCTTCTCAAAAGCTGAGCATGACGTTCTTCTTGTCCTGACCAAAAACCGGTACATAGGAAGCCATAGGAGCTGCATGCTACTGGTAGGGCAAAGGCTGTGTGCAGCGCGCAGCTAAGTCACGCAACGGCTAACGGCTAGAGCATTCTTTCCTGACCATTTCTATGGACCATTTCTGAGGGTCTTCTCATACGAGATTTCTTCTTCTCCTGAGGCTTCGGAAGCAAAGGAAACCACCAGTACCGCCAGTCCAGTACCACGTCTTATACTTAGCAAGGATCGGAGGCAGCCCCGAAGCAAGAAAGCATTGGGCGATCGTCCTCACACCCGGGACTCGTGGATTGGCAGTTGCACGGGTAGAGCAGGTCAACAGCCGACATTGGATTTCCCGATATTTTACTATTCTATAGAAGAATAGCACGAGAACCTAGCCTAGCCTCTAGGGTGAGAGACTCCAACATGCCGAATCACTGATCAAGAAAAAAATAGAATTAACATTTCTTTAAATAAGATAAAAGATGGTGGAGAAATCTCGTATGATAAGCAAGACAATTCTGATTGGAAGGCCTAAGGAATCTCCGCATTGGCCAGCTCGATTGCAGGAATGCGCAATGAAAGGTCCTCTATTTTAGAGGCTAGAAAAGGCGAGGCAAGGGGTTCAACAATTGCCCCTTCTCCCCGGGCAAAAATACTGAATCCGCACTCCAGCGATCAGTGACCCCGCCTTCCACTCTGCCACGGCTCTATTCTATCCATGCTTTCTTTGATCGTACTCCAAGACGACCAGGAACTCCTCAGGAAATCTCTAGGTGTTAAGAGCAGATCTTTTGGCTGGCTGTCGGAGTGAATCTCAGGGATTGAATGATTTAATTCGGCATAGGTGAAGAAGGAGGAAGATTATCCATATCTTGCACCGAACCCCAGATCGGGTTGATCGGGCACCGCTCTCGTGGATTCCGTATTCGCCTTTCTCGTTCGTACCCTGGCCATAACCATACCTTCACCCTTCTTCTCCCCCGTGTTCTAACATGAATCGTTACACTCTGCCATGGCTCTATCCATGCTTTTATCGTACCATTCCTTAGCAACAGAGGAAAAAGAAAAGACTTGAATGAGTTCTGGTCGATGAAACTTGATTAGGACTTCCTCTGAGGTCACGGAATACGATCAATAAATAGCGTAAGAGAAGAATAAATGGCTCCTCAAAGCGCAACATCTGAATGACTGGATTGGATCTATCGTAGGAAGAAAGGACCCCGGTAACCGGAAAGCTACAACCGGTGCATGGGGGAAAGCGAAGGTCCTCTAACACCAACACCAGTATCGGAGGTCATCGAGCGAAGGGGGGTGGTCTCTATGGATAGAGTTCTATCATAACCCAACCCTTCAAGCTACGACATGGAGGGAAAGAACTGATGAAGTGGCGGCTGCTAAAAGATCGGATAAAGCAGCAGAACACTCAGTAAGTAAAGAAGACTCGGTCCTATAATGCCGAGTTCCTAGTTAAAGTGTTGGGGACTACCCAGCGCAGAACAGTCTTCTTGGGTCAAAACTCGAAAGGAGCTCCCAGTGGCAATGGAAAATAGAGCTAACTAGGTCCTATCTTTTCTTTCTTCTGACCCGATGGGTGCTCTTATGGGCTTCCTGTGGTACCACCTAAAGCGGATGGTTTAGCAACAACGTCTGATTCAATTCAACAACATCAGTGGTATCATCTAAAAATTCAGCTGCATAAATTGTATCGTCTACTGAGTCAGCGGCATCCGACTTGACTCTAACATCATATAACTCAGCAGCATAAGTCGTCAAGGACAGCGGTGACAGATCCTTTACAGGTTCCTACAATGGATTAGTTCGATCCAAAGATATATATATCGGAACTAATGCCCGAGGAGTTTTAATGGCATGAAAAGACCAATTGTCCGGTTCACCTTCACCCCCTACACGGCTTTCTGGTACTAAGAGTATGGGTAGAGGCCCATTTCAGTAGCACCAGTGCTAGCTTGCTCTGAGGTAACTCGCCCCTGCCTTACTAGTTACAGGACTCTCATCCTTATCCGTCGGTCGGAACGAACCTTATCAATCCAGTTTTTCTTCTTTTTATTCAATAATAGGCCCTATTTTGCTTGACTTTTGGGTTGGGCTGTACTATAATTAAAATTTAGTATCCCGTATAATTGAACGAAACAATGGGAATTCGTATCGCTAGCCCTTTACTCCTTTCCTTGACATGAAAGGCGGAGTCTCTGGTCAGCTTCATAATTAGGATTTTTTTTTACTTAGTACGTACGAATGAAGAAGACCCGGAAAAAGGCCTCTAAAAGCATACTCTTTGACTACGTTAAAGAGAAAAGTCCCCTTACTATAGTTCAGTGACCCGAGGGGGGAAAGTAAATAACTTCATTCTATAGCTCCTCTAGAGCCAAAGATTGAAAAGATGGATAAAGTCGTGCGGCAGGCTGTAACGTATCGCTTCGACTTCGCTTTCCGGGCTGTGAGAAAAGACCCTTCTGCTTCGGACTCGATGGTTCCTTCATTTTTATGTACTGATTTGCTTTAGCCCTACGTACTGTAAGGAAGGATTGGATGACTGAAGTGGGTAAGGTAACGTTGCAATCTTCCTCTCCCGACAAGTCCTTTATTTCAAGCTTCTCGTACAGGACTCCACCCACAGGACATAATTCGCCACCTCTCTCTAAAGGCGGCCCAGTCCTTAAAAGAAAAGTAAACTGCCGGGGATTGATCATAATTATCATACTACGGAACTAACTGCTTTCATCAGACCAGAAGGGAATAATAAACAACGTTCTTTACTTCTTAGCTCATCGGGCTTTCTTAATCACTCGCGACCTAGGTACATGGGGAAATCGGTACAAAGGGGAAGTTTCGACTCAATCGACCGGGGAATCATGCTTAGTCAAGGGGGAAGATTAATGTACTTACCAGCTCATTAATTCTATAAGAGAGGGATTGGAAGAAGAAGTCTAAGGTGTATTAACTTATGTATAATACCTATTAATGTACATAAGTAGTCTTAATTATAAATATACCAGCAAAGCTCGAACAAAGGAGAGTGTGTATTCTTCCGGGAGGATACCGAGCCGAGCCAAGCGAGCGAAGACAGAGACAGAGGGAAGACCAAGGCAGGGATGGTTCGGCAGATGAACGAGTGATTAATACTGCAAGAGGTATCTCGTTCGACTTGCACTTGCATTTTTTAAGTATATCCTTATCTTACATCTCCCACTTCGCCTTAGAAAAGGGTGAGGTTAATTCTAAAAGCCCTTTATAGTTATTCAAGGGCCCCGCCTTCTTTGCTTGAAGCTCAGGTATTCTTTCTTCGCCCACTTATGAAATAAAAGCATGCCCCGGGAGCAAACTCTTGCTCTTTTTTACCCGCTGCTGAAGTGACGAGGTTTTTCGATCAGGATTTCACCCTTCCTATTACGGGCTTCGGTTCCTTCTGACTTGATATCTTCGACTCCTATCCTGCCGGAGATTAAGGAGCGGACACTCGCAAAGCGATTCTCTTCATTGTTTTAAGTTAAGGGTTTATATTTCCGCACACTTACACAGGAAAGACTTTCTATACTTTAATGAAATCTGTTCCAATTTTATTTATTCAGGTGAGCTGCTTTAACTTGAGCAAAGTCTTTTTGAACTCGTTAAGAAAGTTTGATTCGCTCCTACCTGTCTTTCGCCGCAGGTCGATATTGGAACGTACGACGAACCAGTTAAGTTACCAACCTATTCACTTCTGCCGAAATTATAAGATACATATACATTAATATGGTAAAGAGCCTGTCGTGACATATTAAACTTCAGCTTCCGCTTCACTAAACGTAGTTGACCAAATTGCATCAAGCAGCGCCCTACAGTCAACTCACCTCACATCGAGTCCTTCCTCTTCTCCAGGATTGGTGTGGGGAATCAGCCACTAGAGGCGAGATATCCCTTGTTTAGTTCATCATTCCGTTCGGATATAGAGCTGTATCCCTGGTCAAAGGACCAATTGATTCATAGCCAATGTTCTTGCCTTGGGCATAGAAAAGCATCTTCGCCTATTGTACGGGGAGGAAGGAGAAAGAGAATAGGCCCCTGAACAAAAATTAGCGATTCAACCATATTACGGGCCGGAGATAGAGCTAAACAACTACTAACCAGGGGCCTAGGTACTCCTATCACATTGGGTATGATTTTGCCATGGTGGACTCTACAAAAAGGGATTCCAATCCCATCTTATTCAGTTGGAAGTGATTCACTCACTTTTAGAGTATGGAGAACGTGAAAAGGGTAAACTTCGAGGCCTCCGGCCGAGTCAGAATTGCTTTTCCCAAAAGATGCCTCCAATCTCTTAATAAAGGTATCTTACTGGTGAGAGCAGTGGCAGCGGAGCAGCATCATTCATTCTAAGTTAGAAGGACGTCTTCCCTAACTTAAGCTTTACTTTACACAAATGGAAACTAAGGGCCAAAAAGCATAGAGATGGGACTCTAAGTCTTTTTGCTGGTTCGTTGCGTCTCTCAACTCTAGGGGTCCTGCTCCTCTAAGCGGGGACAATTCAAGAAGAATGAAGAGAGAGATTAGGTTCATATAGATACATTCCCATGGAATCGGGAACTAGTAGACCTATTCTCCAACAATAGGAAAGGTCGAAGATCGCTCTTCTTTCTAGATTCGATAGTAGTAAGTCACTCGGAGCCGGAGCCTCAGTTCAGTCCTTTCTTTCACCTGAATGGCTTGGCGGTACGGCTTCGCTTGACTTGACCGGATCAGCTACGTTTACTTTTGTTATGGAACCGACCGCACTTGAATCTATTCGTCAGTGGACCAGCCAGGCCTTTTGAAAGCTACTATGATGTTTAGATTGACCGCCCTCTTTGAAAGCATCTTTCCTTCCCGCTGATGAACAGACGAAGTCGACTAACCAACTCACCAGCCAATAGCACACACATTCTACAATTTGTTAGAATAGGAGATCCTCTGTCTTGGGGGCACGGGTGATAGCATGCGTCGGTCTTTGTCTCGTCCTGCTATGGCTGTACAAGGCCGATGGGAAGTCCCCAGTCCAACAAAACTCGGCGAGCATTGGTAGGAGTCGGTACTTAACCAAATAGGGTTCGTGATAAATCCATTTTTTTGGATAGCAGCCTTTTCTTTCATATTTACATATTTTGCTGGTACAGCCGTTTACTCAGTAGTGGTTAGCAGCATAAATGCAGAGGTGACACGATGTTGATCAAAGCCTCTTTGTTTGTTCTTTTATCATTTTTTCGGATCATGCATTGATTGAATTCCTAGCCAGGAGCTCCATTCTTCCGTATCTCGGTCAGTACGAAAGGGCGCAGCCCTAACTGGAAAAGGAGTCTTGGTTCCGCTATCCCGGGGTGCTTCTACCGCCTCTTGGTTATCCAAAGCATTTCAATCAGGTTTCCCCAAGCAATTGGAGAGGAATCTGCTTCTGTATCGAGCGCTTATACTAGCTCAAAGCGTTGTATCCGGGGGCTTAGTAGAGCCCATTAAGATTCACCAAATACAAAGCACAAGGTCTTTTTTCTGGTTCACCACAGAAGGCAGGTTGTCTGCTAAGTCTATGGTCCGATTCCAACTAATTATATATAATAATCATTGATCCTTGTCTACAGCCAACTCGATTGCATCGATCCTTCTCTATTCTAGGAGCACCCAATCCAGTCATTCTCTTGTAAAGTGGACGATTTCATCATAACAAAGAGAACCCAGTACAAAGATAGATCCATTCGCTGAGTTCGAGAGAGCGTTTTGAACAATAACAAGAATTTCCCACTGCACCAATCATTTCAATTAGGATCTGCACCAGTAGCTCTCAGCTGCTACAATTTCTTTTGTGGGAGCACCGGTAGAAAAACTGGTGGTCAGGTCAGCCCCCAATCCTCCCTTTTCGAGCACGGCCCTCAACACGCAATATTGATTGTCAGGCCACGTTGTCAGGAACACAACGGATTGCATCCCGAGCGTTAGGTGAAGGGGTACGGTACTCAAGGTATCATAAATAAAAAGAATCCGCTTTACAATAGCCTTTAGTTTCATGTCATTAAAGAGGTCGACGTAGTGAACCAGGTTCTTCTAACTCAAGTCAGTAGTGAGCTTTAGACAGTAAAGTCTTTGGCTGGATTTGACTTTTTTCTGGTCCTCTCTCTGGTCCAAAACCTTCTCTTCCTGGTGGATGTTAGGAAGAAGAACTCGAATCCCCAGCTTTCGATATCACAGTTGTTCGTTTGCTGTTGGGTCGCTGCTCAAGTGACAGTTTGCTTTCATGGAAATGAGTGCCATATCAAGGAATGTCGCAATAAGAGCTAAGTGATATAGGTTCAGTACAGTTTGAGTCGTACTGCCCAGAGGTGGGTTTATGAATAATCAGAGTTGGATTCGTCACTTTGATTCGTAAAATCAGGAGTCGTCATTATATAATATAGGAGGTACCAATTTCTTGGTGAAGCAGGATGCTCATTGACAGTCCTTTTGTTCTCTGTACTTGAGTCACATGACTCTACGGCGCCGTAATGAAGAGTACTTATGTATCCCATATCTCGCATGAACCCATTTTTTTAAAGAGAAAGGCCATAGGTGTGGTTGATTCTCTGCTCTGTATCTTCATCCTGCTCGTCTGGGGTGTGGGGAGAAGCTCTTTCTTGCTGAAACTAAGGATTGTGATCAACCGGTACCTCTAAGGCTGTTTTGCTCGAATTTAGATATTAGTGACCACTTTATAAAATGATAATATACGTATATTAGACAGGATCCCTATACGATCTGGCCCGACTTGCCTAATCCTGACGATGGGTATACGGAGGAATCCTCTCTTAGCGCGATAAGCTTACTTTCATTCACCTCCAGCAGCTGCTATTGATGTTTTTTTTGAATGTGAAGGATGGTTGTGGGGGTACTTCTCGCTTTGCATAAATGCCAATTAATTAACTCCAAAAGTGCAGCTGAGAATCTTGCTGCTAAGCTATGCCCCTAGCTCCCCCCTCACTCCCGGGAAGAAGGTCTTAGCAGGAGGCGAAACTTGAGCTGTTGGGTCTTTCCGTTAATTGATCGGGAGGCCGAAGCATACCTTATACTAGTGGAGGAAGAGAATCAGCTGTTACAGACCCGGTTGTGAAAGAAGGCAAGTCTACTGACTTGGCTCTTTGAAGGACAACTTCCCTTGTTAATGTACGAGCAGGGGACTAGAAGAAAGATGCCCACAATCAGATGCTAGAGGAACTGAACTGCCAATATGTATATCAAGATCAATAATAAAGGCAAGATTATGTTCAGCTCTTGTCTCAGATTTCACCTCTCACGCACCACGGTCGTCTCTTGACCACGCAATGACCTTCCCAGAATGGGAATGGGTGATAATATAATGCAGAAAGCAGAATCTGAAAGGGAAACCCATCCAGGGGATATGCAGATAGCCAGGGGTAACCAGATAGAGCGCCCAAGACTTGTTTTGATCGGGAACGGGACCGTGATTCTGAACAGGAATAGACAAGATGGACAAGAGTAAACCAAGGCCAAGAAGCCTCCGGGATAGACTCCTCCCTCTCTACGTGGGAGCAACATAGACAGTTCCTCGAAGCCGGGAAGATTATTTTGCAAGCGCCCTTTCAACTCCACAGAACATGTTATTCCCACTCCTCTTGAGCCGTATGCTGTCCTGTCCTCAGCTAAACTAAGCCAGGTGGTAGAACCTCTTACAAAGATACCTCCCACAAGACGGTTCAGGAAAGTGCTAACAGGGGCAAAAGACGGGAATTCGATGCATCTCGCAATTCATCTGCACGTGTCCCTGGCTCTCTTCCTCCATCTGTGGGAAGACTTGAAGCGGTTGCCCTATTTTAGACAGTTTCATCGGCCTTCGGGATATAGAAAGCTTATTTCCATTTTTTTAATTAAAAGAAGCCTTAAGGCGACATCTCTTATACAACCTAAGACTAGCATGCAACCCTCAAGGCGAAATGGTTAGCAAGACAGTCAAGCAGTCTAAGCCGGCCTGAAGCCACTCCTTCTATGAAAGGGCTCGCGCACGTGTGCATATAAAAGAGAGCTAATGAGAGGAAGGGACGCTAAGGTGCCGCGGCAAAGTAAGCTTAGCCTTTCTCCGGTCAGCTGATATAGACTCCCCCCATTGGCACTTCTTTGTAAGTTAGCACATCAATGAATACGAAGTCTGTTGTCAAGAGTGAGCACTAAATATGAATTTCCTTTATCTAATTTCCCAGCTCAAGCTTCTTGAGTTGGACTCCCTACAAGCACTTCAATAAACGTCATCTCTAGCCCTAGTTGTAAATGATAATTCTATGTATGACCAAGCTATGCCCGATCTGTTATTTATTGTAAGACGAAATAACATATTTAATATGTAAGTGGTTAATAGCCTGGGGAAGACTATTGATTAATCGAGACGATCTTTACAGAACAGAGATGGGCGGGGCTAAATGAAAAGGTAGAACGGGTTCTTTCGGACAAAGTCTTCCGATAGGTTTCGCTATTCCCTTTATACCTTGAATTAACTTTTTATAGAAGCGGAAATGCCCTTAAAAGCGATGATTGATTGCTTTGGCTTTGCTCTCTAGGGAGGCGCTTCCAAGCCCCAAGTTCTTCTTTGGCAGGTGGCTTACCCCAACCCCAATGGGGGTACCAAACGAGTGATCTTGGTGCCTGCCATAGTGCCATTACGCGTTTATACTATAAAAAGTGGATTTGGTCTCGGCTAAGCCGATTTGGCGATCGGTGGATGAAGGATGAATGGTTCAGCCCGGGGCTCAAGCTAGTGAAAAGACCTAAATCCAATCTGGAATAGAAATCCGTGGATGTAGGATCAGCTCCAAGATGGGCAGTTCCTGGTTCCCTTGGGATCATAAATAAACTATTGCTTTAGTGGAACGCCATAAAAAGAAGGTAGCATTTTCTTGTCACGATGTAATTCCTCAATTATGATTGATCTGCAAGTGCATAAATGCCTCGGGTCTCATAAATAATGGATCGACAACAATAGTCGATTACACTTAGTAAAAGTGGTAATCTATTTCCTTACGGGTTGAGCCGATCTCCGAAGAAAGGTCAATCTGGCTTCGAGATTGCTGGTCCTTCTCAGTTTGCCCGCCTGTTTAGCCATCTGAGGAACTTTTAGGTGCCGGCCTTGGAACAATCTGTAGCCGTGGAATAGATAGCCCCTTTTCCACCAGGGGGTAAATAGTCCCCGGTTATGAAGTTTAGGACCTCAATAAGGCATCTAGCTGGGTGTTGAACCTTGTAATGAGCCTGCCATTCATCCAAGTCTAAGGCATCCTCACTCCAGCCAGGCGTTCGTCAACCCAGGACTGTAACTGATCTTCTTTCTATCCTCATGTGTGATCGGATATTGAGGTCGTTCATCTTCGAAACTCAAGCCTCGGAATATTGAAGTCATAGGTTCGCCCACTGGTGGATTGAGCTCAAGCTTCCATTCCTTCTTTAGGAGGGTGGAAATCGAAGTCTCGAATACAGATTCCAATCGTCCAGGCAAGCATGCATCTTAGGCGCCCCTTGTAAAAAACCGTACCGAATGAGTCACGAACCTTGGAAGCGCCTTTCTTTCTATGCCGTTGGGAGTCGAGTGTGGCTAAGTCGATGGTCCCCCTTCTTATTATATCGAAGCGCATTCCTAGCTTGGATACTGTCAATTAATTTTTTTATGGCTGAGCAGCTTTGTTCGGATTCGTGAGGGAGCCTTCGTCTGATCGGACGGTAACCTGAATCCAAGCCTTTACAGAAAAGATTCATATTTTGCCCCAAAAAAAAAAGAAGATTGGAGGAGATCAATTAACAAAAGGGAAGCCATCCATCGATACCAGATTCTCGATCCGTCTACACCAGACGAGGCTATATAATAAATTATATAGCGGAGGTGGCTTAGCCAGTTCAACCAGCGATAACAGTTGCAGTTAGGAGAGGTAGGCCAGTTATTCTATCCGCTCCATCTATCTATCTATCTATCTCTCCGGTTGTTGGGATTAATTTCAAGGCATGGCAGCTGCTGCTCGTTCGAGCTTCTCAGTCCTTGAGTTAGTTCCTTTCAAACTAGACTACAATACCATCGAGATGAAGTGATAGACCGACCGCCGCAGAGCTCTTTCGTTCGGGTCCGGATCTGCCTCCAATCCCTTATCCGGATTCTTCTCTGGCTCTACCTGCAGCCTTTATCCTTTCTATGGTTCCTCCCTTATCCTATTGTCTTGTCAGTCTTAGAGCAATAGGAACTGACACAGCTTGATTGCAATAAGGATCACTCCTAAATGAAAGCTAAACTAAACGACAATAACATAACTCCTAACGCAAAAGAGTAGCCGCTTCTATGTTCTATGCTCTTTGATTTCCTATAGAAGAGCTTGGGCCCACGCGCAAGCTCCTATCGCAAAGCTAGTAAGTAGCCTTTTTGTTTCTATAGCTTCAACCCCCTAGGTAAAGAAGAGGAACTAAGGGGTTTACGGGTACTATATTTCAGCTTATAGGGCTTCTTTTTAGCCCTATGCTAAACAAGCCTCTTCCGTTATACCGTTCGTGCTTTCCTCCGTAACTTCCTTAAGTCCCTTTATAGAAGACTAAAGGCTTCTAGAGAAAATTCCTCCTGCTAAGCCAGGGAAGTCTAGACTTGCAGCAAGTTGAGCCATAGCCTAGTTCTTCTTTAGTTTACCAACTACCAACCGTCCTTGCTAATGCTAATTTAATGCTTTCTAATGGGATTCCCTTAGTGCTTGCGCTTAAGGCTTTCTTTTAACCAATCTCCTTATTGCCAGTAGAAATTCCGACTCACTTTTGGCTAGCTGAACCAAAAAGGCTTGATTGCCCCCCCTTGGCCTGGGGGAACTTGAATATGAATCTCTTTCTCTTGAACGTCAACCTCACCACGGAAAAAAAAGAAGAATTCCCACCTAACACGACTCTAGAACAGCGGAAACAGCGGATAAGCCTTTCCTAACCAACCCCTGAAACCATTTGAACCAGAGCTGAAACAATTGATTCAACCTCGGGTAAAAAGAAAGTAATCACATCGGGAAATCTATTTTTTAATAGAACCAGGTGAAAGGGGATTGAGAGCCTGCAAAAAAAAAAGCAGCAAGCAACAACGGCTTTTCAGCCGTTGCGCGCTAGCTTGTAATTTAGGGGCTAGGGGTGCCCCTTTCTAAAACTTTTATTTAATATAAGGAAGAAGAAGGCCCTTTTTTGTTTGGAGTTTTCCCCAACCTATACCTAAGGGCTTCCGTTTTTCAGCTGCATCGCACTGCCGCATAAACAATGGATCCGCTGGGCTGGATGAGCAACCTTATCCGGAAAGGAATAAGGAATAGTGAAAAGCCATGTCACTTGGAACGGAACTGGTTGCTTATTTACTTTTATTTAGTAAGACCAGTTTGCTTTGGTAAGCCAAATTATATTATTATTAGGCATGGTTGCTTAAAAGACAAAAGCTAGCTTCTAGATGTTCTTTGCCTGAACATATGGAGGAAGCAACCTTCTGGCCTCTGTACCAGTAGTGGAGTGGCTTGCAACTTTCAATCAGAAAAGGAAAATGGAGCAAGGCAAGGGAGAAAGAAGTTATCCCCTCTTCTCTGGTAACCCGCCGCCGGTCATATAGAGTGCTCCGCCCGCCACCGCATATGTAGAAAAAGAGGGAGCGTGGAAGGAAGAACAACCGTTTGACTTTGGCACATGAGGTGTTATTTGTTTGGCTGGGTAACATAATGGAAATGTATCGGACTGCAAATCCTGGAATGACGGTTCGACCCCGTCCTTGGCCTCGGGGAGTGGCGAGCAGCACGGAACTCAAATTAAAAAAATGGCATAACAAACAAAGGGGCGCTTTCCTTTTTTATAAATCCACAGACAACATTCTGGAACTTCCAAACCAAAGAAATGCAAGATGAGAAGTTTTACGTTACGCTTCAATAGAATTAATTCGGTAAGGGTAGAGCCCCATGGTCGATCGAAGGTCCTGTGCCACTTTAACTAAAATCTATCTTACCTTCTATCCATCTTTGTCCAGCCAGCTCATAAATGTTAGACCAACCAATCTCAGGGCTGACACAACCTAATTGGTTGAGGAAAAGGAAAGCCCAGCGACCAAGCACTCCCGCCTCCAAAAGCGGAGACCGAACAACCGCCAGGTTGTCGAAGACACGTCTGAAGAGGAGGCGGGCGCCCTCTAAGTTGACCACCCTACCCACTAATGGACTATGAGGGGGGGCAGGCGAACGGGAACCGACCGAGAACCCGAACCGCTTGACTGACCCCTTCATACATACTCGATTAATTAGGGTCGGGGATGGATGAAATAATAAAATAAGTTAAAAAAAAAGCGCAAGCGAAGCCGGGAAAGGGACCGCAGCGCAACGACTAGGACTCGTGTCGGAGGAGTTTTGAGCGTGAGCTACCACTCATGCAGCGGCAAGGACCCGCAACTCTCGAAGGGGCCACCAACCGCCCGAATCACTGTAGTGTAGCAAACCCTCCCTTTACTCAATGGATAGCGCTTATCCTCTTTCAATCAACAAAATGATAAATGGAGGAGAAAGATAGAGGTCTTTATTGAAGAGGCTTTGCACCTAGGACTAATAAAGATCCAGAAGAATGGGTCTAGGCTTTCGAAAAGATTAAGATGCAAAGGGTAAAGAGAAAAGAAATGTCTTTTGAACAACCAACCTGACATAAGGATTCTAGCTCGCCCAGTTAGAGCAGATGGAGATTATCGGACGGGGAAAAGCGGCACTCGACCGACATCTATTCTATTAAACAAGACCAAGAACAAAGCCATACCATGCCCTCGGGAGAAAGTAGTGATGATTGCCATGAATGCTGCCCTCGAGGACGTGTACAAGAAGGTCTTTGCCGATTCCTATCAACATGGTGCACCTCTCAGTAGTAGAGGGGCGTGAAAAGGCCGTGGAGACTTTGACCGAATGAATAGGTATCAATTGATAGACATTTTTATTGAGGAAGATAATCCAGGATGAAGGCTTTTTTCGTTCGCTATGTGCTGACTGGATGCTCGCGTGATCGATCGATGGACGGGGGAATTGCATGAATTACGAGACCGGCCTAACCTAAAGTAAAGTTCCCTCTCTTGATGGCGAATCTTGATTGACTGACAGACGGAACCGATTCGGAGAAACAAGAAGCATGAGATACGCGGCGGCAAAATTTCCGATAGCGAATTACTTGACTCGATGGATGGAGGGCCCTACAACTCAAGCACGAAATCAATGTTGAGTCAACAATCAATCATCGAGAGGGGCACCGCCAAGCGAGATCGAGACCAGCACCTTGTTGTATATATAGGTTGGGGAAAAGCCCCTTTTTTTTTTATAGGGTTCCCTGCGCTTCTTCTAATATCCCATCAATCAATAAAGTAGGGGCTTCAAAGCTAGCTTGTAGTTTAGGGGTAGGGAACCCTATAAAATAGTCCCGCGTGCAATGGCTTTCTCTGATGGGGGCTCGCTTCAAAAAGCGGAGCTTGCTTTCTACTAAACGAGCCTTCACTGCCCGCCCGGCCCCTATCTTTAATCTTAAGTAAAGTGAAGTCAAATCAATGAAGTGAACAGCCCAACCTCTTTGTTTGAAGCTTTGCTTCCCCTAATTCCAAAAAAGAAGAAATAGACTTGCTACTATAGTTATAGTATAGGAAAAAGCTTCTCTTTGATAGCGGTCATAGGGGGGTTAAGAAAGAATCTTATCGTAGATAGAGACTAAAACCTGTGCGGGGGTAGGGGCGGATGTAGCCAAGTGGATCAAGGCAGTGGATTGTGAATCCACCACGCGCGGGTTCAATCCCCGTCGTTCGCCCATCAATAAATGGACCATTTGTTACGGAGACACAAGACAAACCTAGAAAGAATTTTTTCTTCAAGTAATCTCGAGGCTTTCAAAGGCATCCAAGCAATTGGTACCCGATTGAAAGATAGAAACCATAGATTCGCGTCGCCTACTTGCTGAAAGCACAAATGGAATGGCTGATCATTTATTGTATTAAGTTTTTAAGACCTCACTAATCAGCCTTACACTTTTTTTGTAGTTCATAATGAATTAAATTAACCCCCGGAATCGGAATCGGAATCGGAATCGGAATCGGAATCGGAATCGGAAGAACTGGCTTTTCAACTGAAAGGAGGTGGAAGCTCTACTAAGACGGAGATGGAAAGGAGGGCACTTAGCTCGGCGTTAGGTAGTTAGGAGCGAAGGTAGTACGAGGCAGAGCCAAGACTAAGAGAGGATGGAACCATCAATACGTCAAGGAGAGAGTTTAACTCTTGCCAGGTGGGTTACTTTGACTTCGGGAATAAGATTGATAGCTTTTTTAATGGGGCGAGGCTAACGGTTCCGATAGAAAGCGATGCCTACTAGACTGGCTCGAATAAGCCTTTAAATAGTCTCATAGCTTCTTCACCTAGCAGAAGCAGAAGTCAGAGACGCAAGGAAAGAAAAAAGCTTGTCCGAGGCAAAGAAAGCCTAAACCTTCACTAGATAGAGTTGGAGTGATGAATCCTGGCCCTCAAACCCGAGCCTTGTAACAATTTTCCGATTGAATTAATAAAATCACGTCCTTTCTGATTCCTCAATATTACATTCTTTTCTTATTCTCATCCAGCCCTTGACTCTCTCTTTGTTTTGCATTCTTATTTTCTTTTCAATAAAGAAAATAAGCCCAAAATACAAAGGTAAGCTGAGTAAGCAGACAGTACCTATCTCCTGTTCTTGTTAGTTATTGGCGTGTGAGCCCCATTCCTTCGCTTCAAGTCGGTGAAAGACCCTCTGATCGATCCTCTTTTAGACCCTCGTCTTCCCATGTCAGCTCCCACTCTCAGGTCAACCCCGAGGTCAGCTATAGTGACTAATTCCCCCGGTCACTAGTAGGTTGTACGTATTGCACTTAGTTCTCTCTTGTTACCATCTTAGACTCCGAGTTCTTCTAACTGATGACAAGTATATCTAACTCTAAAAGACCTCGCAACTTGATTAGGCACCTTGCTTCAGCTGCTTTCCTTATTTCCTTACTTAACTTGCCTCACTGGCTAGATACCTTACCAATACTTGACTTGAATGTGAAGGGATAAAAAGTACGTACTTGCTGCTTGAGAGCTTTCCCACTTTCAACTGACGCGTAAACTATCTCCCTCCCCTATAGCGAGCTAAACCATTCCTACTCTACTACAGCTACAGTATTAGTTTGTTTGCTGGCACAGGTAGTAGAGGCATTCTCCACTCCAGCAGTAGTATATGTAGAATCTGAAAGTGAAAGGCGGAATTCCCGGGGAATCCTGCAGGCTCCAGCTCGGAGGCTGTATAGGAGACCATGCTAGCCTCTTTGAGGCACTCCTCACTCCTATTCCTGCTACTTCCCTAACTCACAGCAAGCGTTGGTAGTGACATTAAAACCTGAATCAGAAATAATATAAGGTATGAGATGCTACGAATAGAAAGAAAAGAGAGACAAAACAGTCAATGTTGAGTTGAGCCATCGACAACTCTCGTGCAAGCACAAGGAGGAGTAGCCCGATGCTTGTGAGTTACACGGATAAGTGAACTTTGTATTTATATATTATTATCTTATCTAAATAAAAAGTTCAAAAAAAAGTTCGGCGAATAGACCGATTTGAATCGAAGACTCAACACCGGCGTGGCCTTTCCGGATGTTTTTGATTAATAGGAGAGAGGAGGAGATGAAAAAACTTTCCCTATCACATACTAATAGCACCATAAGTGCAACCAGTCTGCGGAAATTTTGATAGGCTTACTTAATGCTGACCGCAGAGACTTAGACCCTCAAGACCTTCTAAGCCGAGTAAGGTCCGCTGGGGAATGTCGAACCGTTTGGATAGCAAAGGAAGAAGATCAGGAGGATGACGGCTAGGCAGACTACTCGCTGGCAATTAGTGACTAGTTCCCGGAACGGTATCAAACCGGGGAAGGCAAGAGCGATTGTCTTCAAAGGAATTCCCCAACTGGAGAAGGATCGTTACTTTGAGTCCTAAAAGCACGGCAATCCTATTTTTTTGACAAAACGACTTGGTCTTTTAGACATCAATGGTTTAGGATAGGTTTCCCGCCCCGCGATAAACTTGGCACCTCATCAATAGGATCAAAACTTGGTGTAGACGGTATTGGGGATAGTAGGCTCTGTTCTATCGAGGCAGAAGAAAAAGAGCGAAGTTATTCTCTTAAGGTCAGAATGAAGAGAAAGGAGAAGAGAAAGGAACAGCGCCGTCGTGGCTACAACCTAGCTTGGGAATCTGTCTGAACCAGGGAAAGCAGAGTGAACAGCTTCACATCTTACTGACAAGGTGTGTGCCCAGCTAAAGGAAGATCATCTTTCTTCATTGCTAGGATCAACGGCAAAGATCCCCCTAAAATATGATTTAGGGCTCGAGCCTCGGGGTCTTGGAACTGATTGAAAAAGGGAACTTTGTTACAACTTCACCTACCACCAACCCAATCCTACCTAAAAAACAAGGTAGATTTCGAGGACGTGATCTAGCTTGTTTTCCTGCCAAGAGGCCTGCTTGGTTCCCGGTTTCCCGTTCTCTTTGTCTAAGGCTAAGGCGAATTCTATGGTCATTTTTTCCCTATAATGGAGCTCTAGTTACTATCATACCATCGAAATAGACAAGAGTTTTGGTATATCTTCAATAAAGTATAAATGTTTTCTATAAAGTAAAAGAAAGAAGTACCCCTCCCCGAAGGTCAAAATCATGCTTTTCAAATGCAAGGCAAATAGTGAGTATCCGGGCTTGCACCCCCTAGAATTATTTATCTCACTCGGTACCTTGCTTGACTTGAGGGCACGGCACTTACTTGCTAGTAAAAGTATTCATATCATAAGAAATCACTATTATAAATGTCTCCTTATGGTTGAGGTGGGAGTCCGTCTTTATAACCCAATAACATAACCCTCTCCCCAAGGGTTAGGCCTATTCGAAAGAATAAGTTCTTTCACAGGTATGGCAGAGTAGGAGGGGTAGGCCATGGGCTTTGCTTAACAAATTTATTTGAGTTTCTTTCCTTTTCCCCTGTAGTGGAGCAGGAACTCAGAGTAAGATTGCTATCTAATAAGGGGGAACTCTATTTTAGAAAGAGCAAACTTCATTCATTGAACGCAAGTAAGCGATAGGCGATGTGGCATACCGTTTGGCTTGGCACTACCTCCAGCGTTCTCCAGAGTTCACAACGTATTCCACGTATCCATGCTGAGGAAATACGTACCGTCGCCAGAGCATATCTGGTTGATAGAGGATGTGGTTGTAGATACGAATTTAACTTATAAAGAACGCCCGGAGAAGATTGTTGACAGAAAGGATCAGGTACTCAGGACGCGCACAATTCCATACGTCAAAGTTCAGTGGAGGAATCATTCCGAGCGCGAAGCTACATGGGAAGACGAGGAGAAGATGCGGGAGGAGCACCCTCACCTTTTCGACACGCCAGGTAAGAGTTTTGTCCTCAAAACTCACACTTAATGATTTGAATCGATGTGGATATAGTCTCGCACCTTTCTTTCGGTTTTCCAAGTATCTCTCCCTCGGTATGGTCGTTCCCTTGGACCCTAACATAAAGGGTCGTGTGCCATCCTAAGACTCAATCCCCTCTGTACACCAAACGCTCTGGGCACTTCTCGTATGAGGGGCTATGGTTGGTTTATACATATGTTAGCTGCACTACCTAATCAAGGGAGGGTGTGAACTTCCTTGACATAGATATGAGAATTGCGTTATGAATTCTTCAAAGGGCCGGTGGGGCTAATCGATAAGCAACAAACATCTCCTACTCTGCTTTCGAATTCCAAATGGGCCGAAGAAAGGAAAACGAAACCTGACTTTAATTCCAAGTCTCATTAATTCCTTTGAACGCTAAACTTTAGATAATACTTGCTTCGAACTCTAAACTACGCGTACGCACAAGGGCACGGTCCGACTGTCTACTCTGAGCTGCCCGAAAGCCATTCGCAAACAATCTTGACCTATCCTACTATTGCTGTATCCATTTCGGACTCAGATCGATCTCTCTCTCATGTTATCACCACAACTGGGTCTACCCGGTCGTATATAGCTGCGTAAGGCACTTTCTGATTACTCGCCTGATAGCGGTCATTATATGCAACTCTGCCACAAGCGATAGTCTCTGTCTGATTCTGCCGACACGGGCGCTCCGTGCCTCTTTACTATCTCATCGATGCACGCACATCTCGGCGAGTTTCGCGAAAGTAGTGCGGGTCTTGAATGAGAGGAAAAGCGTTGATTTGGTCTCTCTATTTACAATGCCCAAACAAATAGGATCGTACCCCTTCACCGTACGGGGTTAACCTGAAACGAAAACCGTCGCTAGGTGCTCTTATTTCCACATAGGATAGGCAAGTGTGGTAATAACCCAGTAGGCCTCTGGTGCGGGGTCTTAACTTATTGGCATACTAAACGATCGGCCACTACGGTGCCGAAGGTTCGGAGGACTCCTCCACGAATGGCCTATCGTATCACTGCTGCTAGTCAGTCTGGTCCATTCTACTATCGCCTCTGTCTTCTTGGGGGTCTACGGCAATTAATTCAATTTTTAGATACAACACGTCCCATGAACGGGACTCCCTCGAGTAGAAATTCGCATTTGCTAAACTAACACAGAATCCTCCCTGTCTCCAGGTTTCTAAGACCCCACTCAACAAATTTCGCTCGTCGCCAAATCAAGAGGGTACACTAGATCGTCATCTATAAAGATTACCAGGCGTGTAGCCAAAAGGGCTTGGACACCTCATCCATAAGGTCCACGAAAGACTGGGCGTTGGTCTGATCATATGACACCACTATGAACTCGAAATAACATTACACATTTCGGAAGGTCGACTTTTGCACATCACTCTACTTGAACCTAGACTGATAGTGACCCGAACAGAAGTAGCTCCTGGAAATATCGGGCTCCTTACGACTGATTGAATAAGTCATCTATTCTAAATAGCAGTTACATGTCCTTAATAGTAGCTTCATTCAATCATCGGTACATATCATATACCGGTCCCAAACATTAATTCTTATGCTTAAGTAAGATAATTTCCCAGTTAGTATCAGATGATCGGTCTCTAGTACTCGTTCAATGCACTTGCTATATCTTTCCATAGGGGGTCTTAGAAGTGGGTCCCGCTCTCGGAACCAAAACGATAGCAAACTCTACTACTCACTCAAGAGGCATCGGTCATTCCTCCGGGAACATATCTGGGAATCCTTATTGATATAAGCATATTATAGTGCTCGAGTTTCCACCGTAAGATCGCGCACTGAAGTTAGAAATCCTTGTCATCCTTTCCTCAATGAGTAGCCCTGAGTGTCCATAAGGCACGAGGCAATTACAATCTAGCGCCTTAGAGATTAAACTTAGACTGTCTAGAACTACGGAAGTCAACTCTCCCTTCTTATGTATGGCATTCCACTAGTGCATTGAGAGCTAAACGTCTCTAGGGCAATGCCAAAGTCTGTTCTTTCTACATTATGGAAATTGGCTAGGCGTTGCTTGCCCCTGGGTCTAATTGGGCCTAACGCACAAATCTCGCTAACTAAGACTTCATCCCCCAACAAGGGTGTCAACACGTGGTTCCTACTCAAAGACTCCATTTGTAATGTAATCTATCCCGTTTAACACAGGCGACGGGCATAAAAAAAAGGGGTGTTCGCCCCCGAGTCAGATATAGAATCGAAAATCATGCTTTGAATTCTTTCTCCCATGCCTTTCTTCTAACTTAACTAGAAATTGCGTAAGGTAAGAGAAGAAAGAGCAAGTCAAGTCAAATAGTACGCCCGGTTCACCAGCTTCTACCACTGCAGGTCCCAATCCATAGTAAGGCTTTGATCCGAACCGCTAGCTATATGCTTAACACATGCAAGTCGAACGAAGTTTTCTTTGCTTTCTCTTTCTTAGTCTTTCTGATATCTTTGGTCTTTTTCCCATGCTTTCTGTTGGTCAACAACCAACCACAACTCAATAGAATGAATTCGTCAAGACTCCTACATGAAGGGACTCTCTTTCTGTCCGGAGGGAATCATTTGTTGTCAATAAATCATGCCTCAACTGGATAAATTCACTTATTTCACACAATTTTTCTGGTCATGCCTTTTCCTCTTTACTTTCTATATTCCCATATGCAATGATGGAGATGGAGTACTTGGGATCAGCAGAATTCTAAAACTACGGAACCAACTGGTTTCAAACCGGGGGAAGAAAATCCGGAGCAACGACCCCAACAGTTTGGAAGATATCTTGATAAAAGGTTTTAGCACCGGTGTATCCTATATGTACTCTAGTTTATTCGAAGTATCCCAATGGTGTAACGCCGTCGACTTATTGGGAAAAAGGAGGAAAATAACTTTTCTCTCTTGTTTCGGAGAAATAAGTTGCTTACGAGGAATGGAAAGAAACATCTTATATTTGATCTCGAAGTCCTTATATGGCGCTTCTTCTTCAAATCCTGGATGGAGGATCACTTGTAGGAATGACATAATGCTAATCCATGTTCCACACGGCCAAGGAAGAATAAAAAAATAAATAATAAAGGTATTGCTTATATTAGAATAGTTGCTCGTTCGTTCATAAATTCACTCGACCACTTTTTAGTCTTGCTACACGACACGAGTCTAGGGTGAAGTTGAAGCAGACACGGTCAAGTAAAGTCGACTTCACAAGTGATTCAACATACCATATATATGGATGGAAATTCAAAAGGAGAGAAGGGTCTCGCCCAGGTGGCTCCCGCAAGGTAACGACTTAAAACTAAAACAAAGAACGTTCTTCGTCCGATCCAAGGCATGAGTCAAAGAAAATGCTGTATGTATTGCAAGACCCGTCGATAAGCTAAGGCTACGACATGAAGGAAGGCCAGAAGAACTAAAGAACCACGCCCACCAGAGCTAAAGGAGACCGAAGGGACTTGCGGGAGGTGAAGGTCGCTGGCTTGCCCGTGGGCCGTGGTATCTGACGGGACATTGGCCTCCCTCCCGCTACGGCTCGCTGTACGTTCCTTTAGCTATAGGCGTGTCCAATCCGAGAATAGTCCGTTCCACATAGTGCAAGGAAGCTCGGTGGGGTTTCATACGAGGGTCCTGCGTACTGTGCCATCGTCCAACCAGTACAGTACGGCCATTTCAAATCGCCCCGCGAAGACGGACGTTCAGAAAGAAAGGTTATCGAGAGTATCAATCGCTCTTTTTAGTGGGGAGGAATAGTGCAGGAAGGGAGCGAGACCAAGCCGAGCCACTAGGAGAGTAAGCCCTTCCCACGTGTCAAGTTGAATACATGAATGCAGCCTCCGCCAGAGAGATCAACCTGCGCCTTAGCACAAGCACTAAGTCAGCCTAACAATAAGAAAGGAAGGAAAGGCCTTTGATTTTAGGCCGCTATATACACGTAAGGGGCGCAGAACGTACTAATCCGCGACCAGCAAGTTTTCCGAAACCGAACTGAATAGAATTGTTACTTTCAAAAAATGCTTGCTGAAAATCAAAGAAAGAAGGTCCATTTTCCCACGTAGTTCGTCGGTCAAACCAACGATTCTCTTCTCAAAGTAATAGAGAGATCTTTTTCTAGTTAGACTTCTATCAATGCAATGAAAGAACCATCCCTTCCTATTTCTTTGTCCTGTCAGATAGAAAGAGAATAAGACCCAAAAGAGCCCTTCTTTACCACTTTAGGGGGTGGGGGTGAAGGGGGGGGTTTACATACAACCGAGGCAAAGTGGTTTATGATTGAATCTCAGAGGCATTCTTATCATTTGGTAGATCCAAGTCCATGGCCTATTTCGGGTTCACTCGGAGCTTTGGCAACCACCGTAGGAGGTGTGATGTACATGCACTCATTTCAAGGGGGTGCAACACTTCTCAGTTTGGGCCTAATCTTTATCCTATATACCATGTTTGTATGGTGGCGCGATGTTCTACGTGAATCCACGTTGGAAGGACATCATACCAAAGTCGTACAATTAGGACCTCGATATGGTTCTATTCCGTTCATCGTATCGGAGGTTATGTTCCTTTTTGCTTTTTTTCGGGCTTCTTCTCATTCTTCTTTGGCACCTACGGTAGAGATCGGAGGTATTTGGCCCCCAAAAGGGATTGGGGTTTTAGATCCTCGGGAAATCCCTTTTCTTAATACCCCTATTCTCCTTTCATCCGGAGCAGCCGTAACTTGGGCTCATCATGCTATACTCGCGGGGAAGGAAAAACGAGCAGTTTACGCTTTAGTAGCTACCGTTTCACTGGCTCTAGTATTCACTGGCTTTCAAGGAATGGAATATTATCAAGCACCCTTCACTATTTCGGATAGTATTTATGGTTCTACCTTTTTCTTAGCAACTGGCTTTCATGGTTTTCATGTGATTATAGGTACTCTTTTCTTGATCATATGTGGTATTCGCCAATATCTTGGTCATCTGACCAAGGAGCATCACGTTGGCTTTGAAGCAGCTGCATGGTACTGGCATTTTGTAGACGTGGTTCGGTTATTCCCATTTGTCTCTATCTATTGGTGGGGAGGTATATGAAGGAACGAAAGAGTGGATTGAGGAATGAAAGCTCGAAGACAAAGAGAACCGGGCTTTTCCAAAGAATTACTGCAGCTTTCCCACTCCCTTTGATTTTCATATACAAAAAAGTATCTTCCACTATCCTACCAAATCTATCTTTATTATGATAAATGAAGGGATCGAAGAGATTATTTCAGATTATGTTCACCAAGAAATGACCCGAAATTGGATCTTGGTCTATTTGAGATTTTTATTTTTAATCGTAATCAAAGATGTTTTCTTGTCTCTCGTTTCTTTTCTGAACAAATCGAAGAACCTAATGGATCGAACTCATTGGATTGGTATCTGGATTTGATGAGGGTTGAAATTAAAGTTGGTTCAAATATATATATAATACCGGACTAGTGAAGGTTGCCATTAGTCGGGAATGAGCGAGAAGAGAAGGCTTCAAGCCCTAGAAGTCAAAGTCGGCTAATCCGCTTTTAAAGTAAATAGAGAGAGCAAGAAGCTGTCCAGAGCAGAGTTAGGGCAAGGCGAGGTTAGTCCAGTTACAGGTTACAGGTAAGCTCATGAATGCCTTATTATATATATTATAGGGAAGACCTCTTTCAAGCTTTCAAGTGAGTTCAGTTAGCTGAGGGGAATGCTCTAAGTAACCTGTCCTGCCAGTCGACAGGGGGGTTCCCCCCGAACCCCCTCTTTATTATTGTTAGGCTGACTTAAGAGAAGGTTAAAGACTAACAAAGACAGGAAAGGCGGAAAAAGAGATCGGGATGTGAGATTCCTAATTCAAATGAAAGGGATGACCAGAGATATATGCTCACAAAGTGCTTTGCCTGTAATCGATAGCAGAAAGACTAACTCTTCCCCTTCTCTTAGCCCAATCCGTTAGACAAGGGTGCGGTTTTCCTTCTCCGCTTTAAGGCACTCGTTCCTCGCTTTTGCCACAAATGGCACCTACATCTTGTAGGCAGGTTCTCATCTTTTTTTTGGGCCTGCTTGCTCTCACCCGATAAAGCGCGATACGCGGAACCAAGATCGATATAAGATATTGGACGGTCTTAGGGGCCCACGTAGCCCATGCCGGCCTTGCTTTAAAGTCCCACTTATCTTTCATCCATCAACCTTTTTTCCTGACTTTTAGCGGTAGTCAGCTGTCCTTGGAACTATCGCTCATGACTGGATCTTTATCCATACCGAATAAAAAAATGGATTTATGATCCGATCCAATCGAGAACTTCTCCCAATCAACGAGGATGACGCTTCTAGGCAAGATGCCACCGATGACTACCACTGCAGGAGCAAGTCTGAGTGAAAGAACTAGTGTCAGACTTTATTAGAGAGGGAGGCAACTGAAGCTAGTCGGGTTTAGGTCTGATATTTGCTTGCCTTAATCTATCAACAGGGCTTTCATAGGGAGGTTTTTCTTCAAGTTATCAAGTGATAGTGGAATTACCAACAAAATACCAGACTCTCTGGACTGGCTTTCTCCAACCAAGATAGGGTTTTGTCCATTCCGCTAGGACAGGTCTAAATGCGCTGGATTGATGCACCGGTAGGGAGGACCAAATGCCTAGCCGTCGGGGGTTCTTCCATCATATCAATCAAGCTCAGTCTCCCAACAGCAACAACCAATCCGGGCGGGCGGAATGGCGCCTATACTCGGTCAATGGAGTCAACTGCTGGGACTGGCATTGGATTCGGCCGCCAGTTATTTTGCTATTGGTGGCACATGGTCCCTGTATATGGAACTGGTCAGAGAACGAATAGACGCGGGATCGATCTATAGGCTCCGAATATCCTGTTTTGGATCTCTCTAACGGGACTGGAACGGGCGAAGCCATTGGATTGATTGGGCGAGTTAGCCCAACAGGAATGTGGTCGTCTAGATCGTACCTGCGGAAAGATTAGGTGGACCCCTATACATTCATTGATTAGACCGAAACCAATCGAAGCCATGCGATCGATCGAGCTACCCGCATTTTCGTTTTGCTTTATCATATCAAGCAGGGGCTTAGCCGCTTCTTTCTCTTTCTTATATTTATGGCAGCATTGGAAAAAAAAGAGACAAAACGTCGAATGGCTAAAAAGCCCTATTTATGTATGTGGAAAGTCTATACTTAAAACACCGACTCAATTGGAAGCTGAATCCTCACAGGGTTCGAAAGCTTCGAAACCCCTTTTACTACACCACACCTGCTACCCACTTTCTTTGTTATTGGTTCAAAAAAGCCTAAACATTCCTTTTCTTATTCTTACTCTGCTTAATCCTATGGCTGCTCTTTAATATGTTCTAAAACCGCCAACCCTTGTTCTTACTTATTCATCGGCGGAGGATAGAGCTTTTATTTATTGTTCTGCTTTCCTATGATATGGATTTGGTTGATTCTCCTGTGGTATCGACTGCCTTTGTTCGGCTGAGACTTCCGCGTCTGCGGATTCTCTAGTAGCTGCTCTAGCGTCTGCTTCGTCGGGTGCTGAATCGGATGCTTTATCTGCGCGGTTTGAAACTATTTGGAAAATAAAATGCTTTGCCCAGGAATTCTAGGTTGAAAGCCCTCTCTGACCAAAACCTGGAACGAAAGTCTTGATCCTAGGCTTTGGAATCAATCAAAAGAGCCCGAGCCGAGTAAGGATACAACGCATAAGTATAAGCTGCTACAGCATCAGGCAGGGCAAAGGTACTTTCCAGACCTTAATCTACAAAAGATAGAACCTAAATAAGAAGCCAGGGAGGCCTTATGGTAGAAAAAAGGTATGCAGGGGTTCTGGGTCTATTATAACCAGAAGGGGGGATAACGGATTTTGGGACGTGTCTGTCCCTATTGATTGGGCTGGTGAAATGTACGACCTCCAACTTAACCTAGCCCAAAAGAGTGTCAGCGAGGGATTAAAAACCTAGTTGATCACTTATTAAGTAAGTATAAAATATTATTCTTTTTTTATTCCCAACATGCAGAAGTACAAAACCAATTAACATAGAAACTAGAGTGAGTTGGATGGAACCTGATGATCTTCGAGGCCGAAGGGAGCTAGAGTTGAAGCTGGCGCGGGAACAGTAGGAGCTCCAGCTCGCTGAATAAGCCACCACAATATAGGAAAAAGAATAAGCAACAGGATAAGGATGTGTCTCAGGTGCGGAGACCTGTTTAGAAGGTGAACCAGCAGAGTCAGATGCAACCGGGCATGAAGCAGCAAGTGCTGTAGATATCTGGTAGAACTTATTCTCGGATATCTTTGGTTAAGTGAGGTGGCGCAACAAGCCGAACCACATGGGTCGAGTACAAAGCAACCAAATATCCGGACTTCGGAGTCGGAATCATAATTAATAAGAGGTTTTTGTTCGCTCCGCAGGCACGAACTAGTCGAGATGTATGTGGTGCCCTTTCTTTCATTCACATTGGTGAGGTTGCTTGATTGTAGGGGCCGGGAAAGGGTCTGCCACCACTGACTCAGATTTTTTTGTAATCGATCGATGTAGCTTCGTCGTCTGTCTTTTTGTTGGATCGGTAGTCTTCCCCCCATTCCTTAGTCTTAGCTTAAAGGATGTTGATCTTTCTTTTATTTAAGATACAATCTGTAAGTAAGTTACCAAAACTTTTTGTGTTGTAGACGGCGAAGAGTCAATAGAAATAGAATAGGAATCCCTAGAGAAGAGAGTTCCCGAAAGGAGACCAGTTCTGGAATTAAAAACTACTAAAATCACATCCGATTTTAGCGGCAACCAAAGCTACTTTTTAACCTTTCTTAAGCTCAGAGCAGAGTAGCTGGAAGTCAAGTAGAAGAATGAGCGACCAGGAAGCATAGATAGCAAAGGCGGAGATGGTACTTTAACAGTAAAAGGAGGATCATATGCTTATAAAATGCAATTTGAAATCACGTACTTACTTACCCCGGGGTTGCCCCGAATCCACTAAAAAAATAGGTAATGTTGGCGAATATTCTGATTATCGAGTTTCAATTCGACAAGTACCAACAGGCCGAAAAAGACGAAAAAAGGGCCTTGCATACTCGAGAAGTCAATAGCAACCACTCTTACTGATGATCTTCTTTACTTTACCGCGGGACCTTAACAAGGAAAGTAAAGAAAAAAAAGCAAAGCTATAAGTAGGCTCGCTATTGCGAGCTATACGAGCTCTTTGCCTTTATACGGCTTCGCTATCGCTCCTATGAAGTGAAGTGGTGGGCCTTCTAGAAGCTTCGCCAGAAGCAAGCAAGATGAGGTCGCTCTCCTTCGCTCGTTCCGTACTTGACTTACGAGCTCGTGTAGTACTCGCCCCTATCTCTTCTCTCTCTAAAGGGGCTTATGCACTCCACTCGCTGTCTACTAAACGAGCGTTAGAGCGAGCGAAGCCTTCCATTTAATTTTCTGGCTTCCCCCCTTATCCCTCACCCTACTCTTTCATTTCCGCTGAAGCTTCCCCTGTTGTTTGTGGGATTAATTGATTGGATACCCGAGAACCATAATCTTTACTAGGAACTGCTTCTACGACGATAGGCGTAAAGGCATGATTAGTTCCACAAATCTCACTGCACTGACCATAGTAAACCCCTTCTCGTTGTACCGAAATAGAGATCTGATTTAAACGACCAGGTACAGCATCACATTTGACACCTAAGGAAGGTACAGCCCAACTATGAGGTACATCAGCAGGTGTTACAATAATACGTATATGACTTTTGGCTGGTACAAGAAGTCTATTGTCCACTTCTAATAAACGTGATTGACCCAATTCTAGATCATCTTCTGGAATCGTATAACTGTCAAAAGTGAGTGACTGTTCATCGGAACTGTTATAGTCTGAATACTCATAAGTCCGATACCATTGATGTCCAATAGCTTTGATAGTAATGGCTGGATCTACTACTACCTCGTCCATTGAGTATAACAGAGCAAATGATGGTATAGCAATGAACATCGGGATGATACTAGGAAAGATGGTCCGAAGAATCTCGATAGTAGTTCCATGAACAATCCTTTGCGGGATTGGATTTTTTTTATAGTGGAAATGCCATAAAGCGCGAACCAAGATCCGTGATACGAAAACCAAAATCAGAATTAGGAAGAAAAAGATATCGTGATGTAAGTCTATTATTCCTTGCATCATAGGTGTTGCTGCGTCTTGAAATCCTAATTGCCATGGTTCCGCTGCATCACAAGGAGCAATCGTGAGGAATAGCCATTTGCTTTTCATTTGCTTTGGTTCTTTAACTGCTCTGCTCCCCCCAACAAGAGGAAAGACTTGTTTGTTGTAAATCGCTGGTTGGGTTTACCAATCAAGAAAGACATGGGAATTTTGGGAACAAGCAAGGTCCTTTTTCTGAGAACACCAACGGAACACTCTTTTACCCACACTGACCAGCTAGTGTGCAATGACGACCGGCCCGCAAGCTACTCGATTTTATTTTCTTAGCTGCTCTGGATTCTAGATTGACTTACAAATGATGTTTTCTTTCACAAGGTAGCGCATCTATCTATATAGCATAAGCGGACAAAAAAAGCTGTTCCCGTAGCGTTACGTAGGCTTAGCTTAGCCTCTTGATCGATCTACATTTATATATGTAAATATCACCAGTGGACAGCGAACAAAAAGATGCCCACACTAAGAAAGCAATCCAATCAGTGCGGTCAGTCCAGTCAAGGACTTGACTTCGGTCGTAGGTTGAAAGTCAAGAAGTAGCTGCTGCTCTCCTATCCTAGATGCACGAATGAGGAAAGAAAGAAGCAAACGAGCCAGGGAAAGAAAGGAGAGAGAGTGCTTTATCATACAATATTTGCCCGCTCTCAGTCAATCATGGAACGATCTTTCCCCTCGGGATGTGCCCCATATTCCCGCAAGCCTTTTTCACAGAAGAGGAGCGAAGCCACAGAACGAACTCTTCCAGATGAGGATGTTAGCGAATAGGCTTTCAACTAATCTCTTTTCTTCCCAAGGCTAGCTGTCCATTGGTCTCAGTCCCTTGTTCTCATTCCAGTCTCGGTCTAATCAGTGCTTCTTCCTAGCAGCTATTGAATCCGCTCTTTCGTAAGACAAGAGGAGTAGAAGGGATAATCACCCAAGAAAGCAGTGAGCCAAAGAAGCAAGGGGACAAAGGGTTGGTAGCACGCTTACGGTCTCATTCCAGTCATTCTGGACAAGACAGTCGGAAGCGAGCCAAAGGGTCGGCTTTCTTTCTCCTCTTTTTAAGAAAGAAGTAGCAGCTACTGTGATCATATCTGCTGTTCGCATATCCGCTCAAGCAAGCCTGTCCCAAGCCCAAGCCGGCCAAGCAGTTCAGATTGAAAGACGGAAATTCCATTTTTACATGTCACTGAGCGATCTCCCTCGTATGGCAATGCCAAAGCAAAAGAGTAGAGCAGCGTCTCAATCAAAGGAAATGAATTGACCAGATCGATGGAATTGCACGATGCCGAGTTCTCTCCTTGTCCACTACCTCTGATGAACGAAAGCGATCGGACAAAGGCAAGATATCTGAGTATATAAAGAGAAGACCGACCTTAGCCTATTGAGGCAAGATCTCAGCCGAACGAACTTGACCACGTACTCGAGCTTTTTCTATTCTTGGTCCGAACTAGGGTAGGAATAATAGTAAGCTGAGCTGCCTATCTCGCTTTGAGCGCTACCTAAGCACTGTTGAAGGCACTCAGAGAAGAGTTGAAATAGTCCTAGATAGGAGAGGGCTTATCACTAAGACTTTCGACTGACTGCCAAAAGCTCCTTCTTGTGCGCTAACGCTGGAAGGGATGGTTTTTGGTGGGAGAGAGACCACTGGAAGACTTACTCGTTTAGATAGAGATAACAGAGCTATACATAAAAAATATGGAACTCCCCAGGCCTTCACTAAATGCATTTCGCTTACAGTCACTAGGAAGGGGTTTATAGTAACGAAAGATTCCTTCTATAGGTAGGCTTTCTCATATTCTTTTTAGTTATTTTGGTCTACCATTTGGGAAAGCAGGGGCAAGCCGGGCATCATGCTTTCCCGGGGATATCGTGTAAATGTACATAAAATAAAAGTGGACTTCTCGCGCATTCGTGCTTGCTGTGAAAGTGATCTTCGTAATCAAGAGATGGGGCTCTCCCTACTTAACTAACAAGCAATGGGGACAAAGGCCTCGAATCCTGTCTTTGACGGTGATCATAGCGTGTCACGCTGGGAAACTGATCGAATGTTTTCTGTCTCAATGTCAGTGTGAAAGTCCTAATATCTTTACGAGGTCGAAATAGCATCACAGAAAGAGCAGCCGGAACCTACTCCCAGTTGGCCAGCATCAAAGCAGGAGCTTCTCCCGATGACACTACTAATGTGGAATACCAAGTGCGAAGGTTATCCATTTATCTTTCTGTCTAGCGGTACTTTCTGGAGCGAAGCTGCCATCAAAATCATAAAAAAATAGGTAAAGTAGCCTTCCACCGACTCAACGGATGGAGAGAAGCGCGCAAGAGCCGGACCTTACTTAGGCAATGCCGACCGGCACTTCAACCACTGAAATAGCAGTTAATTATTTAAAGAATTCTCAATGGTGCCAAAATATCTCAATAAAGCAGCTAGGCCGTTTTCCTATCTCTAAAGGGGCTTACTCATAAAGGGGGCTTTACCCTAATGCAAGTAGTCTCTGCGGCTATACTATATCAAATAGCCTAGGGCGCTACTGTACTAGTTTTTGTCGGGTTCTTTGCTAGCCAGACACCTGTCAACCAACCATCCAGTTACTATAAGTTCTTTCGCAAGCAAGCCAATATGCTTCGATCCGCCCGAGGAGAATCCGAGTGAAAGCAGCAACCAGAGTGATAGTTGCGTGTGTCAGCAAACAACTCTAAGCTAAACTGATTACAGATAGGTAGTGCGGACTAAACCTACTTTTCTGTAATCACCTCACTCACTCTAAGGTGAGTGAAGTGCCCTACTTCTATCTCTGTTGGTTGGTAGTGGTAGTGTAGCTGGGCTATTGATCCTGGTGAAGGAGCCCTATCAAGTAAAGGCCGGGTGAGGAGTGATAGAATAGCAAGCAAGGTAACTTCCGCAAGCAAAGGAAAAGACCCTTCCGGTGAGATCTGTAGCGCAGCAGCCAACCGCCTATTCTAGTAACCTAACGTACTGGCATTCAAGCAAGCGCAAGCATGAGGCCGCAAGGAACCCAGAGCCTGTGAGTGAGGTACTAACCTCCTCAAAAAGTCAAAAACAGCAGAAGAGCCCTGCTCCGGAGAACCAAAAAGACGGAGCAAGCAAAGCTCTTTCCTGTTCAAATAAAGCAAGCGGTTAGGAATGAGCTTCTGCGCCTGAAGTCCCCCCAATTAGCTAGTTGTCCCGTCCGTCGTCCAATCCCTCACTTCTTTTGTGATAGTCCATTAGTAGTCCCTACTGAGCAATCTAGCTGCAATCGAGCTAGCATTGAAATGGAAAGAGTAGAGTGAAAGTAGGACGAGGTCTGCCTTTACCCTTCCTTTTACTAGGAGTGGATTAGTTAGAGTCGGTCCGTTCCCAACCCAACTATAGCTGAACTTGCCCGAAGGAAATGTTGGATCTTCTTGCCGGGAAAGAGTTTGGTTACCAAGTTAAGTTACCATAAGCGGAAGTGCAACCCTTATATCTCCGATATATAGGATAGAATGTCAGTTTAAAATCCATTTGGGTAGATAGTATGGCTTGATAATGTCAAGTTAAGGCTATCGCGAAGTAAACACAGAATTTGTCTCAGCCTTGACTATGGAATCAGATTTCCTTTTTCAAGAAGAAAGTAAGTTCTTTCATACTAGCTATTTGTAGCCGCCCTATAAAAATAAAATTCAAGGGCTAGAAGAGGTGAAATTCCTTTCTCTGGGTTGGGATTTCTCATAGCGGTGCTGTAGGCCGGGGCTTTCCCCTTCGGATAAGAAAGCACGAACCATAGATAGAAAAAGAAAAATTATAATGAGGATTTCAATTCCCCTCTACATCCCCTCGGGAAAATGTGGTTATAGTGATTAGGAGGGATTTTATCTCAGGCGCTAAAGCCTTTCTTTGAACCTTAGACTCATCTCTCAATCCACTTCATGTACGTGTTGAATTTTCTCCGGATTCAAAACAAAATAAAAAGACGTCCCGATCGATAAAGATAAACATAAAGAAGCGCGGCAAAAGGCTCTACAAATACTCACTAATTAGATAGGATAGGCCCAATCACTATTAAATCCTGGAAGCAAGCATTCCGGCCAGTAAGACAACCAAAACTATGCTTCCCAAAAAGACTGCAACGTTCGGATTACTTGACTCCTGCTCACCAGCACTATGACTACTGCTTGCTTCAATAACTCCCGAACCATCATAGATAGCAAAAGTCATGTCACTCCCGCTCGGCGAATCAATCGCAAGTCCCAACCCAGAGAAATAAAAAGGAAAAAGAGGCAGAGTGAAAGGAAAGGCGGATTGACTAATTGGTTGAATAAGTTCCGGAGGGGAGGTTAACAGAAGGCATGTTCCCATCCATAAGCAAGGAATTAAAAGGCCCATAATATCTACTAACGACTGTGGTTGGGGGGAAGATGTAGGAATCGAAAAAGTCTTCATCTTCCTCAATGGAATTCCGGGCTTAGGTCCCCGCGCAGGGGTGATCTTTCTCAGACCTCTCTCCGGAGACCGTAATAAAGAGTCTTTGCTTACATTATAAACGCGCTTCACTCCTTACCTTAAAAAGAGTTAAGAATTAAAATAGGATTCATTACTTCACTGCCACGAACGTTAAAGAATCTTCCCTCGAACTTTATTTCCACGAAATTCTGACTACGAAAGGGCAGTTTTTCAAAGACAGAGAAGGAAAGAACTCAAATAACAAGAAGATAGACTTTTCCATCGTAAAGTGAACCAAGAACGGAAGTAACTTCACTGGCTGAGCTGACAGGCTGATAGGATTGACTTTACTCGCTCAAAGGCAAATCGCCAACCAACAGAGATAGAAGTAAATTCCGCCCTTTAGGGGCCAGTCACTCGATCTAAGAAATATAGGCCCAAGACCAATTCCTCCTAAAGTCTTTTCCCTGCGAATAACCTGGCCTGGATGCACTCCTGCTGGGCTTGAACCCTACTATTCAAGTCATCCTTCAAGCCTCAATCGCCATCCTCTATTCTATTATGTATCGCCGCTAGCTCATACCATGTGTCTTTGAACCGCAATTGCATTCCTCTGTGTCCGAATTCACTATGCTATGGCTAACTGAACTAGGACCATTGGAAAGAGAGAATCTATTGCCTGTCCAGAAGTAGCTTATGTCATGTCGTGCTACGAATGAAAGAGGTCCCTACGCTCATGCCTAGCTCCCGCAACCTGTAAATACGAGGCTTTCAGATGTGCTACTTCGGGAAGAAGATTGAATCCGCTCGACCATAAGGAAGGGAGAGGAGATAGTACTCAAGTTAGTTCAAATACCCACACATGCATGATGCTTACGTCCTGTATTTGTAAAAGCGGTTTTCGGGTAGTTACTTCGGTGAAGAGGGGTTTACGGCTCTATTATTACAATCCACCAAAGGAGGCGCCTCTGGTCTCGACCTTATTTTCATAAAGCGCTTAGCTGCTTCTTACTCGGAAGTATAAGATATGAACCAGACAGAACAGCAAATCTATCTTCAACGAGAGTTGCTTACCCCCTCTATTAGTTTAGTAAAGCATAGGCTGCCTTCTCTCTTAAAGGGAATTGCTGATGATCCTCCTTATGCTAGTTGGGTATTGGGACATGCTAACTTCTATTTTAACGCTATTAACTCTACGGCCATCTCATACATAGCCATCTTTTTAGTAGAGTTGCTTCCCCCTATTTATTTATAAGGCGAACAACCCGCACAAGCTCTTGAAATAGGTCGAGCTGATCTCATCTCTTGAATGAAAAAAAATAAGTGGATCAGATTGCATCTCCTATCCTGTGACCAAGTAGAAGAAGTAGAGCTGATTGAACAACTTACTTGATGAGATCGGCGCCTCTGCTTTCAAAGGTTCTATCCGGAAAGGGACTTCCTTCAGAGGAACTGCAATTGGCATAGCTTAACGCTTTCCGTTTGTACCCACGGAGCGGTATTACGAGTTCGCTACACTTCCTTATAGGGATACTGTCTTCTCGGGACTGATGGGCTCCTCTTTCGTTCTAAGGTCTAACGAAGGGCCTATTCTCATTCAAAAGAGCAGGACTGGGATCACCGAAAAAGGGGAAAGATGAAGCACAGCACAGAAAGGGCTGAAAAAGAAAGGGATTTCGTCCACTATTTATACCGAGATCGCTAGGCTTNTGAGCCGTCCAAGTTGAGTCAAATTACAAGGCTGCTGTCCAACAATTTAATCATTGAAGAATCATTCAAATGATTATTTGTGCAAAGCATTTAACAAACACATTGAGTCTTGGAGGCAATTATTTCGTGAAAGACTCAATTCAAAGTAGCCGAATTATGCATCAAAGAAGACTATGATTCCAAGGCTTAGATTTAAGGCTTTTTCATGGAAAATTAGAATGTCATTTATGTTTAGTTTTGAATTTTGTTTA
>NC_032025.1:18991709-18991914 GCF_001865875.1 Lupinus angustifolius
CCAAATCCTAATCCTAATCCTAATCCTATTCCTCATCCTCATCCTCATCCAAACCTTAACCCTAACCCTAATCCTCATCCCCGTCCTCATCCTCGTCCTCATCCTAACCCTATTCCTAATCTTCATCCTCGTCCTCATCCTAATACTAAACCTAACCCTGGTCCTATTTTTCATTCTCATCCTGATCCTCATCCTCATCCTGATC
>NC_032025.1:18992014-18992441 GCF_001865875.1 Lupinus angustifolius
ACATCCTCATCCTTATCCTCATCCACATCCTCATCCTCATCCTAATCTTAACCCTAATCTTAATCCTAATCCCCATCCAAACCATAACCGTGACTGAAACCCTAACCCTAATCCTCGTCATTATCCTCATCCTCGTCCTAACCCTATTCCTGATCCTCGTCCTTATCCTAACCCTAACCCTAACCCTGATCCTATTTCTCATTCTCAACCTCATCCCCATCCTCATCCTCAAACTAATCCTAATCATATTCCTAATCCTAATCCTAATCCTATTTCTCATTCTAATCCTCATCCTCATCCTCATCCCAAGCCTCATCCTCATCCTCATCCTCATCCTCGTCCTCATCCTCAACCTAATCCTAATAATATTCCTAATCCTAATCCAATTTCTCATTCTAATCCTCATCCTCATCCTCATCCTCATCGT
>NC_032025.1:18993865-18994110 GCF_001865875.1 Lupinus angustifolius
ATCCTCGTCCTCGTCCTCATCCTCAACCTCATCCTAACCCTATTCCTAATCCTCATCCTCGTCCAAACCCTATTCCTAATCCTCATCCTCATCCTAACCCTAACCCTAACCATGATCTAGTTTATCATTCTCATCCTCATCCTCATCCTCATCCTTATCCTCAAACTAATCCTAATCACATTCCTAATCCTAATCCTATTTCTCATTCTAATCCTCATCCTCATCCTCATCCTTATCCTCATCCT
>NC_032025.1:18994210-18995737 GCF_001865875.1 Lupinus angustifolius
ATCCTCATCCTCATCCTCATCCTCATCGTCATCCTCATCCTCATTGTTATTTCCAACCTCATCGTCATCCTAATCCTCATCTTCATCCTCATCCTCATCCTCATTATAATCCTCTTCCTCATCATCATTATCATCCTCATCCTCATCCTCATCCTTATCCTCATGGTCATCCTCATCCTCATCCATATCCTCATGGTCATCCTCATCCTCATCCTCATCCACATCCTTATCCTCATTCTCATCCTCATCCTCATACTCATCCTCAACCTCATCCTAATTCTGATCCTCATCCTAACCCTATTCTTAATCCTATTCTCAATCATATTCTTCATTCTCATCCTCATTCTCATCCTCATCCTCATCACAACCTTATTCTCATCCTCATCCTTATCCTCATCCTAACCCTATTCCTAATCCTAATCCTAATCCTATTCCTAACCCAAACCCTAACCCTAACCATAATCCTCGTCATCATCCTCATCCTCGTCCTAACCCTACTCCTAATCCTCATCCTCATCATAACCCTAATCCTAACCCTGGTCCTATTTCTCATTCTCATCCTCATCCTTATCCCCATCCTCATCCTCAAACTAATCCTCATCATATTCCTAATCCTAATCCTAATCCTATTTCTCATTCTAATCCTCATCCTCATCCTCATCCTCATCCTAATCCTCATCCTCATCCTCAACCTCATCCTCATCCTCATACTCATCCTCATCCTCATCCTCATCCTCATCCTAATCCTAATCCGAACCCTAATCCTAATCTTAATCCTAATCCTAATCCTACGCTTATTCCTAATCCTACGCTTATTCCTAATCCTAATGCTAAGCCTATTCCTATTCCTAATCCTATTCCGATTGCTANAACCCTAATCCTAATCTGAATTCTAATACTATTCTTAATCCTAATGCTAATTCTATTCCTAACCCTAATCCTTGTCCTAATCATAACCCTCATCCTCATCCTTATACTCATCCTCATCCTAATCTTCATCCAAATCCTAATCATAATCCTCATCCTTATCCTCCTCCTATTCCTTATCGTCATCCTCATCCTCATGCTCATCCTCATGCTCATCCGCATCCTCATCCTCATGCTCATCCGCATCCTCATCCGCATGTTCATCTGCATCTTCATCCTCATCCTCATTCTAATCCTTATTCTCATTCTCATCCCCCTCCTAATCCTAAACCTAACTCTAATCCTAATTCTTAGCCAAATCATAATCCTAATCCTCATCCTCTTCCTAATCCTAATCCTAATCCTAATCTTTTTCCTCATTCGGATTCTAATCCTCATCCACATACTCATCCTCGACGTAATCCTGATCCTAACCCTAACCCTAATCCTAATCTTTTTCCTCATTCTAATTCTAATCCTCACCCATATCCTGATCCTCATTCACATCCTCATCTGCATCGTAATCCTGGTCCTAACCCTAACCCTCACCCTAACCTAACCCTAACCCTAACCTGAATCCTCATCTTAATCCTAATCCTAATTCTATTCCTAATCCTAATC
>NC_032025.1:18995837-19021040 GCF_001865875.1 Lupinus angustifolius
AAGGAAATGGATTTAAAAATGAACGTGGTGTCTTAGGATCTCTTTTCAAAGCTAGAAAGAAGGAAATTTAGGGTCTCTCATATTATATTTTATCGGTGAACATAGATTCAGTCGGTACAGGTTATTGATGTATATAATACGTCCTGACCTGGGCTACCTCAAGGTCAAGGGCCGGACTTATGGATTGGACATCCTTCCAAATGTGAGCGAGAGACTAAGGGGGTTGAAGGAGTGTAATGGTTGAGATCTAACTGAGAGTGGGTGAATAGACCTCGCTCTAGGACCCATCATTGCACTCATGCACTCTTCATTTTTTCTCGAGGGCCAGTGAGGGGTCCGTCCTCTTTTATCCCTTTCTACGTCGACCAGTAAGGGTGATCCACGAGAGGATGAAGGGGGTCTAGCCATCCCTCTTTTTTATCCATTTTTGTAGTCTCGCTCTAAGTTAGAAATGAGAGTCGCTTGACCATAGCGTGGGATTCGGATAAATGGATTGTGGGTCCTATGCTATGAAGGGCTCAGCATGCCGGTCAGACATTCTCACACCCGGATACTTACAACTTATAGAACTAGATGGAGCGAGCTTTATCTGGTCTCAGTTTAGCTGAAGCCTCTATGTAGATGTAGGCCCATCAAAAGTTTTGAATCGGGTTCAGCTCAGCAAGTCTAGAATGGACCATCAACAGCTAACTCGATGGGACTTGGGAAAGACATAATGAATTTCCTTTTTGCCTGGTATTGAATCAATGGCTAATGCTATGTCCGGACCGCCTTTCGCTTAGTTGTCCTTTCTACTATCACTTCCTTTAGCAGTTCCGGAACATCTATAGTATGCTTTAATGTCGGCAATTTGATCTGCGACACTTGTACCCCCCGCTTGCCAAAAAGCTATAGTCAACTTAACTTTCACTTCACTCGAAAAAGGAATTCTGCATTGAACTTTAGTTTCAGTTCCTTCTTTCTGATCCGCCCTAAGGTGCTCCCTCTATCTCCGCACTATAGGACAGGAAGGTTATCTCTTCTTAGGTGCTGGCTTTCGCTTTCCCATAACAAAAGAACAAGGATTTTGACGACCGGCCCTAGAGTACCGCAAGGGAAAGATATTCTAATTCGCTGTAGGTGGAAGCCAAGGACCAATGGAATACATTCTATGTCGCTCGCCCTGCTTTCTAACCCAAAGTAAAGTGTACGCCGGGCAGGAAGTCGAATGGTGCAGGTGGATGTACTTATAGTATAACTGTCGTTGGAAGGGACTTCTCGTACTTCAGGCACTCCAGAGGTTAGTTTTTAAAAGAGTGAGAACATGTGAAAGAACAAATAAAATTAGGAATGGAAGGTGGGTGCCCTCTATATTGGGGGTTGATTCTAGCTAAAGCTAAAATATCTAAAACGAATAGGTAAGGGAACTGCATCTTTCACTAATGTACCAACTGTCGTGAGTTGGGCGGAGGACCTGGGGCAGTCGCTACGGAATAGACTTGAAACCGAGCGGGAACATGGCTGGGAGTAGCTTTTAACAGTGCTGGTCTACCCCGATTTACCCATTGAGAGGGACTGAAAGCCTTGGTTTCGCCACCCCTATTTCATTAGTAGAGCTCTATTGAGAAAGACCTTGGAATTGGCGGATAGCGAGACGAAATAAGGCTTTTCTTCCTTAGATCACACCTTCTTCTTTCTCTCCGTACCCTGGCAGGCTTCATCCAACTCTCTCTTCCTCTTCAACCGGATCTTGACCACCCCAACAAAGCACTGCTTTGTTGGGATTGTCTTGCTGGAAAACAGACTTGAAGGTCAGGCTTTAAGACGTATGGGGGATCTTACTCACGTGCCTACACGTCTGCGAGTCCTCTTTCTCCTGCTGTAACTAGGGCGCTCAGTCCCTTGTTCTAGTGATAGAGATAGAGATTGTAAGGTTCTAGCATAAGTCAGTCCCCCGCTCTCAAGTAAGGAAGTTCAAAGCAAGGTTAGATGAGAAGTCATTCCCTTAATTCCCTGGGGATTATATATTGAAAATATAGTAAGTAAGTTTAGATTAAGCCAACCCCATCTCAAGATCGAGGTGAGACCGATCCAAAGATCCTAACCCTCAGAGGATGAAGTAACGGGAAATAATGATAATTGTAAACCAGATTGATGATTCGAAGTGAGGGACAAGCCTGTGGTCGCAATGCGGAATCTACTCCACTCCAGCCTATCCTAGGCTTTTTATAAATAAACTTTCACTGCCATATACCCCACCCGTCCTTTATTTTTATGCATTTAGTGGATTAATTATTGTACTAGGATAGCATTATCCATCCCTATTCTCCCCGGAACGAAGCTTGTGTCTGCATGGGCGAAATTAGCTTGTCAAGGTTTTTATTACTTATATTAAATAAAATATAAGGAATGGTCTTATCCTGTTGACAAGGATTTTCCCACTTTATAGGCAGTATTGCAGAGGCTTATTGGTCTTAGCTGCTTCACCGAGGATGGGCTCTGACACTTTGTGATCAGCACACTAAAGGTTTAGTTTAGGCTCGGGTCCATTGTGTTTTTTTTTTTTTAAAGTCTTTTGATCTATCGAATGAAGACCTCTTGGACCCTAGCCCAGTTATTCTGACAGAAATGAGGATGTAGCCCAGGGGCCTTTAGAGACCCTAAGGCTTTGCCTACTTTGTTTATCAATTTAAGATATGTGTGCTGAGCTTGGTATCTGCAGGTCTATCGTGAGTGGCGCTTCTTTGGCAAAGGCTACTCCCTCGCGGGGAGAAGAGATGATTCTTAGAGCAAGGCGGCTTACGCAAAAAGACTAGTCCTCCCAATATAAGGTCTCTTTATATTCAGGTGAAACTAAAAAAAAGGGCTTTTGACTAGGCGGGTTGGAGATACTAATTAAACTAAGGGAGATTTCCTATAGCCGCCTAACTGGAAGAAAAACAACCACTGGCTTAAGATCTTGTGGGCTTAGCACGCCCCTGTGACGATCGATCTTCAAGCATTGGGCAAATACAAATAAATGGATGGATCGTCCCCTTTACTTGAAAGGGAGGAGAGTTGAACTTGTTGCATGCATCCTCTACTATGAAAGCTTACCTGGAATAAGGAATAAAAACCTGATCATCTGCTTTAGCATAATTTCGTTTAATTTTGAACTCGTTTAGGGAATTGATTGACCGAGCCCAATCAATGGGGTCTCAGGTAAGCCCCTTCGGGCCCTTTCTTTAATACAACTTTCTAGTGCGCTTTTTGGTGTCGGGTGTTATACGGCTTCCTGCCTCTGCTTGAGAATGGACTGATGGAAGGGCCTGTTCAAGGAAGTAGCTTAGGGGCGGAGAATCGAGTCAAAGCCTATTACGCTTCTGACTTCTTCTTTTGGAAGGCGGGAAATTAGCTCTTCAAGTTCGGTCCCCTCCATCCGGATGGTGAACCTTTTATTATTTACATATATATATAAATAAATCTGTATAGTTCCGAACAAGTCCTGAAAAACCCCTCCTGCATGCATGGGCTTTTTCTAAATCGACATATCTAGGTTCTCCCAACTGCTTCCCTTTCTTTCGAAATGGCATTGAATCAAAGGCTTGACAGGAGAGCTTCTCTTAGCCTTAGTCCAGGAACTTCTTCTAGTTAGTAGCGATGAATTCTATGAGAATTAAGCAATAACCACTGATGGGGGAGTCTTACTTTAACCAGTTTTCCCAAACCAAGATATCCTGCCTATCCCGAAAAAGGGACTCCCTCAAAAAAGTCGCTTCGTAGCAAGAGTGGTTTTTACTAAGCATATGACGAAGGATCGGCCTTAGCTAGAGCTAAGTGGCTGGGTCAGGGTCAGTATTGAAAGCATAGGTCGACTTAATCCAATTGATTGGTTAATTTACTGACTAATCCGAAAGGGCAGCCACATCATTTTGAGGGAAATTAACACTGAGATGATGAAAAATATAGACCGGTGTGTCATTGGTCTTTCGTTCGTAGTGGGCCTAACTAACCTAAATAAGTGAAAGGGGCCCGCATACATGTTAAAAAATCTAAGCGCGAGCGAGCCCTCGTATCCTTCTTATCTCTGTTCTCTGTGAGTAGCGGTTTTTGCTGTTTTTGCTGTCAAAGTGCGGGTTTGTCAAGGGAAAGCTTTCTGAGCTGTTGATTTTCTACTTCCTTCCCTCGACAACTATTTTTATAATAGATCTTTACTACTGACCATGGGCGGGGTCGGTTAATTTTCTGATGTTTTCTCTCTGGCAACGAGTAAAATTTTTCCAAAGATTGAACTCGGCATACGCGTAGGAGCGAACAAGAAGAGTTGTCACAAGGAGCTTTTAGCGTCAACCACAAGAAGCTGTAAAGAGTAGCTTGAACCTTTGCTGCCTGAGTTACANGCAATGAATCGATTCCTTCCTCAGTCGCTGCAGTCACGGATTCATCTGTTGAGGCAGACCCTTTCATTCATCATCTCGCACCTTCCCTACCGGACCTGTTCCCGTACTCTCGGGCCTTCAAACTCTATTTCTGATCTATTTCTTTCTTCTTAGCTTAACTGGCTAAATGGATTTCATTGGCAGTTCGGTCCGATCTGTCGGATTCATATGTATTATGGGCTATTTGCCTTGGTTTAGGGGCCTGATTCAGAGCAAATCACTAATGTCGAAACTCTCGCGGCAAAGCCTCGTGGTTGGGACTTCTTTAAATTTACCGAGTTGAATAAGGATAAATTGCTTTTTCAGCCAGCTGACGTAGGGGGATAGAGCTTTAAAGCCAGTTACCTATATAAGTTTATTAAACCGCATTATAGCAAGTTCACCTATTGTGAATAACGTAGGTCTCTACCGGCTATTACCACATTGGGGGCATCCCCTTCTATTGAATCAAAAGGAGAATCTGATTATACTTAGTGAATTCCTTATGCCCTGGGTCTTGGAATCAATACAAAGAATTGAGCCTCACTTACCACTCTTTCAGCTTAAGCACCTTCCTTTCGGGCATTGGAAATAGCCTTAGTTCCAGCGGATCCAGTCATTCGAATCGACTTGAGTTCTCACTAGGCTTGAGCATTCCATAAAGAAGGACGGACAGGTGAATGCTAAAATGCTTCTTCTTCGCTGCCTCACTTCTTTACAACAGGAGCTGCTTCCTAATCGACATCGGTCAGCACCTTGCCCCCTTCCATGACAGAACTAGAGAGCCGGTCTTTTTCCCGCCATGAAAAGAGTCAAAGTGAAATAGGGAGGGATTTTGCAGCCGTTATGGTAGACTTGGATGAATCTCAATCCGAATGAGTGACCAGATCCCTATTAGAGGTGGATCCGTCTTTGCTAGATCCATCAGAAGCATGAGAGAAGAAGTGAGCCTCCCTTTAGACCATGATGGCCGCTAGGGACTGGTTCGTACCATGCCTGTTGAAAGTTCCTTACAGAATACTAGCAGACATGATCAATAGCTCTTACAGAAGGCAATGTAATTGATCAAATGGGGGGCCAACCGCTTCGACGTCTTCAGAGTCAGAGAAGTGGACAAATGCTGCTAGTCTTTTCGACGAATCAACTGTGGCACTTTAATTAGCATTACCTTGTTTAAAAAAAAAAGCACTTATTTTAGTGAGCGAGTTAACCGCCTACGACCCCTTGATGGTTTGCTTTCAGTTGACTTTTGTGGTTCTATCGTAACTAAAGATGATTCTGTTCTGTTAAAAGATTAGGAGTAAGGGCACTTGCTGTTGCCGCTATTAGAGTAAGAAGATCAGAGCTTAGCTTAAGGTTCACTTAACTAGGATAGATGGGCCTAGACCTTTTGCCTCCTTCCTTCAAAGAGCCGATTCGTGACAAGAGAAGAGCCCTGGAAACGACTAAAAGGCTAGTACCGTATACGACAACAAGACCAACAAGAGTTCCTACTAATACTCTTCTTACTAAAGCACCGGCAACTCCAAGAACGAGAGATACATTCTAAAAAGAAAGAACTCCATCCTTTCCCGGGTTATCTTAAACCTTAACATAGTCATATTCAAGTTATCCCAATAGTCAATGAGCAGGAAGAGGTTTAGGAAGTTGATTCAAGCAAGAAAAGAAAGTCTTAACGATCTTGCTGCTTGGGCTTGGATACGGAATATAGCTATTCTTCCTATCTGCCCTGTGCTTTGAAAAAGGTTAATCAACATAATGAATTTATATTCTCCGGTCTGGGAACTGGGAAGAAGAATGAATCAAGGCTAGGCCCCCGGCTCACTGCTTTCTGCGCTTAGGAGTGCCTTCTTGCTTGCTTCTTAGAATCGACTTAGTCAGTCTCTCTCCTCCGACTGAGGCATCCTTGATTAAGTCTTACATAAGAGATAGATAGAATCGCAAAGAGTATGTTTGAAAGGGGGTGTTAGCGGGTTTCAAAGCATTGAAGGCCGGGCGAGAATAAAGAGAGAGGGAGCACAAGAACAAGAGCCAAGACCCAACCCAAGGGGGACAGGGAGAATGTCAAAACGAGATAATATTTTGATATTGATATTATCAAAGCATTATACCTTTAATCTTTTTTTTCATTTATTGATATTGATGTTTTCATCAAAACCTACTCCAGATAAAACAAAATATACTCTTCTTCACTGTCCAAGGAAGAAAGCGCTTTGGATGTTATCCTTATTTGAATAACTCATATACTTTTGAGTATTTGGACCTTCTAACACCTTTTGATGCCACTAAGAAAGTATATCCGAGAATATTAAGTCAAGGAATATCAGAATAATGTGTTCCCTTAGACGATTTCATGTGCACTTGCACATGCTAGTCTACAAATTTCTTTAAAGGATTACGTGGGTGACAATTATCATTTTTGAGAGACTGATTTAGTAATAAGTTTCTTTAAATGTAATCTTTGGAAGACTAATTTGATAAATTTCTTTAAAGACTTATGACAAATTCATGAAGAGGCAAAGTTTATGACACTGTAATTTTTAGAGGACCAAAAATATGAATTACCCTTAATAATTTTATAGTTGAAATTCAAAGCTGTTGGAAGTCAAAATTGCTTTTGTATTATATTTAAATTTTGGATTTAATATTTATGAATTGATAGCACAATAATTTTTTATTTCTAACATATTATCCATCATTATATATAATGATAGTATAAAATCACTTTGGTGTCACTTTACTTATTTCTCCATACACATGCTTTGATTTTATCACTTTACATCGATGCTATGTTATATTCTTTTTTGTAGTTCCTTTCAAATCTTCTTGCTGCTGCCTCTTCGGATTCTGCTGTACTCCCAGTTGCAGGCTTGTGTAGAAAACACGACAAATAAATTCTGAGGAACCAAAGCTAGTGAAAGAACAAACCCTCAAAAAACATTTAACATGCGAGAAGCAGAAATTAGAAGAGATTGAGCAATAAGAAATCAATCCTTGATTTGTCTCACAAAACTAACAACCATCCTTACTTTACTTGATGTCATTTTTTATTTATAAAAAGATTGAAACAATGATTTGTCACCGAAGTAAACAAAATAAAAAATGTACAAGTTCTTGTAACCACTAATTTGTCTTGATTTTTGAATAAATAAATTACAGATTCTAACAAAGATACAATTAAGTATTAACACACTAATCCCAAACCTTGATTTGATGATTGTGAATTTAAAGTTCCCTATAAGAACCTTGCCAGACCTCAACACATTGTTGATCCTTCCTTGTCAAGAACATCCTGCTCCCTCCAAAGGACAAATTGGTAATCTTAGCACCTCCCATATCCTTCACTCTCCCCATCAAGTTCTTCTTGAATATCCTATCATTCACCAACACACATTCCCTAAAGCTACTCTTTTTCCCATTTCCCATTATAACCTCAGACCACAATTCCACTTCCCCACCCTTTGTACAAAACACATGATTCCCTTGTGTCTCAATTTTACATCCATACCCCTCCTTTTTCCCATTAAGCACTTTCCTCTTATCACCAAGACACGTCCATTCATTCTTATCACACAAACTACGCATATCAATATAAGAAGCCTCACCCGAATTCACCCCAACCTTGAAAATAACCGAAAGCGAATCCGAGACCGCCACGTCAGCAAAACAATCCACCGTCTCCTTAATCTCCCAGACCAAGTTCCCAGACCGAACATCCCACAATCGAACGTTACCGTTAACACCGGATGGCCCACTGTGGGACCCAGAAGCCATCAAAAGGTTGTAACCGTTCACCCACTGAAGCTTCGTGGCGGGAATAGCGGAACCGATGTTGGCGCCGAAAATCTCGTTGTGGCTGATCTCTGAAACGGGTCTCAAGCTATGCAAGTCGTAAACCACGATTGAATTTGAGTTCCTTCTAGAAGACTCGAAGCTCGTAAATAAGTGATCCGGTCCGGACCCGATTGCCTGAACCGTCGAACCAGACTGGGTCACGTTTTCCCAATCTAGTGTTTCCTTCACGAGTCCATTTTCTAAATCGATGATTTCTAACCCGGAGAAGTCGTTGGCGCCAGCAGCTGCGATCGACGGCGAGATTGCTAATAAGGAATCGACGGCGGTGAAGTGCGTTAGAACAGTGGATTTCCGTCGGAGGGACCAGTGGAAGGAGGTAATTTTACTACCGTGTGCGACATGCAGAGAACCGTAGCGTGTGGTGGCGATTACAGACGCGGAATCACGTCCGTTCAAGGGTAGAATTAGGGCTTTCTGGAGATTGAAGGGTTCAAATTGTGAAGGGTTGGAAAGTGAATCGATGAGTAGTTTTTCGATGCCATAGAAAATGGATTCTTGGATTAGGTCTTGAACGTCGAAGGATTTGGCCTTTGAGGGAAGGTTACCGGTTCGAAGGAGAGAGAGAAGGAGAGAGAAGATTTCAGGGTCTCGATCAACAAAAGGGGTGTGGAGTGGGGAGGTTGAAACGACGTCGGATATGCGAGAGAAGAAGGTTTTGGGGCCTGCTGAAGTTAGGGTCTGTTTGGTTGTTTGGAAAAGTTGACCACCCACATTGATGGTGACTATGTTGGAATCTGATTTATGTGGGAATTGAACAACACCTTCACCACCTACAAAGGGTGGCATTTTATGTTTTTTATTTTATATTTAATTTGATTTGGTTGAAGAAAGAGTGAGAGAGATACGTGAACAGATGAAAAGGGAGTGATTGTGGCTTGTGAATTGGAATTATGGTGTTAGAGAAAGCGGTGTTTTTATATAGATGAGTTATGAGAGAACAGGGTGGTGCCATTGGTGTAGGATCTGGTAATCTAGAAGGTCCACTTTAGTTATGGAATTTTGGGAACATGAAAGTTGGTCATTGTTGGCTTCTAGTAGCATTAGGTTTTACACTTTTCATGACTTTGCCAACAATCGACTATACTTTAAAATCCATTTAAAATTAAACGACTTAACGCCATAAAGTGATATTAAATACTTTGGATATTTGTCAACCAAAATTATAGTCTACATACTTAAATTAATTTTAAATAGAGAAAAAAAAATATGTGTCAATAATTTAAGATTTTTTTTTGTATTGTCAGTACATCATTAACTATTAAAATATAATTATTATTAACTTTTAAATATAATTAATACAAATGAATCAATGATAATTGGTGTATTTATATAAATTTTTATACTAACAATGCATAAATATTATTTTTAATATATTCATTTCAACTTTTTCATGAATATTTCCAATTTTAATTTATTATTGATAAATAGTGACATAAATAAAACTTATATCATATAGATTAAAATTTTAAAAAATAAATTAATGATAATGGTAGTTTAATATTAGAGATAATAAGAATAAAATGCAAAATGAAAATATAAATTCCTAGTGAATGTCAACTATGACATGATAAAATTCTGTAAGTACTAACTAAGGATGGAAACAGACTAGGTCAGACCAAGTTTTGCCTTAAACAGATCCAATCTATATAACATATAGAAATATAAGTCTGGACTGTTAACCTGTTTAAAATTGTTTTCAAATCCTAGACCTGACTTGTTTAAAAGTCTAATCTGACATGTTAGCTTGTTTAAAGGCTTGTTATAATATATAATCTTAAAATATGTCATCATGTATACATTTAAATATATTAATATTCATATTTTTAATTAGACTTTTCTAACCCTAACAATTAAATTATATTTTTGTATACATTTTTATATTAAAAATACATATATATTATAATATTATTTATTATAAAATTTTATAATATAAATATATTGCATAATATAACTAAATAGGTCGGCATGTTAGGCTTAATAGACCTTTTGGGTGCCCTAAGGCCTGACCTGTTAAAGTAAATAGACTTTTCAAAAGCATGAGTCTGACGTGTTCACGAAAAAAGTCTGGTCTGACCTAGCATCTTATAGGGTAGGTAATAGGCACCTAGTAGGCGGTCTGACATGTTTAACCGTCAATAATAAGTAAAGAGATATATAATATTGAGGAGAAATCTGTTTACATTAAAGTTAAGTTATGTTAGTTACATTTAATTTCAGTCATTGGTTTTTTTTTTAAATTCAATAGACCAAATGAATGAAACTTAAATGTTATCTATGATTTCTCTTTTATCGTTTATTTCACTCACTCATTTGGTCCATTAGACTTAAAAAAATCATTAGCTAAGATTGAGTATAACTAGTATAATTTAACTTGGTGTAAACAGATTCTTCCTCTGTAATATTTATATTTAATTCACTTTTAACATAGAATTCTTTTGTTAAGAAATTTTTTAAAAATGGTCGACTTGAATATGACAATTAGGGATGACAACTCTTCATATAATTTGTAAGGAAAGTACATTCACATTAATTCGGACAATTTACACTTCATTCTCACCTGCCAGACATAAGAATGCCTTAATTGGGTTGTTTAACATGATTTAATATGTGAGACGTGTTCAAAAGAATTTAAAATATTATAATGTTAAAATATTTTATAATAATGCCTTACAATTAAATCATCAACACGACTGTCGGTATATAATTGGGTTCTTTAACATGATTTTAATGATTCAATCTATGTGACAGGTGTTGAGAAGACCTTTTGAGAACACAAAACTTGATAATATCATAAGTAATATATATTCAAAAATAAGGATCTCATCAATTATATTTTTAAGGATAGATTTATTAGTGTCATTTAATAGGTAAAAAATTATTCTAGTAGCTAATATATATTCAAAAAATGTTATAATGATTATCTCATAATGAAAATTGCATAAAATTGGGAAATAGCAAATAATTTAAACGAATTATAAATACAAAATATTATGATATTATTCTTGTCCATATATGGAAATGCCAAAAATTCAGAACAATTTTACATTAATAATGAATTACGATAAACACATAATAAAAATAAAGACATTATTTTTCTACTTTCATATAGTAAGGGAACCTCTAATAATTATATTTTAGGTGGTGTGTTTTCTCTTCTAAAAATGTTGAAACAAATAACATGACCAGTCTATATTTTAGCTGAGAAAAATATACCCATTGAGAAAGATTGACATACATCATGTGAGAAAAAACAACCATGATGCAAAAATTTATATGATAAGAAATTATATTTATCAACAAAAGAAAAATTGAAAGAGTATCCAAAGGAAACATTGAAAGAGTATAAAAATAAAACTATACTTGCAAGTGAGTTTGAGAGTTGAAAATGACAAATTTGTTGAATAAAATATGTGATAAAAATAACACATTGGGAAGAAAATTTAACATACACCATTGACAAGAAACGATTATGATGCAAAAATTTATATGATGAAGAAATTATGTCTATCAACAAAGACATAAATTAAAAGAATAGAAAATCATACATGTGAAATAAAAAATTGAAATATTATAAAGTATATCTACCAACAAAGACAATAATTAAAATAATAGAAAATCATAACTGTGAGTGAGTTTGAGAGTCGAAGATGATAAATTTGTTGAATAAAATATGTGAAATTTATATGATGAAGAAATAATGTCTACCACAAATGAAAAAAGTTGAAAGATTATAAAAATAAAATCATACCTCTGAGTTGGTTTGAGAGTTGAAGATCATAAATTTGTTAAACAAAATTTGAGAAATAATAGAAAATATCTTTACCAATAAAGACATAAATTAAAAGAATAGAAAATCATATTTGTGAGAAGAATAGAAAATCATAGTTGTGAGTGAGTTTGAGAGTTTAAAATGATAGACGTGTTGAGAAAGGAAGAGACACCCTAACAAAACAGGAACCGAAACAAATGTGTGAAAAAATGCACAACGTTTTATCCCTACTTTATTATTTATTTAATGAGTTATTATATTCAGATTTTTTTAAACAAACAGCAAATGGTAGTTTTGATCTTGTGTGTAAAGTTGTATAGTAAGATATAAAGAGCTTTTGGAGAGAAAACTTTGTATGAGATGTTGACATGTATTCCTAGCTAATAAGGCAAAAATAAACTTTGCATGAGGTGTGATATGTGTCCCTAACTAATATGACAAAAGTCTTTTTTATTATATAGTAAATAAATAAAAGGTATTAGTATATCACATTATTTCAAAAACAAAAGAAAATATTATAACACATTTTTTCTTTTAACTTCAATAAAAACATTTTGCGAATGGAGATAAAAGAAAGCCATGTCAAGTTAAAAAATTTGCTTATAAAAGATATATATTAATACATACATATGTGATGTGAGTATACTAATGAATTACCAAATCCGAACTTACCAAAAAAATTGTTCCCCAAAGAAATTTAAGAGGTAGACACCAGGAAACTTTTCTTATGATATATATTTTTTATGACAATAAAGTATCTCCTTATATTAGGAGATAATTTATTTCTTCTCGCCAGTAAAAATATGACATTTGTATTATTTTGTTTAGTTTTAGAAATATTTTTGTAAAAAATAATTATATAGAACACATGTCATTCTTGTACTAGCAGATGAGATAATTTATCTAGTTAGGAGATTTTTTATTCTCTTAGTACATATATCTACTAACATTTTGATAGGCGGTATAAGTGAAATGTTTTAAAGATCATTAAATATTAATACAACATAATTTTATATGACATTAAACACTAATTACATTCTTCGGCAATAGTTGAATTTTCAAATATGTTACTAAGGGGTTCCGTTTATATTTTTCTTAAAGGAAACTATTTTTATTGATATAAATTTACTTAGATAATTTTTGTACCACATATGGAGAAGACATATGGAACTTCGAAAAATTACGAAGCTTTGTAGATTTTTATGCTGTGTGTGATGGAGGAAGGACTAGGTGTGCAGGGTAAAGGGGATAGTGCCAACAACGGAAGACGAGATCTTATCTGATTCAGTCACAATTTCATGACTTATTTTTTACTTTAAACTTTTTTTCATTTTTGTTTATTTTATAATGTGTTGTCACATTTTTATTAGGTTAAGGAGATAAATTAGGTTCATTCTGATATGTCATTTGTCTTCTTTATTATTAATTGGGGGTTAAAGCAAGCCCAACTTATCTACTATATCTATTATCTATACTAGTATGGATAAGCATTTCGTGTCTGCCGGTGAATATTGCATGATATTACATATTTAATTTTTATATATTTCATTTTTTAGAATTAGAATGTATTTGTTGTGTTCGGTGTACTTTATATTATATTTTTTGTGCGTTTATGATAATGTTTAATTTAAGGTGAGATATATGGTTAATTAATATGTTGGTGGTGGTTGTTTATGATTATATAGTTTTTTGTAAAAATTAAATAATGTTAAGGACAAAACATGAAGTGAAAATTACACCATGAGAAAAATTATTTCAAATTTTGACTTTATATATAGTATAAATATGAAATAAATGAACTGTTGTATATTACAAAATTATACACTTTCAAATTTTGACACTACATTTATAAGAATATGTTTTTTTTGTCAAAAGTCATTTCCCATCTTCTTTTCAAAAGTCACTTTTTAAACTTTCTTTCTCAAACTCATTTCCTTTCTCTCTAAGAAAGTCAATTCAAAATTTTATTCCTCTTTTTCAAACTCATTTTCTTTTTTCTATGCATGTCATTTTCTTTTGATCATTTTTTAGTTCTAGGACACTAGTCACCTTAGAAGCTCTCTTTCTCTATATACTCTTCATTTTTTATTTTTCTCTACATGTCTTCCTTATTTTTGATCATCGATCAATTACCAATCGTAGATATGATCTTTTGATTTATCGTTATATTGAGCATAGTAGAGTCACTTTCTAAACCCTCTTTATTTACACATTCTTTTCACTCTTTCAAAGAGAAAACCAACCAATTTTCTTTTTTCTCTACATGTCATTCTTCTTTTAATCGTCGATCAATTAACTTTTTTGGAATTTATTTTATGTATATTTTGAATGTTAGTCAATTACAAAAATGTTACAATGGCATGAATGAGAAATTCTCACTAATTACAATGTGCATACTGCTAATTACAATGTCTATGAAGGAGCGATTCGCACAAGTATGAGAGCAAATCCCCTGTCAACGTATTCTTCCTAAAATTACTGAATAGAACTAATGGTGTAATATTATATCCATTATGATAATATTTTCCATTTTATTATTGCAACTATGTATCTATATATATTTTTATTTTGCAGCCTAATCTTACAAGTTTGTTCAAATCACAAAAAAAAACAAGAAGCACTTGTCTGATGGAGTAATGTTTTTATTTTGATTTAACTGTGATAAAAGAGTAATAATTGTATGAAGGAATAAAATTAGCAGCTTACCTCATCTAATTTTTTTTATATTTTGCAATCATACTATTCTTCTATGTGTACTTATGTCTTATCTTTTCTTTCCGTGACACTTAAGAATTGGCACAGGTAGCTAAAGTGGGATTTCGAGAACTGACAGTAGTAGTCAGTATTGTGGATAAAGAATTGGCATGGGTAGTCGGTATTGTGGGAAGAGAATTGGCACAGGTAGCCGTATTGTGGGTAATTTCGAGAATTGACACTCGTAGCCATATTGTGGAGGGTGTATTCGAGATCAGTTCTTACAGTGCAGTAAGAATTCGATAACAGAGATTTGTGTTGTTTTATCCTGGGGACGACGTGGTTGATAGTCTGCTTGCACATTTTGGACAGTGCCACGAAACGTCTGAAAGAGAGCGACCTGGTCGTGACTCAGCCAATAATTATTATTTCGTGACATTTAGAATTGCTACAAGCTACGGTAACAACATATTTCATGTTCACCTTCTCTATAAATAAGGAGACCTCTTAAAAGAAGGTTAAATCTCTTACTCTCTTATACTTTTGTGCCCTATTCTTTCTACATATTTCTTCATGCACTGACTTGAGTGTCAGATTATATTTTCAGGTACCCACTCAAGTGCTTCCACACCATACTCAGACAGCAACATTCAAGCTACACTTTTATTTGAATTCCAACACTCTAACCTGACAACCTTCATACTAAAGAACTCGCTTTTAATTGAAAACATTACTTGTTAATTTCTTCAACACTTAAGTTTAACGTCAAGCACTAGGAACTGCATATAAAAGTAGTCTTATTTAGTATTATTTTTAAAAACAAATATGTGTCAAATTTTTATCATTGGTGTGATAGAGAAATGAAGGCAATGGCACCCAATTAAAAGGTAGATATGAAGCAAAGCAAAAAAGATCCACTGGACAAAAAATATAGAAAGTCAAGGTTTATGATATTAAAGCAAAGTACAATAGGAAACTGAATTTATTGATTATAAAGGTGAAGGCCTCACTAGGAAAGTGGAACCTTTATTAGAGAGATAGTGAGGAGAAGCAAAGAATAAATTAGAGTAATTACTCATTTAAATTCCCGATATTTTTAGAGGTCATTAACTTAATCTTCAATAAATTTAAATTATTATTTTGATCCTAATTTTTAAAACTTAGAATCATATTAATCCTTCCATCATCAAAGTTGATAACATGGCATGTTAAGCAATGATATGGACACACTTGTACAATCCCTGGAATGTTGTAGAACGTATTAACATGATGTTGTTTCTTTTTTTGCCAATATTTTAAAACAAAGCTACCTCGTTTTTCTTATTTAAAAATTAAATATTCGCAAAACAAAGTTGTTTTGTATCACCTTTAACCTTAAACAAATCAGAATCGTCTTACTCATTGTTTTCCCCCAATTTCATACCATGAATCCTAACTTGGTTTTGTGTAATCTATACATGAAATCTCCTCTAGAATTGATGAAAAACTATGATGACTTGGGTACATATTATAGCTCTAATGTGGTTAATAGGTTGTAAAGTAGAAGGTTTCATACTCCAATGTGCCACTACAAAAGAGTTGTTGTATACACATCAAATATTTTAAAGAACACAAAGAAACAATTTTATGGTTGTCCATATTTCATCGTTAGCATTGTCATTGTTTTTCACTTTTTACTAATAACTACCTTTGACAATTTGATTCATTTTAGGAGGGAAACAAATATTGTGTGAATTTTTTTATGTGTTGAATATTGGGAAAAAAAGTCAAGAACTGAAGGAAGAACATATGATAGATAATGTTATGGACATGGATGAGTTGTAAGCTAATATAAAAGAAATTCTACCTTTTTTCGTTGGGGTTCTACACTTTTCCTTTTGGGTTACTTCTTCTTTCGAGTTGTTTTCCTCTTCTTCCGGTTCTTTTCACTTAGTGCTTTCTTCTTCAACTACTTCTTCATGTACATTTTCAAGTGCTTTAGGAATATCTTCATAGCAAATTGAGATACATTTAGAGATGTTTCATCTGCAAATTGAGGTACATCTTAGCTACATGTTTTTCAGCAACACGTTCAGATGCATATTCTTCATGCAAACAACAAATTTTAACATTACTATCATCTTCCACATCAGTAACTAGAGGAGGTTTGCAAATGGAATCATCATTAAAAGATGGATCAGTCACAAATTTAGGGTGATCAGCATCCAAAATTGTATGTTCAAAGTATATGTGCATTTCATAATCACCATTGATATTATAGATGACAAAACAGACAATGCTAGTAGACGTGCCCGTATAGCCCGCTTTGTTTTGCGGGTAGGGCATACAATTTTTGCCAATTAGCCTATTTTGCCTTGCCTGTTTCGCCCGTCAAGCCCGCAGGCAATTCCATTGGATAATGCGGGTGGCCCGCGGGCATAATTTAAGGAAAAGTAAAAAAATCAAATAACTTATTATGTAATGTGATTTTTAATCCCTAAAAAATTGTAGTTTAATGAGATTTTTTTAACTTTATATAAAATATCAAAGTTTTTGTTAATTTTTTAGTTTTAACTACTTATTTAATTTATTTTTATTTATTATATGAATTATTATTTTTTTTAATTATTGAACAATGTATGTGGTCACCCGTTTGCCTGTTTTAAAACGGCCAGGGCATTGAATTTTGTTCGTTAAGATAATACAGGCATACCCACACCTCCTTAAACTTTTGCAGGCATTTGCATGCATGGGCAAAACGGGTCGGGCGGTCCGTTTTACCATCTCTAATTGTCATTGACATTTTTTTACTCCAACAATGCATCAATCATGTCATTAATATATTTGTCCTTTTGTGTTGCCATTAAACCAGTCATAAGAATCTTTAGGGTTAATTCAATACATTACTTTACAATCATGATATCCGCATGGAATTGCTAATGTCTTCATATTCTTGATGTTCACAAAGTTCATATCCATATATGACAACCTTTCAATTTTTTCATACTTACATTGGATGTTCTCATCACTATCTCTTATAAACGACCAGCACAATGATAAATAAGTACAATATATTCAGACATCTACATGAATATATATTATTATTAAACATATTTAATGTTGCATGTATGCATATAACATAACCAGAGAAAATGGATACAAAACACAACATAAAATAACACAATGCCCTAAATAAAAAATATTAAACAAAAAAGACAAAAATAGACTCATCAACAATGAAAAACTAAACAAATATATATAGTAGACCACATGAACTAACCAGTCACACTTAGGACCAAAATAAACAATCCAATACAAAACTAAAAAGGACATTTGGGACCACATACTTGTAAATCAACAAGTACTAGAATGTTGACCTTTTCACTTCTTGTTTTTGGATTTGGTAATAGGGATGTTAGAAATGTTTAACAGGGAAGATACTGTATGAAACAGAAATGACAAAGAACATATAGTAAACGACATTGTTTTATGAAGGTTAATTTAAAAATAAAATAATGTGGTTTTGTTTTAAAATATCAATGAAAAAAGAAAACGATGTTGTGTTAATGACTTGTACGACATTTCATTAAGGATTGCACATGTGTTTATGTGATAACTTAACATTTCACATAATTAACTCCGTTAACATTAACATCCGGGTGAAAAAATGGAGACATGATCTGTGTTTCAAAAATTTGAGATCAAAATAAATTTAAATTTATTAGACACTAAATTAGTATTCTTGAAAAACTTAATAGACTGAAATGAATAATTATTTTTTTGGGAGGTAGGGGTTTTAATGAGCACAAGAAGCAGAAACAGATTTTATGGCTGCACCAAATATTTCTGAAAAAAGAAATTGTTTTTAATTCAAAAAGATTAAGTGCTTGTAGAATTTTGAATGAGTGTAATATTTGATATTCATATGTATAAGACTAATGTGATAACCAACTACAACACCCAAACCATACTGAAAACTGCAATTAATATAACTAATATCAAACTAGGGTTTTAGGCTAAAAATAATTTACACAACCAGAAGTACAACATCAAAGCATTTGACAACCATAAATATAATTATCCCTACACATCAGTCCAGGTCCACAATTAAAATCTTTACTTCCAAGAAAAAACATGAACCCATCAACAAAGGACCATTAGTATAGCTTGCACTCAAACATGGTTTTATCAGTTACTGGCCAGACATGAATGACATCGCCCGCCTGAAGCCCAAAGGTTTAAGGGCTGACTGGGGAAAGGGCTTTCCATTGGGTAGCCACAGGCACCCTTCATGTGGTAAAAGCACCGGTGGTTGGGCTTCGATATTTTTCTCGACTTCATTGGCTTCCCTGGATGAAATTTCGTTCTTTTTCTTCACAAATTCGAAAAACTCTGCCACTTGGCGTGCATATCTGCACAAGAAGGGAAAACAAATAAATTACAGTAGTTTAGGGATCAGATATTGTAAGTGTAATTACAAATAAAGTATAAGAAATATATTCTAGTCAATATGTTTGTCTCAGATGAAATTCTACATAGTGGCATAGTAAGTTTCCTTGGTTACCTAGAGAGAATTCTACAGATCAAAGAAACATAGAGACCTTGGTTACCTACCTAGGTACTTACTTTCTGATATTAATTACAGACAGTGTAAGAGTCCGGTTAATCCACTATATAGAACCAGAGCAAAAAAACTTCAAGTCAAGGATTAGCTAGAGAAGAATGACATAGACTGAGAGAGGGTACAGAGTTTGCAATGAAACAAGTAACTCAAAATACTCAATGAAAGATTCTAAAATTAAAAAGAAAATGAATCAGAAAATAAACTAATAGTCGTTGCTGAAGTCCTATGCTTTAGAAGTCTTTTTGTTGGATTAATGGTAATTCATATGATTTGGACGCAAATATGTAGATGCTTTAAGCGATATAACTATATTACTTAGATATACTTTGAAGGAGTATAACATTTATCATGTTACATAAAACACACTCCTTCAACAACTAAACACCAATCTGCATTACACCAAGCCACAATAATAAGAGTCCTTTCCACCAACAGACATCTAATACACTTCATACATGCCATATTAGTTTTCCCAAGATGGCTAGCATGAATATTGTGACCTAAGATCTTCACTCATAGAAACCAACCGGGGGTAATACACACGTAACCATACTACTACTGACCTACACATTAAATTAAATACAATAATCACCTTTCTTTCTCTGACCGAGGTAGTGGGGGTATGTTCCATGAGAGAGTTTGGAGATTATGCACGACACTGGAAACGGGCTAGGTGATAAAGTGGAAGGATACCAAAAAGGTGAGAAAATGCTCTTTTAAAAGGTGAGAAAAGCTTGAAGAGAAGACAAACATGATTAAATGTTGGACAGAACTTTTTATGAAAATAAACGGACTATGTTTCGGATAGAATAAAAAAAACTCAACCAAAGGCACACTAAAACTCCTACTTAATTATACTGACAAACAAGGGCAAGAACTAGGGTAGCACAACTAGTACATGCCCATCTCAATAACACTCCTACCATAAACCAGGAAACGATATGATACCTAATATTCAACATGGAAAAAGAAGAGAGATGTAATAAAAGTTTAGTCCACATTACAGATATGTAAACAAATACTAAAGGGATGGTAATCTTACTCCCGCTTCGCTTCAACATCTTTGCTGAAATCAATATTGGGTTCACAGTCCAAAACCAATGCGGGAACCTGCATGTATGTAAAATGTTTAAGCCAGACTATCATAAAAACCACAAATTCCAACATGAATTTCAAAATATGGTACCTTCTGAATGCTAGAATGCATATGATCACCCTCCAGATAAAATACATGGTCTCTTATATCCGGGTGTAAAGAGTTGTCGACAAGTTGTGGGAGCTTATTGACCGATAATACTCCATGGTTACCGCTTTGGAAGGGGAACAACCAGCTTTCGTGTTTTTCATGGAGGTCACGAAGATAGTCTAGGGAAACTCCACCCTCCTCTTCCCGTTTTCTTAACTTCATCCTCTTATGGCAAGTATCAGGGCTTGCCCTAAGATATATAAAACCATCAGGAATAAGTCCAGGTAGGGAGGACACAACAGGATCAAACCATGAGTCATAAATACTGATCTCCATCTCATTCATCCATTTAGCCTCGTGAACAGCTCGTACAAAAACCTTTATTGAACAGTGAGGTAATGTGCATAAGCCTTTAGATTCTTAAAACAAGAAAAGGAAAGAACTGTGAAGTTTCAAATCCATCAAGGGCTACCATTTTTTTTAAATGAAAGTACATTCTTTTTTTATTCCATGGTAAGTTCCTGAAAATACATTCCAAGAAGTAGTTATGTTATACATTAAGAAAATAGTGAACTAAAACTCTCACTTTTAAATCAAAGAATAAGAAGACCAACAGACCATCAAACAAAGGCTGGAAAGAATATGAATAAGAATAAGAATTAAGTACATAATGAGTGAATACTAACCATCCTATCACTGAAAACACTCCTCTCCATCAAGCGAAGAGGTTTGATTCCACCAGATGATTCTCTTTCCTGCATCAGCCTTGTAACAAATACATAGTTCTGAAAGGTATAAGCATACCTTTGTGGCTCAGCATAAAAGGCATCCAAGATATTGAAGTGGTCAGGTCCAACATCCTGCCACTTGCCAATGGGTTCAGGAACCACCTCAACAAGATCGCGCAATTCAATTGTCTCATTAGCTATTCTCTGTAGAAAGGTAGACTTGCCAACACTGATATTACCCTCAACACAGAATGTAAGGCGTTTCTTCTGCAGAGGCTGCACAGTGGAGGAATTATCTTCTAACTCTTCTTCAACGCTTTTTTTTATGAATGTAGTTATACTTTCAGCATGGTTCTTGTGGATTATTCCAACAGAACTCTGTAGATACTCCACCATCTTATCATTGGATTTTCCACAGAACTGCAGCAGATAACTCAAAAATTAAAGACCCTTGTCAAAGTTCAGTATGATCCAATGACATCCACTCACAAAAACAGGTTCCCGTGTGATTAACTATCAAGATATTTCATACATACATCAACAGGAAGATATTTAATACTATTGATCATGAGAAGAGGAGGGTGAGAGTGTGAGACTCAAAGTAATAGAAAGATTGTTATTTTGTGATATAGAGGTCATAGGTTCAAATCCCGGAAACAATCCCTCTCTACTTGCAGAGTAAGATCGAACTCCACAAAGTGGGAGCTTTGTGCATTGGGCCGCCATTTTTATTGAACATGACAAGATCATTCAGCGTAAATGAAACAACTATAAATAGACATTTCATGATTTTGTACCAAAATATTTTTCACTTGAACTTTTATTTATGCTCATGTGTTGCCTTTGCCCCCATTGTCTAAAGGGTTTATCACTGTCCAGAGGCCAAGCTAAGGGATTCAAATGCTACTATATGGTGCTACTCCTTTTCGTGTATCCAAAATGACCTACTTTTTGGTCTAGTTCGATTCTATTTATATATAAAATAAAGGAACAAATGGTGGCCCAAAGTACGAGGCTCAAAGTAGTGAGGTTTGAGGAAAGTAGATAGAGAATGCATAATCCCTGCAATGACTTAAACAAGTGATATCCAAGTCATGACACATCAACCTTACATCAAGACTCACCGAAACCCTTATCCAAAGAAAACAGAACACAACTTTTACACCCATTGCCTAATGCAACATGGGAATATAGACCAAAAGAAAATAAATAAATAAATAAAAAATACCTTATCTTTATATAGTTGCTTTAGTTCAGCAACACCAGCAATTCCTTTTTGAATGAGCTTTCTCAAATTCCTGGGGCCCACACCAGGAATAGCCAACAAATCAGGATTTGAATTTGATGATATGGGATAGGAAGAAGAACCTTTTTGCCTAGTAGTATTTACTCTCAAATTCAATGAGACTTTATCCTTTGTCTCTGAATCCGTAGGGTGAGGGTCAGGGTCAGTAAGAAAGGAGCCATCGGATGCCGTAAGGAATGACCGACTTCGAGGGTGAGATTTAATAAAAACCCAAGGCTGCTGATGCTGAAGGGGCTGGGTCGTGTTCCTATTATTTTGTGTTAGACGACAGCCACAGCAAGTGTTGGAAGAAAGCGGCGATAGAGTTGGGGGTTTAAGAGAGAAAGCATTATTGTTATTGTTGTTTGTTAGAGAGGAAGGAGGTAGGAATGAAGCAGCGAGAGAAGGAGAAGTAGTCATTATAAAAAGAGGAAAAAGAGGTTTGGGGTTTAAGATGTTTGTGGGTAGAGGAGGGAGAATAAAAGAGAAAGAGACAAGTGGGTTACCCACAGATAGAGAACAACAAGTTGGGGGGCGCAGCAGTTTCTGCATCACTTCTTTCTTTCAAGCATTTCAGTGGCTGCCTCTGTGTGCCGTGATGTTAAGGAAATAGCAGATACAAAACAAAATGAGGGTTTCGCTTCAGGGTTTTTGTTCATCTTTCACTCGGTGGGTGCTATTTAGTACTTACAGCGCCTTTTGTCTTTGGGAGCCTCTAAACTGAAAGCACAAATGGAGAAACTCTTCATTCCATTTTGTCTCTTGTTTATGTTTCTAACAAAAATATTATCCAAAAAAAACATTTTTTTTCAAAATAATTTGTATAAAATCAGAAATTATTTTATTTTTTATACAAGTCTGAAAATCAACTACAATTTATAAGAAAAAATTACTACAAGAAGAGGAAACAAGTTATTATTGAAATTCAAGGTAACTTCTAACCTTATCCTTGCTTTTAATTATCCTAGTTTTTGTAATTCAATAAATTTACTATTGTGGATTAATATTGATATAAATAAAAATTCTATTTAAAAATAGCATAAAGTTTTAAAATATATAGAATATATAGACTTTATTACTTTGATAATCTAGGGATATAATATGGATATGATGTAAGATGGAAATATGATGTTTTATTTATATTTTATATTATATTATATAAATCAAAACATGCCTAACTGGTATTTAGGTAATTAAATAGACGTAATTTCTGTATTCTAATTTTGCTATTACTATTATATAAATATAAAATATATCTAAAGGACATTCAAGTAATTGAATTTGTATAATTTCATTCAATTTTATTGAGAACCCACCATGGCATAATTTCTACATACCAATTTTTTTTTTTAACATCCCAATAATAACTACAAAAAATTTCCACATGTTATTTTATTCTTTTTCATCAATGTATCATTACTATTTCACACGTTCTCCTGGTATAAGTCATATTTATTTTTAAGGAGATAATAAGAATAAGATATAAGATGAAATTATAAATTCTAAGGTAAAATATGGTAAGAGAAAATTATGTTTTCTAAATACTAACTCTCTTTATACTAATATAGATATATTTTTAGTAATATATATATATATATATATATATATAAATGTTTAATTAACAATATTTATTCAAATATATTTACTAATTATAATTAATAATAGGTGGTCACAACATTTGATCACGACCAATATTTTTAGACATGTTATTAATATCATACATGCAACATTCTATCGTCTGTGGGTCGATCAGGTATATTATTTTTCATTAGCTGCAATTACTAATATTTATATGTGCAATGTTAGTAAAATTAGTAATATTTTCATTGGTTGCAATTTGTTAGCTCCAATTAATAATATCATATGTTCCTGGACATGCTGTATATATAGTAATATTTATTATAAAGAAACACGTATATATAGTAATTGTTATAAACAAATATGTATATATAGTAATATTTACTATAAACAAACAAATATATATAGTAATTATTATAAAAAAATATGTATATATAGTAAATATTATAAACAAATATGTATATATAGTAATATTTATTATAAACAAACAAATATATATATACTAATTATTATAACTTCTTATATTTGCATGACTTTTGTATAATTAGGGTTTTGATTTATACTATATTTTTATTTCATTATTGAATATATGATTAATAGTAATTTGATAACAAAGAATGACATGAACAAACATTTATATTAAAACCATTGATAATTAGAAACATCGAAATACAAAAAAATAAATTACATAGAAAGAAATTAGAAACCTAAAATTTAAATTAAATTTGTAATATTAGTGGCGTCTATGATGTGATGAAGTGCCACACGGGGGTGGTCTTCTTCTTCGTGGTGGAAGAACTCTTAATTCTGGTTGATGGACTTCTCTACTCTTCCACTAGCAACTCTTCTAAGTTGTTGCTCCTCTTCCTCCTCACCACCTTCATCATCTTCATCATCTTCATCATCTTCATCATTGCTTTGTTGTGGTTGTGATGGCATAGTTGGACGGTAAAAACCTTGTGAACCATATGCCGACATTGGTGTGTTTGAATTTGTAGCAAACATTGATGGTTGTGATGGCATAGTAGGACGGTAAAAACCTTGTGAACCATATGCCGACATTGGTGTGTTTGAATTTGTAGCAAACATTGATGGTTGTGATGGCATAGTAGGACGGTAAAAACCTTGT
>NC_032025.1:19021140-19049204 GCF_001865875.1 Lupinus angustifolius
TATATATATATAGAATGAGTGATTCATTTACATTGAAGTTAAGTTACACTCAATTATAGCTATTGATTTTTTTAAATCTAACAGATCAAATGAGTGACTGAAATAAGTTAAAAAGAGAAAACAGAATTTTAGATGGTCTTTAAGTTTTATTTATTCGGTCCATTAGATTTAAAAAAAATTAATGGCTGTGATTGAATATAATTAGTATAACTTAACTTGTGTGTAAACAAATTCATCCTCTAATATATATATATATATACTCAAATATTATCCACCACCAAGAATGCCATGTGGACAAGAGAATTTTAAAGCACCGGTTATCTGAGTTAATTTCTTAACAACTTGACTCATTTTCTTAACAACTTAACTAACTTGATCAAAATTCTTATACATTGTGAAATATCAATTTTATATATTTATTTACTAAAATCCTTATTTTATGAATCAATATCCTTTTTTCTTTAATTGGTTCTAGTTGGTGAATATTTTGCAAAGTTGATTGGGTAAGTTTACCACATAAAGAAGTGTTTTTTTAAGAATGTTTTTAAGGAAATCTAACCAAATGAGTGTTTAATTTGATTTTATAAAATCTGACTTGAATATCAAACTATAAATGTTCCATATAAGTTTTAATTGGCTAAATTGTAAACTCAACCCAAACGATGTTAATATAATTATGTATAAAAAATAAAATTATATACAATTAATAATTACTATTGTTACATGTACTATTATGTCTTTTAACTCGCATTCTTATTGTCTTGAGATTGAATAAAATGATAGGATAAAATTGTTCAGAAAAAATATACGCAATGACAGTGTATGAATTTTATATATACCGTCACTATATCGTCTACCATTCATCTTTAATTATCACTTAATTTTCAAAAAAGTAATATAAATGAGTGGTGTATGATGTGATGATTGTGTATAAATATTTATACTAGAAATGTTATTAAAATTGGATAGGTCTTCAAAGTACTGGTACATTAGTTTGTTGGTTTAACCAGTGATTCAATAATTAAATTGCATGTCAGTTATACCAGACAAACATGCTTATATTATATATACGTAAGTAATAAAAAAATTCAAATAGGTAAATACTCAAATTTATAATTCATGTTCATAATTTACTAAGAATTCTCGTACACAAACAAATTCAACAAATTCAAAATCTAAATTGCTATCAATCTACAAGTACTTAGTTTCACTTAATTATCAAACTCAAAAAATGAACACAATACACAAATTCCTACCTCAATCTACAAAAATATAATTTTAGAACTTTAACACCAAATGAAACTTATCACATATATAAAACACATACTCTCAAGACCAAACAAGGTAAATTACTAAATTAATTGTATTGATATATCATGATTGTAAAGGTCTTCTGCCTTTTATAAAAAAAATTGAACCTCTCTTTATGATTATAATTCGTAGATCACATAGAAACTTCAGCCATGTGGGTCAAAATCTTATTTTGGAAAATTTCAGAGGAAAAAATCAACACTATAAGCCATCTAAAATCTTTTTAGTCATGCCTAACAAAAACAATTGCAGAATTGAACTAGGAGTTAAGGTATTAATCAAGTAGCATGAATGGAAGGAGATCCCGGAAACAAAAAACTAGAAACGAGAAGGAAAAATAAGAAAGACTGGAATTGAGGCTAGAACTGAGCGAAGGCTGGAAACTAAGATACGAGAGAGGCTGGAATCAAATTCTAGAAGTTGTCAACGAAGAAGGAAGAAGAAGAAAAGGAAACTGTGGAAACTTGAAGAAGACAGTTATCTATATAACAAAAAAACTCATACCACATCAACTTGTGACAAATGTCACAACCTTTTGCAAAATTTTCCCCCTAAAAACACTTCATTGCTTAATGTGCGGCCTCACACATAAAAAAAACACCTTTACCAATTGTTTTAAGACTCATTAAGAACAATTATAATAATATTAATATCATATAATAAAGGGATTTGAATCTCTTTTCACATCCACTTTTTTTTCTCTATTTCTTTTCATATTCTCTCTTCTTATATGTTTTAAAACACATCATAAATGGACTTAAATTCCTTTCAACATCCACATTTTTTCTCTCCCTCTCTCCATTTCATTTCATATTCCCTCTTATTTTCTATTTCATATATCTTTCTTCTTACCTATTTCATATTTATCTCTTATTCCATGTGTCATATATTTATCTCTTTCTCTCTTATAGTTACAATCGAATGTTTCCTTCGTCGGGTAAACATCATAAAAAAAGCATGTCTAGTCATCGTTGTTAGACATGATATGATGACTTTTATATCCCGCTACTCAATCTTCATCATTGAAAATTTATTTTTAGTTTGTAGATATGTTCTTTAAATTGCATCTTTTCATTGATTTTTTATTTTATTTTTTAGATGTGTACTTATTTTATAGATTAGTTACTTTTTCATTGATTTTTTGTCTATTTTTATATAACAAAAAAACTTCTGTCACATTAGCTTGTGACACATGTTACAACCGCTAAAAATACTCTATTGCTTAATGTGCAGCTTCACACATCAGATAAAAAGCACCCTTAGCAATTGTTTCAACACTCATTAAGAACAATTATAATATTATTAATATCATATAATAAAGGGATTTGAATCCCTTTTCACATCCACTTTTTATTCTCTCTCTATTTCTTTTCATATTCTCTCTTCTTATATGTTTCAAAACACATAATAAATAGACTTCAATCCCTTTCAACATCCACATTTTCTCTCTCTTTCTCTCCATTTCGTTTCATATTCCCTCTTACTCTCTATTTCATATATCTTTCTTCTTACCTATTTCATATCTACCTCTTATTCTCTGTTTCACATTTCCTTCGTGGAGTTTACTTCATCATCATCACACAAAAAAGCATGTGTACCATCTTTGTTAGACATAATCTGATGATTTTTGTATTTCGCTACTCAATCTTCATCATTTTAAATTTGTTTTTATTTTGTAGATATGTTCTTTAAATTGCATCTTTTCATTGATTTTTTGTTTATTTTGTACATATGTACTTACTTTATAGAGTAGTTATCTTTTTCATTGATTTTTTGTCTATTTTTCCATAGATTTGTTTATTTTGTAGATCCGTTCTTTAACGTGCATTTTCATTGAATTTTTGTTTATTTTATAGATATGTTCTTATTTTGTCATTATTTTTGTTGTTTATTTTTCATTGTTTTGTTTATATGTTCTAATTGATTTTTGTATATATGTTCTCATTGATTTTATTATTTCATTATTTTGTAGATTTGTTCTTCTAATATCATCTTCTTTAACGTCTAATTTACAAGGATCTTATTCTTAAGAATGATCGAATCCTAAAAAACTAATAAACATGGTGACTTTCTCAAGTCCAATATACTTACTTTAACTATATCACATGTAAATATGTAGCCTCTGTCTAATGTTTCATATTTGATGAGATTTTTTGTAGTAATATGATTGAAATTTTTCATATGATATAGCCTATTAATAATTTCATCCTGATTCTTCAGGAAGTAAGACGTCATGCTGATGGAATGAGTTTCTTATATGATGTCAAAGTTCTCTCATTGTCAAAACTGATTTTAGCTTTTCATAATACAGTAAGATCCACTGCCATTTGATTATATTTTTGGTTGTTAAAAGGTTCTCTCATTAAGAAAATGTTTATATTATTTGTTTATAAAAGAAGTTATCTACATCTATTTAGGTTCCCTCAAGTCATATAAATGGTGTTGTGCTTTTTGAATATGCATTTGTGTATGATTTTGATTTTTAGGTACATACGTACAATAACAACATGTGCTAGAGAACATGACTCAAGTTAACTTAAAAATATATGTATTATGAATCATTGGTATCTTGGCTTTATTATCAAGAACATGATCACATCTAATATGCATGCATAATCACTTTAAAGTTTCATCTTCTATACTATCAAAATTTTCATATCGATAGTCAATGTACACGATGGGAAATCTCAAGCAGATGAGAATATTCTCAACTATAATGATAGTATGCTCAGACAATATGAAATAGACATCAAATTATTGATTTATAATTCACTTATCTTTCTTTGTCCCATCCGTCTCATGATATATTTATGGTTCCACTATCCATTGCACTTTGGATAATAAAATGTCCCGTCATTGAGACTCTATTTTTTTTTCATATAGCCCATTCAATTGTCTAATAATTTACTGATTATATTTCTCATCAATGACAATGATGATATTAATTAACAAAGAAGAATGCATATTACATTAGAGACAACCTTTATTTTGAAAAATTAAGGCTAAAATAATCCTAAATCATTTCCATTGTTATCTATTAAAATAGAGTAAATTACACTCACACTCCCTGAGTTTTAATGAAATTACAAAAATCACCAATACTTTTTTAAAACTTACACAAACCACCCCTAGTCATACATATACATTACACTGACTACCCATATAAGAGAGATAAGTGTAATTTCTTAAATAAAAATGGTGACAAATGTAATTAAGTCAAACAAAATATAGTATATTGTGAAGAAAAGTCCAAATAGTACAAGAGTCAGTAATTATTCATTATTTTGGTTAGTTACAATATAGTACGAAAGTAATTTAAACATCTCCTTAAACTTAATAATGCATTTTGTAACGAATAAAACATAATGAATATACATCAAATTTTATACTAGTTAGACTTGTCTTCACAATTTACCATATTTTGTTTGACTTAATTACACTCGTTACTATTTTTGTTTAAGAAATTACACTTATCTCTCTTATAAGGATAGTCATTGTAATGTATATGTACAATTAGGGGTGGTTTATGTATGTTTTAAAAAGGTCTTGGTAGTTTGTGTAATTTTACTAAAATTCAAGGGTGTCAGTGTAATTCACTCATTAAAATATTATTTTAGTTGTTATAATCCTAAATAATTAATGTTTCTTTGATTTTGAAAAAAAAAAATCTAAGCATTTAATTAAAATGTTCTCATTTCCATTTATTACTACTAGCGTGTTGATTGGCACTGTCGTGTCTGTCAAGCCGCTTTCCTATCGTTTGTAATGTGTATTCTACATGCTATAAATGTCAAATATAATAATTTGTGTTAGATATTGTAATTTGCAATTGAATATATTTGATTGTGATAATTGTTCAATTGTAAAAAATGGATGTATATAAAATTACGTTAAGTAGAACACACTAGTGTACTCAAATTTTTATTGGACTTGTTTTCATCCTTGTTGTAATCTAGAGTTAGGTAAGGAAGCATATGGCAATATGTTTTAGTGTAAAAATGAGGTGTTTTTAATTCAGGCTCAATTGGATGGTGCTACCACCTCCATTCTCTATAATGAAACATGAAGTATAAGATGTATGTATCCCACTATGAAAACTAAATTATAAGAAGATGAATATTTCTACTTAAATTAGAAATATCCATAGTGTAATTGGTTTATTTCACTACATACTATGGGCCTTTATCCTTTTTGACATTGTTACGTATCATCCTTAATCTATGCTTATGTTATATTCCTTCACCTTAGTTATTGGATGTGTATAAATAGTATGTAAAAATTAAGGGTTTTGTCATCCTTATCCCAAAGTTGGGAATAATAACTTAATAGATACTTGTTATTAAACAAATAATTGTAAATTTTTTTATTCTTTTGAATGTATATTTCCGAATAAAAATATCTACTTTTGAGTTTTATGAGCAATGTTAAGAAAACCAATTGTGAATTATAAAAGTTTTTATAATTAAATAAGTAGAAAACAAATACGTTAATACATATAGGCACAAAAAAGTTGTACGTCACTGCACTTATTCATGGATATAGCAGATAGGTAGATTTCAGTTTTTTGATTCATGCATATAATAAAAAACCATATAACTCAAGTGCACAATAACTGGAACTATATTTAATCAGAACTTGAAGTATGGTTAAGTCAATTTATAATATTGTTATATAATACTTAAAATTTAGAGTTAAATTAAACAATGAAAATTTTATTTTGAGTTGATTGAGATTTTATAAGTTGAACTTTTTATGTCACATTTTAAGTTGTAATTGAAATTAAGGATTATGTCCACAATTCATAAGTATACTAAGATTAAATCATCAACAAGAAAATGGAAATCATTTTTTTTTTGAATTTTTTTTTTTGTAAATGGTGCATGTATCATAGGTAGCAATAAATAAAAGACTAATAATGAACATATTAACATGTTGAAATTAAACTACATTATTATTATTAATTAAGAAAACATCATCATAAACAAAATTTGTTGAATAAAAATTGTGTTATGACTATCCTTGATATTGATGACTCTTTTGCTAATTTTTCAATAAAACAAACATAAAAATTATAAACGAAGAAACAACCTCTTTCCATATCTGAATATTATACTAATATTTCTCCTTTTTATTCAATAAGTGCTCGTAAATTTTTTACCGTCGTAGAAAAATTATATTTATAACCACTTGAGTTATTATATGTGATTTTATTTAGATACATAGAACATAGTCAAATATTTATGAGGATTATACATCGAATAAATCTTTATGGTGCATTACCAACAAAAAATAAACATCCATTGAATTTTTATTTAGATACATAGTGCAATAGTTACGGGGATTATGCATTGAATAAATCTTTATGGGGCATTACCAACAAAAGGTAAACCTCCATTCAACCATAATCACTTATCCAATTAGGAGGCAAATTCCTTCCAAAAACTCTATTCCTATTCCTAAATGTTTCTTTCAACCTGAACTCATCTTCAAGGCTCTATTCTTCTTTCAATCTGAACACAACTTCAAGGCTCTATTCTTCTTTGGTACACCATCTTGTTTGGTTGAATACAAAGAATGGTAGTAGTATTTTGATTCAAAATGAAAATAGATGGATTATATCTCACAGTAGTAATTGACTTTTAATTGGAGTGAATCAAAGTTACATGTCAAATGATAGTTATCAAATTATAAGTCATTTAAATAATTTCCACTTTAAATCTTATCAGAAAAATAATTATAGTAAAAGTTTATACAAATAGTTGTATTAATTATTGTTATGACTGCTACTATTAATATATTTATAGAACATAGAAAAAAGAAAAATATGAGAAATAGCTGAAAAAGTTAGACAAAATCACAGCTTCATGAAAAAATGATACATCACATGCCAGATCCTTGTTAAGTAGTAAATCTACACAAATATACATATAGATTAAGAACGTAGTAAAAACTTATTAACAAATTTTAAATTGGTTGTAGAATAGAGAAAAAATGGAAGAGATGAGAAATACCTTTAAGTTGGAAGAAATTATTTGTTCTAATGAAACAAATTTCAAGCCAAGATGAGTAGTAATAACAACATGTTCATACTTAGTTTAAGATTGTAAAATATTGAATGACATATGTATGTAGAATAAAAATGGGAAGAGAAACGTGTATGTAGTGAAAAAGTGGAAGAGATGAGAAATACCTTAAAGTTAGAAGAAATTATTTGTTCTAATGAAACAAAATTCAAGCCAAAATGAGTAGTAGTAGCGACATGTTCATACTTAGTTTAAGATAGTACCCCTTACCAATCTCAAACAAGTGGTCAATTGGAAGTATCAAATTGTGAGATTAAGAGCATATTGGAAAAGACAGTATCTAGGAGCAGGAAAGATTGGCCCTCAAAGCTTGATGATGCTTTGCGGGCTTACCATACTACATATAAAACACCTATTGGTATGTCATCATTTAGGTTGATATGATAAGTCCTTCCACCTTCTAGTGGAACTAGAGCATAAGGCGTATTGGACAGTCAAATTGCTAAACTTTGATCTGAAAGTTGCTGGAGAAAAGAGGAAGTTCCAACTACAAGAGTTGGAAGAACTGCGGTTGGATGTTTTGTGAGAATGCTCGCACTTATAAGGAAAGAACATAAAGATGACATGACAAACACATACTCCGTAGATAATTCCAAGTAGGGGAACTAGTTCTCTTATTCAACTCTAAATTGAGGCTTTTTCCAAGGAAGCTAAAGTCTAGATGGTCAGGCCCGTTCAGAGTCACCAAAGCCCTTATGAAACAACCGAGATATGGAATGAGGAAATGGGAAACTTTAAGGTGAATGGTCAACGTTTGAAGCATTAGCTAGCAGGTGCGCGACTAGAGAAACAAACAAACATAGCCCTCTTGGACCCTACTTAAGCTGCAAGGATCAACTGTCAAGCTAATGACGTTAAACGAGGGCTTCGTGGGAGGCAACCCACACTTTAGGTACATTTTTCTAATTCATTAATTTTAGTGTTGGCTTTAGTGCCTCCCTGAGTTTGGAGTGTTTGTAAGGGGATGTATATAGTGTCAGCCACAAAAAAAATCATGAACATTAAAAAAATAAAAAAACAAAAAAACAAAAAAATTACATGGAGAAGTGGCAACACGACAATGCATATTAGCTGACTCATTCAATAGGGTATTTGGACTTAGTCCATCTAGGACATATGGGCCATTTGGGACCTTTCTCTCTTCTTTTGTAGGTACTCATTACACCCAATAAAGCCGACCACTTATAATTGGCACATGAGTTAAGGACACTTCCTACCTAACCCGTGAAGTTTCTTTTTCTTTCTCTTATTGTTTAGATTTTTATATTGGGGAAATGTAAATTTCTAAGCTTAAGGGGGTTTTGCATTTTGATATCTCATTCATGTCATGTATATCGTATAGATTTTAAATTTTTTTATGTTCAATATTCATATTATCATACATTAGCATATGTTTCATATTTCATCTATTATCTGTTTTGTTCTATGTGTTTTATGTCTGCTTTAAATGAAAAAGTGTGTATGAATGATGATTGCTGATATGTGACCCCCATTGAAGAAAAAAATTGTTGATAGAATTATAACATAAAAGACATTAGATTAGACAATTGTGAATTAAATTTAGTTAAATAAAGGTCATTGTTTCATAACTTTTGTCGAATGTACGAAATGTGAGAAACTTGTGTAAAACACAATACATGTTCTAATTTGAATTGACAATGGCATAAAACCCATTTTATTTCTTTTATGATTGTATAATTTTTTATGATTGTACATTTTAGAACTTGATTTGTGACCGTTTCAAGATTGAAGTCTATCTTATACATTAAAATGATAGCGGCAATTAGGACTTTTTTCTTTTGACCTTCAAATTCTTTCTATTAACAATGAAAACTCATTAGTCTCCCACTTTTGAGCCTAAAGTTTAATGATTTTTCATAGCTACTCAAATGAGGGTTGGGGTAATTTGTGATGTTTGGTTGAAGCAATGAGAAATGTAAAAATTCTCTGTGTAGTAAAAGAAACCATAAAAAGGTGAAAAAGAAAAAAATAATAATTGTTTCTCTTCTAGAAAAATAATATGAATGAATCACACAATTTGAAAAATAATAATACAAAGTATACTAAATGAGAAAGGATTAAAAAATTATGATGTGAAGAGAAGTTTTGATCACAAAAGGATCATATGATAGAGTAAGAACTATTAAGATAATCTCAATGCTTCAATCAGTTGTCTAAAAAGTTTAAGTATTTTGGGAAACAGTTGTAAGCCTTTTGAATTATCCTTTCATTATTTATCTCACCTTAAATCATTCACCTTGGTCCCATTACAACCACTTAAAGACCTCTTGATTTTTGCATGCATTCAAATATTGTCAGTGACGATTTGGTCTATAATCAAGCCTATGATAATTTACTTTGAGGAAAATTTGAGCGAAATACAATGACCTTTAAACACATGAGAGTGATGAGAGAAGAGTGACCCTATATTCATATAGTTGTTATGATCCAAAGACTTAGCTTGAATTGAATGTGTTTATGATTGTCTTGTCTTGATGTCTGGATAGTTTTAAAACTATCATGAGATTGCTTGTTATTTTGTGTCATGGTTTCAATATTATCATTCATACAGGATTGTGGAAGTTAGACATAATACTGTTTGAGGACAAGCAAAAGTTAAACTTGAGGGGATTTGATGAGTGTGAAATTATACTACATTTGCATTGCATTTAACTTGCATTTTAGGACATAATTAGGACTATGAGATTCTTTTTATCTTTAATTTCTCTTTGTTCGGGTTGAGCGGATGTTTTTGGCTATGTTGTGCAGTTGGATAGATTGAATCCAAAAAGAGTAGAGATTGAGTGCAAGAAGATTGCATTCAGGGTTGATGTTATGCGAAGACCAATTGAATGGCCAAAAGAAGTCGCCTTGGAGCCTAGATCGAAGAGAAGCAACTTCAAGTAAAGGCGCCACAAACACCCACGGTCGTGTATGTTATATTCTATTCCTATTTTTTAGATTTGTTTTGTTGGGCTTAGCCCAATATTTCGTAATTAGGATAAATGAGGATTTTCCCTCAAGGATTGAACACACTTTAAAGTACACTTCTCTAATTTAGAATTTGGAATTCTCTTCTCCATCATGAGTGAGTAATTCCCTTTATTTCTAGGATTGGTGTCATGGCCCTTTTACATTCAATAAACATTTGTTCTCACTTCTATTTTATTGATTGTTGTGAGTGGAATCATTAAACTGAGTTTTATTCGTGAGTTGTGTGACCAAAAAATTACACATCTTAGATACATTGGGAAAGGACCGAGAGGTGAACCAAATATCTGATCATTCAGTTATACAAAATAGTATAATAATTCACGAGAGTAGTATTAGAATTCTCGAGGTTTCTGGAATTCACCTTGGGTTGCTACGAAGCGATTATATAGAAAGATCCAAGTAAAAGATCTGATTGATAATCCTACCACGAGAGTAGGTGTGACTTCAATTGAGTACACGTGTTGAAGTTCGAGAGAGGATGACACATATCAAAGAGCAATTCCCCCTCACATATCAAGGATTTGCAAGTGTAAAACCAATAACCTTTATCATGAGAACTCTTCCTAAATTAGATTTCGGTCATTTTTTTTTATATTTTAATAATTATTTTGATAGTTATAAATTCAATTTTATTCCCAATTTGAGTTTAAGTATAAGTTAATTGTTACAATTAAAGGAATTTTTCAATCCTCATAGAATCGATATTTTATTACTTGACGACACAATCGTGCTCTTATGATTTTCCCTATCAACTGCTTTTATCCCTTTGCTAGAGGCATATGTCTCTACTACAAATGTTTGAGTGAAGTCAGGGACAACCAGTAAATGAAGTTTAACCATGGCGACCTGAAAGTGCAATGTGTCAAGAGAGCACTTAAGTTTGCCTATGTTTTGATGAAGACAAAGGACTTAGTTAAAGCTTAAAGATAACTCAACAAATCAACATGTCAAAAATTCAAGAGCTTCATGTCTAGACTAGAGTCGTAGATGTGTCTTAGTTATTGAGTCTAGGTTAGGTAAACCTAGATGCAAATCTCACAAAGTCTAAAAACTATCATATCATTTACATTAGACATGCCATCTAGTGTATTATACGTTCATGCATTAATCATACATGTTATTTGTGCATTTTAGGCATAACATAAAGGTAAAACATGTATAGTTAATAAGCATAACATAAAGGTAGTTTACCAATTAACATCTTAACTGAAAATATGCTAGTTAATCGATTAAATGAAGCTTTAATCGATTAATGCGAAAACAGTTTTTTTAACAATTTCAACAGATAACTGAAAAACAAATTTCAGTTACTCTCTAACAGCCTGTTAATCGATTAACATGCAATATAATTCATTAATTAGGTGAAAAACAATTTTTCTATATAAACTGTATTTTCAACATATTTGATATACGATTTAATACATTCATACATTCATATTAAAATTGCGAAGTTGCGTATTTTCATGTTCAATGTATGTCATATAGGCAGAGAGGATTGCATGTGAGATTGGAGTGAGATAATATTATGCTCAGGGACTAACATGTCATCCATTGCATATTATCAAATGTGTTCATCATCCTATCTTGTTCTTGCATGATTATTTCACTACTGTTTAAAGATTTCTTAAGGGTAGAAATTACATGTTCTTCATGATTTTGATCTTATACATGTTCATAGTAATTGTGAGATTTGTATAGGGTTTATAGCTTGTTCTTTCTTGTAATATTTGAGTAATTTTGTGTTTCACATTACTCTGTCTTTTTTGTGTTGTTTGTGTAACAAGGAAAGTTGTCTCTTGGTATCGTACCACCAACAAGATTAGAGAGTCTTCACCAAGACTTGGAGGTCTTGAGTTTAGAGCATACTGGATCGTAGGAAAGGTTTTCCTAGGCGATTGGGTATGGTCAAACTAAGATAGAGGTTCTGAGAACTCAAGAAGATAACGTTCAAGGTCTTGTAATTGGAAGTGTGAATGTAAGACACATTGGTTTCAATTTTAGTGAAGAAAATCTCCCAGATCAGAGGGAAGGACAGGATGTTCAAATATAGTATTACTGCCAAATAAAGATCATTTTTGTTCAAATATATATGCTATATCATTTATGTATAATCTGTAATTGGCTATGTAATTGAGCCATTCAGCAACTGCTAATTTTGTGCGACTTAATCGATTAAGTCATAGCTTTAATCGATTAACTGAGTAATTTTCCAAAATAGGGCTTTGGTGCAAATAGTGGTAAGTGGGAACCGCGACACCTATTCACCCCCCCCTTCTAGGTGTATTCTGTCACTGATACCTAACACGACCTTCAAAGTTTCAAAAGCTTTTGTAGCCTTCTCAGTCCATAAATCCTTCTTCAAAAGTTCAGTGATGGGCTTGGCTATCTTCCCATAATCCTTCACAAACCTCCTGTAGTAGCCAGTGAGTCCCTAGAATCCTCTTAAACTCTTTATCTCCTTGGGTCTAGGCCAATAACACATTGTTGTAACCTTTGTCTTGTCAGCCTTACCCCTTGACAAGAGATTACATGACCCAAGTATTCCAGCGTAGCTTGAGCAAATGTGCACTTCTTCTTGTTAGCCCTTAATGAATGAGCTTGAATCACCTTTAATACCAACTGCAAATGGTTCTCATGGGTCCCCATGTCCTTACTAAACACTAGAATATCATCAAAAAAGACTAAGACAAACTTTCTGAGGAATGGCCTCAACACTTCATTCATCAATACTTAAAAAGTAGAAGGTGCATTGGTTAGTCCAAAGGGCATAACCACAAACTCATAGTTCCCTTCATGAGTTCTAAAAGTAGTTTTCTCTATGTCTTGGTCCCTCATCCTAATCTGGTGATATCCAGATTTAAGATCCAGCTTAGAAAAAATATGAGCTCCTCCTAACTCATCTAACAACTCTTCTATGATGGGAATGAGAAATTTGTTAGAGATAGTTACCTTGGTGAGGACTTTGTAGTCATACATAGAACCTCCAACCCTCATCCTTCTTCTTAACCAAGATGATGAGGTTAGAATATGGACTTATGTTAGGCCTAATTACCCCTACTTGTAGCATCTCTATTACCAATTTTTCAATTTCAGTCTTTTGGTAATAATGGTACATGTAGGGTCTCATATTAGATATGTTGGCTCCTTCCTTGAGGTAGACGACATGGTCTTGCTTTCTTCTAGGAGGAAGGCCTTCAGAGTCTGCAAACACTCCCTCAAATTGTTGCAAAACTACTTCCACCCCTGCTGGAATACTAGTAGAGGGGGCATGGATACCCTCTGGTTCAACATAATGCAGCAATAACCCCTCACCTTCTTCCCTCAACACTTGTAGGAAGGCTCCTAGACGAAGTTGAGTCTTGGATAAAATTGGACCCCCTCTAATCTTATGGACTATTCGTATACTCCTTAGAGTCAACTCCAACTTGTCAAAATCTGCCTTCACCTCCCATAAGTTGGCTAGCCATTCCAAACCCAAGACCATATCTACCCCCTTCAATTAAAAGAGATAGAACTCTTGGGTCAATTCCAATCCTTGCAACACAAGCTTCAACTGAGTTCATTTTCCTTGATAATGGATCTTGTGTCCATCCCCTACCTCCACCACGTATCTAGGAGTAGTTTGTACCTCTAGCTGCAACTGATCAACTAGTTTGGATGAGATGAAGTTGTGAGAGGCCCCACAGTTAAGTATCACCACCTCTCTATCCCTCAAACAAGCAGCAACCTTCCAAGAATTTGCAGTGGTTAATCCTGCCATGGCCTAGAGTGATAATTGGAAAGAATGCAAATTGGCCTCCATGGGTACTTCAATTTCCCCCTCCACTTCATCCTTTTCCTCCTCCATCAATAGCATTCTCAAATGCTTGTTCTTGCATTTATGATCACTGTTATAGGTCTCATCACACCTAAAACATAGTCCTTTTTGTCTCTTCTCCCTCATTTCAGCTCCAATGAGGTGTTTAAACCCTCCTACTCTACTCCTACCACCATCCACTAATTGTGAGTAGCTTATATTGATAAAAGCACTCCCAATAGAAGACTGGTCATATTTTTTCTCTGTCCAAGGCTTGGATTCCACAATTACAGATCTAGTAGGGATATTAGATTTAGTGTAACTAGTGGATCTAGCATAGCTGTTGTTATTCATCTTCCCCTGCACAATCACATTCTTTTCCTCAATCATTAGTGATTTGTGAATTTCCTAAGACAAATTAGGGTGTTCAAACAACCTTACTTCAACTTTAATCTCATCCTTTAGCACATTCAAGAAGATTCCCTTGACAAAATTTGGGTCAATCTCCTTGAGCGCTCCAACATACTTTTCGAATTCCTCCATATAGTCTTCCATTGTCCCTAGTTGCTTCAAGGCCAATAACTTCTCAAAAGGATTTTGTACCATGGAAGGTTGGAACCTTCTAACCATAGAGTGGGGGTTGCACCTGCTCCACCATTGGTACCAACTGAGTGCTTTACCTTTAAGAGCCATCAAGGTAGCTTGCATTTTCTCCTCCTCAGTCACCTCCTTCAACAAGAAATTCCTCTCCAACCTACGAGTCCAGCCAAAAGCATCCTCCCCTGAAAAATGGGAATGTCCAGCTCCTCCATCTCTCCCTTCCACAATTTTCCTTGAATTCATGCTCACCCCTAAATTCACTTCCTTCATCATGTGTACCGGGAACCCTAACCCTGGTAGTGAGTTGGGATAGTGTCTCCTCCAATCTTTTCATCCTTGCCTTGTTCAGTTCACTTCAAATTCGTTGTTCTTCTCTCTCCCTTCTCACCTCCTCACTTCTTAGACACAGTCTTCAGCATTTCGTGTCATTCCTCTTGTGGAAACCATACGCAAAACTCTTCTTAGAAGCGTGTATGATCAGGGCACTAGGATGGTGCGCTGATACCAGTGTTAGGAACTGGATTTTAGAAAGAAGAAAAATTAGAAAGTATGTGAAAAAGAATGATGTTCAAGATTTTGAATGATCTTCAATGATTTATGTATTATTCAACTAAGAACTCAATGTTGTGAATTGTTACACTGAGAAAGAATTCACTGGAATAACTAATTCTTCAATCAGTTACCCGTCCCTTCAAATCCTCACTTTACAAAAGATGAGTAACTAACAATCCCCTCTTTCTATTTATAACCCTTCCCTCCTAACTAACCCCTAACTACCTTAATTCTAGACTTATTCCTTCTAACATACACATAGTATAATATAGTTAGGATTCTTTGGCACATCACAACCATGATTTAATATCTTCACCAGCCTGGATTCACAATTATCATTTACATATTTGCTATTGAAAATAGAGGTTAGTCTAATTCCTAGGGAAAGAAGGAAACCAAAAGAAAAAAAACAAAGGTAAAATAATTGAGAAAGATTTAGAAATCAATGCTTTATAAATGCACATGATTTATGACAGACCATTACAACGTCATTTGATCTATATAGCTGACCTCACCTAGTGAGATTAAGGCTCGGCTTTTTTTGAATATTTATGAGGACAACACATAGCCTTGACAACTAGTTGGTGAAAAGTCTCACACTTTCTCCTTACCTTTACCCTTTTTCCCATGTGTGCCACCATCATAAATTCATTCATATGGAGAAAAGGTGGAGGCAGGTAATCTCACCTCATCTTTTCACAAGATGGGCATGGCCTTTCTCACCAAGAAGCATATTATTATGTTTATACCACATCAAAAATTGCTACTCTAAGTACCTTTTGATAGGTAGAGTTGTGTTTCCAAACAAAATACTGACAGAAACAGCCATCATGACAAAGACATGGACTTAAATCATAAAAATCCTTTCATGTTCTCTGCTAGAAAAGTCTGGTAACACACATATAGTAATGCTGGCAACAATCAGAAAAATCATATCCCTTGTGTTTACTTCTATCCCCTATATTACTGTCCAAATAGAAAAAGTTCTGTTGTTTTGTTTGCACTTTAGTACCTCTGCACAATCTGTGAAATCATAAATATGTAGATAGATAAACTTTTCAAGTTCTTCACTTAACAGCTTGTTAGGGAACAGAGAAGCAAACTTTATACAGGACTGAGTGCCAGCCATCACGAGACATGAAGAAGCTTGTTAACAGCTGAGTCCAGAGCATCTACATGCCTTCTTAGGATTTTACTTCAAACCATTAAGGATTCAATGTAAAAATTGTAAACTACGATTAAAGAAGGCAGAAAAACAAGGATACTCTAACACTCCAAGGATTTCCTAATCAAGTCTTTAGCAGAAAGAGAATACAATTGGTGCTAAATGCTATTATACCAAATGCTAATTACACAGACATCACTGTCACAATTCCAACCATTTGATTGAAGGTCCTCCTAGAACTTCTATATATGCCTACTTTGATTCTTTTACCTTGTGTTTGTAACAACTAACAATCACTTATCTACCTCACAAAGTAATAGAAGCAACCTTTCATTGGGAAAAAAATTGTGAAATGAATCTTTATCCTGTAAAAATGCATGAAGAAATAGATAAATCACAACAAATTAGTTAGAAAATAGTAAAGTAATTGGATACAGTTGGGATGCTAAAGAATCAATGTTCTTCATCTCCTCATTCAATCTGCACCCAAAAAAGGAAAAAGAAAAGGATTAGGAACTAATCTCCTTCAACATGAAGCTTCATCTATTTTCATTTACTTTCTTCAATATACTTTTTCCATTTTCAATTTTATAAATAATAATAAACTAATGGACAAATTTTAAGCATTGTTTTCTAGATACTTATTATGTTGTTTTGAAATAAAATAGATCATCTGTTCCATCTTCTAACTTTAAAAATAAGTAATAAACTTATGTGTTGTTCTTTGGGTACATGTGAAGTTATTTTCCACTAAAAAGATAAAATGTTTGTTATGGCTGATAAGCAACACAACTATTCAAAGAACAACAGCACCTAAGGTGGTTGGGAACCGGGGCATGGTTTTGTGTTTGGTTCTATCCTTTCTAGTGGAACCAAAGTGTCCCACTTTTTAACTGTTATTCTATCTGCGTTGTTTATTCCGTCCAGTCCTGTTCTAGCATGTCGATTATAGCTCACCAAGTGTTCACATATAATGAGATGAGAAGGTGGATGTATACCTGAGGCAGGAATTAATATAGCGATTCCCCTTGGTTGCTGCATCAAGCACTGCAATGCAAACCACAAAGATATCAATATCATGATTCTTTGCGCCTAAAATTATTTATTGCATATACAAAGTTGCAGCTCTCCCGGGAGACCGAAACACAAAAAACAAGGTTATAATTATCCTATCAGCCGGTTCAATCGGAAAACCAGTGAAACAATCCAATATAGGTATGGTATGATAATTATATCAAACATATAAATAAACTATTCTAAACCGGTCAATACCGAAAAATATGGTCAACCTTTATCGTATCATTCTAGTCAAAATCAGTTTTTGGATGAAAATTATTCATATTTTTCAAAATAACATCCTAAGATCACCTTGAACTCGATAGTTGTTTGTAACATCATGAATCATTGAACCATTTCAACAATTGAGCCCGATGTTGCAAATAATATTTATACTCACAAATGTATTGTATTTATTAGAATATATGTAGCTTAAGCAATATGCAGTTTAATTATCATTATATCAGTACTCTTAAATGTATGATAACAGATTAAACAACTATTAACTAATACTAATACAAACAATTAACATAAAAAACTTATTTGAAAAGGTCATTCATTTAAATTGTGGACAGCGTCACCTGATGTGACTGCAATATTGCAATATTGTGTTTGCGGTAAACACCACAACTGCATCACACCGCAATTACGGAGTGACTCTGAATCACATACAATGATGTGGCCGCATCCGGCCGACTGCATTTGGATTGCATCCGGCAACATCATACCGCATCAAATTTAAAATATTTTTTTAATTTCAAATAATTCACACCGCAATGGCCCCAATCCGCATCAGCCGCAATGACCACAATGACAATAACAATAACCGCAACCGCAATTTAAAACATTGGAAAAAGTTAAGAGAGTGATTGAATTTAAGCTGTAGATGCAACGGTTACCAGATTCTTGAAGGCGACCAGTAGCGTCAGCAAAGCAGTGCATATGACCGACAGTGGTGGTTGTAGAGTTAGAGAGAGCTAATCGGAGAGAGGCGAAGAGAGAAGTAAAGCTCTCTGCGATGGCCAATGAGTCTCTCTCCGCCACTTCAATCGCTTTCACAATCTCACTCTGATTCAAACCTGATGACTCTATTTCTGATATTGGGGTTTCTGTTTCAGTTCCAGTTTCTGGATTGGTATGACCACCTTCTTCTTCTCTGTCCTCCATTTTCTTCTTGAAATTGAAATTGATCCAAGATGAGCAAGGATAGGTTGTAAGTATGATGATTAATTAACGCAAACAAACCCCCCAACAAGTTGAGGGAGGAGCAGATGAACCAAATGTCCAGGTCCTAAATCCTTATTTTATTTTATTATGTAGTTTTTTTGCTTGTAACAAATATTAATTTTTATTTTAGGGACTATTTGTAATCTAACTACTTTGGTATTTGTTTGAACTCGAATACATACAGGAAGGATCTGTTTACACTCCAGTTAAGTTACATTCGATTTCAACTATTTATTTTCTTAAATACGAATGAAATGAGTGAGTGAAATAAATGATGAGGAAAAAAAAAGAAATTTTAAATAACTATTAGGTTTCACTCATTTCGTCTGGTAGATTTAAAAAAAATGAATGGTTAAAATTGAGGATAACTAGCGTAAATTATATATATATATATATATATTCGTTTACACCCAACTTAAATTATATTAGTTACATTGAAGTTCCACTATTCATTTCATTAAATCTAACTTACCAAAGACTAAAACTTTATGAGAATAAATTATCTCTTGCTATGAGGAGGTAAGTTATCTACTTCATCCACTAAAATCATGATATGTGTCATTTTTAATTATTTTCTACAAAAAAATTTCTAAAACTAAACAAAATAGTACTCATGTCATACTTTATTGGCCGAAAGAGATAAATTATCTCATAATACGAGAAAATACATTATTTATATATATTTATATTTATATATGTATATGTATATAAATTTTTTTTTTATATTTTGAATGTTTATCTAAAATGTGATTAATCTATTGAAAGTTTCAAACCATTTTAAATATCTATCTTTTATATTTTTAAATAAAATAATAAACTTTGTGTAGTATTTTTTAAAAATTAATTAATTATTTGAGCTATCCAAATGAACCAATTCGAGTTGAGTGAAATAGTTCGTGAATTTTAATCGAGCCGAACTTGTATCGTACTGAAGTTGAATTTCGAGTTACGTAAATCCTCATCAAACTGAGCTCTAGTTCGACTCATTTTCAATCCTCTTTTAATTAAAATTAGATATAATATTTATTATAGAGATAAATTATTAATTAATCATTGTCAAAACTTGCTCTTAGCCAATTGAAATAGGTGCATATGGATGTGAGAAAATATGACTAGATGATATGTAACTTTCAAGTCTCATTATGAGAAAATATGACTAGATGTTATGTAAGTTTCAAGTCTCATTGTGAGAAAATATGAGTGTATGATATCTATGTAAGTAATACATAGAAATATGAAACATAAGTAAAGATATATTCTGGTCCTTTAAATTTTTTGCATGTATTAATTTGGTTCCTAAAAAGTTAACAAATCTAAAATAGTCCAAAAAATATAAATATGGATTATATTAGTAATTTTCAACATTTTATTACATCTTATAAGGATTATTTTGACTCACAATCAAGATACTCGAAAACTAAATATCTACTCTACTTTTATTTAGACCTGGAAATTGAACTCACATTTTCTTTCGCTAAGCAAAACTCTACTTTCCAACGGTTTTACTTAGGTGGAAAGAAAAATTGTGGAAAAAATAAGGTTATCCTTAAAGAAAATCATTTTTAATGGATACAAGTTCCATAAATGATTTAAAAAAATATGTTTATGAATATTATGATCCATAATTCATAGTTTTTAACAAAACTCATCTTATTTGTTTATTTATCTATTCTTTTAAATTATATAATTAATTTTTAATTTCAAATTTATGAGTACTTAATTTTATCAGGTCCAAAAATATTTATTAAAAAATAAAAAAAAATTCATTAAATAAATACAACAAAATAAAATACTATCATTACCACATAATTACTATCATCAATTTTTTTTAAATTTAAATTTTTTTATCATAAATATCTCTTAAAAAATAATAAAAAAAGAAAACAAATAAAAATAATAAAATAAGATTGTACCTGAAATTCATAAAACGAGAATGACTTGTATTTATTTCTTCTGAAAAATAAAAAATCCAAAGATAATCATAATAAGATATGAGATAAGAGGGTTACTAGTTAGCACTTAGCATTGTTTTGAAAGAATCCTAACTTCCTAATTGTAAGACTCTAAGGTCTAGTCATAAATAAATTCATTGGGACCTTAGCTAAAACACACATAAATAACACCGGAGAGATATACCAAAAAATCCCAATGTGTACCTCGAAATTTGTGCAGTCACTCTATTCCATTATTGACCATTTTCAATGATGATCGTTCAAGAGTAATCACAAGGTATGCTATCGTCACATATTTTCTTTTTATTTATTTATTTGATTCATTCATTTATTTTATTTTTTTAAATAACTTTTCTTTTAAAATAATAATGAATATTTATTTATTATTATATATTTAAATGATGAAAATTTTATTAATTTTCATTTTTAAAAAATAATAATAAGTGTTTTTTAAATAAATAATAATAATTAAATATTTTCTGTTTCTATAAATAATAAAAATGATAAATCCTTTTCACTTATAAAATTATTTAATATGATATATATATTTCCTATGTAATAATTCATTATCATATTTTATCCTTTTTACTAAACAAAAAACCTTAAATAAATTGGCTCTTTTTATCAATTTTTTACTCATTTTAAATTAATTATTTATATCTAAAAATATAATAAGGATTAATGTGATGGTAATAATTAAAATCATATTAATGTGATGATAAATGGTTGACCATCTCTTTAAATCTTATAATAAAAATCTTTAAAGATTAAAATATGGATGCAATCATTATCTTTTTTCTTCCTCCTTAAGTTAGGATGTCGTTGCGGACTTAGAGTTGTACTTCACTCTCTTCGGGTAGGGATGATAGACTATGATTAAGCATTGTTTCTTCTCTTCGAATCTATAAATAAAAATCATCCCAACGAACAAATGCTTTTTTTTACCCAAAAGAACTACGTAGCCTTAATTCTCTATTACTCATGAGGATACATATGAGCAAAATAAAATATTGTTAGACATAAAAATAGAAAATATTTTCTTGCTTAAAATATTGTTAGACATCATTCTATCAAGGGTTTTAGAAAGTTGATTTCAATGTCGTTATCCACACAATCTTGTGTGCAAAGTAACTCGGAAAAATTCAGTAAATTGAGGATAATTCTCGTGGTCTGTGGTATCATCACAAGTTGAGAATCAATAGTTTTTACAAGGCAAGGAGTCTTGATTCGAGCGAAAGTTTCGACTGGGGCGAAATTGCACGAATAGTGTCGTATCCAAGTAGGCATATATAGAGGTCAAACCGAGTTTGATGGCTCAACGATTTCAAGAAAGAAGTTTCTTCTAGGATTATTGGAAGTGTGTTTGTAACTGAATTACATTTCTGATAGTGAAGAAAAATCTCCCATATCAACTGGGAGGCATGGATGTAGTTTGCAAGTGGACCCACAAATGAAGCAAGATAAAAATTCTCGAGCAAATTTTCTCTCTCCCTATCTCTTTATGTTTATGTCTTTACTTCCTTTCTGAATTAATTTGCATTCTCTGATTGATTGCCAATTGTTGTTAATATGTTGATTATCACGAATCAATATTAAGATAGTAAAGATCTAGATTCATCAATGTTTTTCAAAGCAAGAAAACGGTTTGTCAAAGAGTAAACAACCAGTATAATCGATTAACGTACCGATCATAATCGATTAACATAACTTTCCTTAATCGATTAACCCTTTTGATAATCGATTAATTGTAGCAGCTTTGTATTCTGTGCAAATATCGAAAAAGCGGGATTATTGATCCACTATACATATTCACTCCCCCCTCCCTCTAGGTGTATTCTTACCTCATTGGTAGCAAGCAATTGTGCCCAACTGTTGTGGCTCAAGCAACAATTGCGAGATTATAGATTGAATTTAGGATGCATTCCCTTGAGATGTGATAATACAAGTGCTATTAATCTCACAAAGAATCTGGTTATGCATTCTCGAACCAAATATATTGATATAAGATATCACTTCCTTAGGAACCATGTCCAAAAGAAAGATGTACTCTTGGAATTTGTTGATACTCATAATCAATTACTTGATATTTTCACTAAACCTTTTGCTAAAGATTCTTTTTATAAGATTAGACGTGAATTAGGCATTCTTGATGAAACATATTCGTCTTAAACATGTTTATGAATTATTATGTGTTATTCATTATATGTATACAATGTCTACTTATGCTTAAAAATGTAAAAAAATCATTTTTGAACAAGCAGTAACTAATTACAGTATATGTGTAGCTAATTAATAATTTGGGAAGAAAGTTTGAGTAACTGATTACTCTAGAGACGTTATCGATTACACTGTCTAAAAGTTTGAAAACCTGACAATTGTACTTGATGTAATTGATTACCCTAATCAGAGTAATCGATTACACTGCATGGTATATAAGGCTTTTTCCCTATTTTCAACTTCATCTTCTCCATTTTTAAACCTCCAAAAACCGTGTAACCTCCCCCTCTCTCTCTCTCTCGAAAAACTACATTTCTTAATAGTCTTGGGTGATATTTTGGTCCATTCATACCATATTTTCAATTCTAAACACTTTGCAACTTTCATTTTTTTGTTTAGTGGCCAAAATCAAAAACCCCCAAATCTCATATTCTTAAAACCTAGTTTTTCTAAAACTTCACTTTTATGACATCTTCCTCCAAAACCAAGAAGCCTCACACCAATACTTCAACCAGAGTTAATACATTGAATTGACGTGACTTCTAGCAAACAAGGATCAACGAAAGGTATTCAAGGAGGATTTCCATCAAAGACCCATCTTTGCTCCAAAATATGGTATATTATCGACTTTTGAGAATGATGGGTTTCTATTCCCTATCATGTGTAAGCGATAAAAACTTTTTGAATTATGTGGAATACGCTGTGCTTACTATCCTAAACTGATTAGAGTATTTTACTGCAATCTTTCTTTTAGGAAAAATAAGATATTTTCATATGTCAAAGGCAAGGACATTACCTTAGACCTTAGAACCTTGAGTTCTATTTGCAGTAACTTACCTTTTACAAGGATGATAGAAGAATCATGATTCCAAAGTGACTTAAAGGGTATAACAAACAAGATTTCTACCAGTCAATGTGTAGATTTTCCGAAAGAGAATTAGAATTGCGTAAGCAATAGGCTGTCAGTGACTCGGTCAAAAACCGCAATATCCTATCTATTGGTAATTTAAACCTAGAGGACCATTTGATTCATTATTTTCTGAGTTATGTTGTAATTCTGAAATTATCAAACCATTCACAAATTAACGATATGGAGTTATACTAATGTATGCTATTAAGCATAATGTTGAAGTTAACTAGACTTAGATAATAATGAGGCAAATGTGGATCTTTAGAGATGATTTCAGACCCTTGCCTTTTGTAATCATCATCACTGGCATATTAGAGCATTTTGGTGCATCTTTTGTTGGAGAGTCTAAATTTCCACTCGATGCTCGGGAGAATAAAATTGATGTGGATGTTGTCCACAAAATAGGTTTCTTTTTAGACACCACAAACATGATCTACAAGCATCATGGAGATCCTCAGGGCACTCCTTTGGGAAACCCTTCTTTTGATTTGCCTACTCGAACCGAATCATCATCCTCAGGCTAAGTTCTTCCAAACATATGATCATGGATGAGTTCGCTTCTTTTTGGGGCTACATCTCTGCCAGGATGGGTGCTATTGATGCTTTGAACAAACAAGTCCAAGAAGAGCTTTGTTGACTTTCTAACCGTTTAGTTTACATGGATTTGGAAGCTAAACAACCTGCATCGAATTCTTAGAGTGGTCTAGGATTAGTTGTTGTTAATGTGTTGATGTTAATCTTTTAACTTGTTGGATTTGTATTTTTTTATGGTTGTTACCATCTAAACATGGTTTATGTGTTTTTCTGTTTGAACATGTGGGTTTTCTATGATAAATGTAGAATTATATGTTAAATGCTATGGTATTTACAAAGTCTTATCCATCTTATATAGAATTATCAATTGTTATGTATGATCAATTAATTCTGACTTTGGCTTTTTATAATGTCATACATATATCTTATTACCCTTTTTATATGTATATACATTGCTAGAAACTTCACTTTTCCTTCTTTTTATTGAAGTCAAAAGGGGGAGAAAAGTTGGGTTGTTTATTTCTCTGTTATATCTATTTCAGACACATACATAAAAACAAAGGGGGAGTGTACAAGATAGGGGGAGCATACTCAAATCCTTCAAAGTCATATATTATGAAGTATGCTAGATTAAGAAAATCAACTTTCAAAGAATATTGGTTTTGTCATCATAAAAAAGAGGGAGATTGTGAAGAAGAAAAAGGAAGAAGACCACAAAGACAAGATGATTGAGCTTCAAGGATTATTCATAAACTAAGTCTTCTTATGTACTTCTACCCCTATAGTCAAAGTATGGTTAGTAACAATGCTCAACGAAAGTTAAAAGTATTTTTGAAAGGAATTGAAAACTCTGAGAAAAATATTTTTATATGCCAAGTAATGGGTTACTTGATTAGAGTAATAGGTTACGAGAATTGTGTGATAGTTGGTAACAAGTTAGTGGCATTACGAATAGGTGTCGCGGTTCCCACTTACCGCTATTTGGACCAAAGCCCTATTCTGGAAAATTACCCAGTTAATCGATGAAAGCTATGACTTAATCGATTAAGTCACACAGAATTAGCAGTTGCTGAATGGCTCAATTATGCAGTCAATTACAGAAATGATATAGCAGATATATTTGAACCCAAATGATCTTTATTTGGCAATAATACTATATTCAAAATATCAGCTACAATAGGCAATTAAAAGCTACTAACAACAATAAAGAGATGAGAGAAAGAAACAACCTACAACAAGGTTTTTATACTGGTTCGTTTTGTGGTCTACTGCAAAACTACATCCAGTCCTCCCATCTGATTTAGGAGGATAATTAATCGATTAACTGGCATCAGATTTTCAGAATCAAGAGGTTTTTGGGTTTTAAAACCATGCAAAGATTTCTAACATTTATCAAACAGTTTTTACTCAATCACATATACATTTTCAGCTTGTCACACAAGATCATGAGTCATAATTGGAATATAATGCATTCATAACAAGTATACATTTTGAAGCATAAAAGACATTAATCATGCGAAGCATATAATAACATTTTTAGACGATTTTAATCAAGATAATTTTCATCAAGAATTCCAAGTTCTCTTCGAAGAACATAGAAGGTATCTCGTGAGAGAGGCTTGGTGAAAATATCAGCCAATTGCTTAGATGTTTCAACAAATTCAAGCACACAATCATTCAAGCACATAATCACCTTTTTGTACATGGTCACGCAAGAAATGATGTCTAATTTCAATATGCTTGGTTATAGAATGCAAAACGGGATTCTTGGATAGGTTTATCACACTTGTATTATCACATTTTATAGGAACCTTTTCTAGTTTAAGTCCAAAGTCCTTAAGTTGCTGCTTCATCCAAAGGATTTGAGCGCAACACACACCGACGACAATGTATTCCGCTTCGGCGATGGACAAAGCAACACATGCTTGCTTTTTACTGTGCCATGCAACTAAGGAACTACCAAGTAAACGACAAGTCCACTAGTGCTTTTCCGATCCAACTTACATCCCACAAAATCGGAATCGGAATACCCTACCAAGGATAATGAGGCATCCCTAAGATACCATAATCCCATATTACTTGTTCCTTTTAAATATCTCATAATTCGTTTTACAGCGATATAATGTGAATCTTTAGGCAAAGCTTGAAATCTAGTACACATACAAACACTAAACATAATATTGGGGCGACTCGCAGTTAAATACAATAATGAGCCGATGATCCCATGATGTTTGGTTACTCGATTGCTTTTCCCTTTTCATCTTTATCTAGATAGCATGTGGACACCATAGGTGTTGAAGCCTCTATACACTTTTCCATATCGAACTTCTTTAGTAACTCTTTGCAATATTTTGATTGATGAATGAAGATACCGCTTTCCATTTGTTTGATTTGAATTCCAAGAAAGAAGGTCAGCTCATCCATCACTGACATCTCAAATTCACCATGCATCAACTCAGAAAATTCTTTACATAGAATGTCATTAGTAAATCCAAAGATTATATCATCAACATATATTTGAAATAAAATCACATGATTATCTAATCTACGAATAAAGAAGGTAGTATCAACCATACCCCTCACAAACCCTTTTTCCAAGAGGAAAGAGCTCAATCTATCATACCAAGCTCTGGGAGCTTGTTTCAGGCCATAAAGGGCCTTTCTGAGCTTATATACATGGTTCAGATATTTAAAATTTTCAAAGTCGGGAGGTTGATCAACATATACCTCCTCTTGTATGTAGCCATTCAAGAAGGCGCTCTTGACATCCATTTCAAAGAGCTTGAAGTTCATAATTGATGCAAAGGATAAAAGCATCCTTATGGCCTCTAATCTGGCTACAAGAGCGTAGGTCTCATCATAATCGATACCCTCCTCCTGGTTGTAGCCTTTGGCAACTAAGCGAGCTTTATTTCTAATTATCAAGCCAGATTCATCCAATTTATTACGAAAGACCCATATAGTACCAATCATTGGATGTTCTTTAGGCTTAGGGACCAAGTCCCATACATTATTACGCTCGAACTGGTTTAGCTCTTCTTGCATAGCTATACCCCATAGTTATATCAATGGCCTCATCGATGGTCTTGGGCTCGATTTGAGATACAAAAACAATAAAGTTACAAAAGTTACGTAAAGAGCTACGGGTTACCACCCCATAGTTATATCACCTATCACTTTGTCAAGTGGATGATCCTTCTTGGTCTTCCACGCGATTGACAAGTCCTGATACTCATCTTGTATAGTTTGATCTACTTCTGCTTCTTTGTCCTGGTCCATGTCCTTAGAGTGCGCTTCTTCCAAAGCACCTGCAACATCATCATAGAATACCTTCCTCTTCTCTTTTGGAGAAGATTCATCAAAATGGACATGCACAGACTCTTCTACTTGCATTGAATACTTATTAAAGACTCGATAAGCTTTACTATGCAATGAATACCCCAAAAATATACTCTCATCAGCTTTTGAATCAAATTTACTTAAAGCTCTTTTTCCACTATTTAATATATTTACATCCAAAAACATGAAAATGAGAAATATTAGGTCTACGGCCTTTTAAAAGTTCATATGGAGTTTTTGAAAAAGTAGGCCTACAGAGTATACGATTAATCACATAGCAAGCTATATGCACTGCATCAACCCAAAAATATTTAGGAACCTTGCTTTC
>NC_032025.1:19049304-19102360 GCF_001865875.1 Lupinus angustifolius
GCTTGGCAAGGTTTTTGAAAGACTTAAAAGCATCGCTCTTGGACGAGATAAATAATGTCCATGTGAATCTAGAGAAATCGTCAACAATCACTAAAGCATAAAAGTTACCACCAAAACTCAAAACTTTTGATGGTCCAAACAAGCCCATATGAAGGAGCTCCAAAAGTCTTGTTGTGGACATCACATTCTTTTTAGCAAAAGAGTTTTTAACTTGTTTACATCTTTGACAAGTGTCACAAGTTTCTTGAGTTTTAAAATCAAGTTTTGGCAGCCCATCAACCAAATTATTTTTAGACAATTTATCTAGATGCTTTATGTGAATATGAACGACAAACCTTTGCCAAAGCCAGATGTCATCCTCTTTGGATATAAAACATTTTGAAAATAGAGTAGTGACATCATCCAGATTAACCATATAGATATTATTTATACATGATAAACTTAACTTTATTAGATATATTGTCATGACTAATACAACATTCAGAATCAAAAGATACACGGTTACCTTTATCGCATAGTTGGCTGATACTCAAGAGGTTGTGTTCCAGACCTTCAACATATAACACATTTTCGATCACGGCCTGATTTGAGTTACCAATTGTTCCGGTGCCAAGTATCTTCCATTTGTTGTTGTCTCCATAAGTGACAAACCCTTTTTCTTGCAAGGATAGATCTAGGAATTTCCATATATCACCCGTCATATGTCTCGAGCATCCACTATCAAGATACCAATGCTGTCCATGTGCCCGTAGACATACCTGCAAAATATGGATCACTTGTCTTTTTCAGGTACCCAAGTTATGTTGGGTCCTTTTCTATTAGTAACTAGGGAGTTTTCTCCCCTTTTCATCCATACATACACGCCACTAGGTATACCATATTTTATTAAAAATTTTCTTATTGGACTGATCAATAGGTCTCCTATATGGTCTTCTCCTATGCGTAGGGGGAATATATCCTAGTCCGGTATGGTCACCAACATTCCTGGTTTTACTAAGCATAATGTCTAACATGTTTTGACTCTCTGTGAGTTTTGCGAGTTTTTCATTTAATCTCAAATTTTTATTTTTCAAATCATCGCAAGAATCACATACAGTTGGTTGACATAAATTATTATCAAAGCAATTGCATGCATTACAAGAATGGATCAAATCTAATGTTTCACTTTCCAATTTTAGTTCATCTAATTCTTTTTGCAATGAAACTATTTTTTGTTCATTTAGCAGGATTACTCTTTTCCTATCGGAACTAATCCTAGCTAATTTCTCTAACTCATCATGCAATTCGACATACGCATTATACAATTCCTCGTAAGGAGGAGAATCATCAGATGAAGTAGATGAGGTGTCAGAATATATCTCACTATTTGCCTCTTTTGAATTTGAGCAACATGCATAATCTATTCTCAACATTAAGCATAGCTTTGCTGTCTCCTCTTCATATGAGGTGTTGGATGTCGTGTCCTCCTCTGGTACATCCCATACTATGTAAGCTTGCTTCGATTTGAAGTCCCGAGGAGTGCTCTTATCTGAATCAACCTTCTTGAGGTAAGTAGCGCATTGGAACCTCATATGTCATGGCTTACCACATTCATGGCAAGTGAAGCACTCTTTACTCTTGCCTTTTCAGGTCGATTCTTGCGCTTCTTTCTTCTCGAAACATTTGAAGCCTCCATTCTTTAGAAATTTCCCGAATTTGTGTACGAGAAGGCTCAAAGTTTCTTCGTCTACATCTTAATCAGATTCATCATCTTCTCTATCTTTTTTTGGATTGAGACGTTGTTGCCTTGAGAAATATACTTTTCTTTCTGTGATCTGATTTTTCGTGCATAGATAGGCGTCCAAGCTCCATTTCGTGCTCTTGAAGTTTTCCGAACAATGTCGCCAAAGGCATGGAGTCAAGATCCTTTGATTCCATAATAGCTGTTACTTTTGGTTGCCATCTCCAGTCAAGACAACGTAAAACTTTGTTAGTAAGCTCTCATTTGTTAAACAATTTATCCAAAACAACTAAATGGTTACCTATATGAGTAAAACGTTTTTTTTTTTTTGCATATTACCAATAGATTCATTTGGTAACATACGAAATAACTCATATTCATGTGTCAAGGCATTCAACCTAGCACGCTTGAATTTGCTAGTGCCTTCGTGAGTCACTTGCAAATTGTCCCATAATTCTTTAGCACTTTGGCACTGCAAAACCCGAAAGAACTCATCATAGGATAGGACCGATGCGATGATATTTTTGGCACGTGGGTTATACTGACCCTTTTTGTGTTCATCATTAGTCCATAGACTTTTCATTTTATCTTTCGGTTCATCATCCACTAAATGTTATGGAATGAAGGGCCTGTTGACTATGGATTCCCAAATATCCGAGTCGATGGCCTCTATAAAGATTTTCATGCGAGAGGGAGGGCGATTAATGGATGCGCCATCACCGCCAAAAGGGTTGGTGGAACCTATTTAATTTCCCTAAAGGATCACGTGGATACGGTTGAGCTAGCACGCCGTACTAGCTCTGATACCAATTGTTAGGCATTAGTGACAGAATACAACTAGAAGGGGGGTTGAATAGGTGTCGCGGTTCCCACTTACCGTTATTTGCACCAAAGCCCTATTGTGGAAAATTACCTAGTTAAACGATTAAAGCTATGACTTAATCGATTAAGTCGCAATCGCCTACGATTAATGCCCTATTCTACCTTGGTTTGACCTTACCTTATCGCCTAGGAAAACCTTTCCTATGATCCAGCCCCAGCCAAGAGTATGTTATAAACTCAAGACCTTCAAGTCTTGGTGAATACTCTCTGATCTCTTTGGTGGTACGACACCAAGAGACGACTTTCCTTGTTACACAAACAACACAAAAAACAAAGTAATGTGAAGCACTAAAATAGCTCAAATATTACAAGAAAGAACAAGCTATAAACCCTATACAAATCTCACAATTACTATGAACATGTATAAGATCAAAATCATGAAGAACATGTAATTTCTACACTTAAGAAATCTCTAAATAATTGTGAAAGAATCATGCAAGAACAAGATAGGATGATGAACACATTTGATAATATGCAATGGATGACATGTTAATCCCTAAGCATAATACTATCTCACTATAATCTCACATGCAATTCTCTCTGCCTATATGACATACATTGAACATTAAAATACGCAACTTAGCAATTCTAATATGAATGTATTAAATCGTATATGAAATATGTTGAAAATACAGTTTATATAGAAAAGCTGTTTTTCACCCAGTTAATCGATTATGTTGCTTGTTAATCGATTAACGGGCTGTTAGAGAGTAACTGAAATCTGTTTTTCAGTTATCTGTTTCCAGTAACGTTTGGTAATCGATTACATCATCGGTGTAACCAATTACACTGTGTTGTTAAACAAGGTTTTCAAATATGAAATAAAATATGTTCATCCAAACTCAATGGGTTTCACTCCAATCGTGTCCCAACCTTTTGGAAGACACAAAAATATTATTGAGAAATTTCATAACTTTTGTAAACAATTCTTGGCACTTCCTTTTAACTTTTGTTCTAAATTTCAGAAGTTTTAGAAGTTATTTAAAGTGCAAGTTCTTAAAGTTTTTCCTAAACACTTTTCAAGAGCATTTGTTTACTAATTATATTAAGAGTCAAAGGATTGAAATTTATAGCGTTGTCATATCTTGTAAAGGCAATCCTGCCATTATTGTCATTCTTCATCATATTGTAAACATGACATCACAAGGGTGTGGTGGTAAGGGGAAGTGTTTACTTCGAAAGGTTGTTTTCCAATGGTGAGATATTTGTGAGTATGTAAGGTACAAGGGTCTCAAGAAGAGAATTGGTAATTGCAACTCAAAGTATCTAGTGGAAAAATCACTTGTGCTACAAGAGTACTAGACGTAGCCTTCGGTGGACAAAAATGTGAACTAGTATAAATGTCTTTGTGTACTCTTCTTCTACCCTATTCTTGTGCTTACATTTTGACTTTAACTTGGTTAATTTCTGCAACAATATTCTGCTGCTTGACATTCTGATACATTGCAGAAAATTACCTAGTTGCCATCTTAGTTTCACACAATGTTGGACAACCATAAATCAGGCTTAAATGTCTTTGTTTCAAGTAATGTCATGGAAGCCATGTTTGGCTAAGCCACTTCTATATGTACCTGAGTTCTACCATGAATAAATCACATTGAATTTGCATATTGAAAATTGGATTATATCCTTTTGTTTACTAAGCTTAAGCCTCCTAATTTCTTGGCTGAACCAAGAGTATTTGTTCTTATTAAGAAACCAAGTTTCTTGTGGCAAACCTCACATAGGCTTATCAAACAATTCACCATTGTTTGTGGCGCCATTCTACTTCATTTTTACCCATCTTCTCTTATCTTTACTTAATTATTCCGCTACCTAACAAATTCATACAAACCGTGAGCTAATCACATACACCAAACAAGAACGATCAAACATAATAGAACCGCTTCCAAAGAGGTTCACATCAAGTGGCATTAGAGCTAGTTTCTTGCTTGGTGTCTTCATGTTCTTTCTTGGTCGTGTTCATCTTCTTAATTTCATAAGTCTCTTGGATCGTGTCCTAAACAACATTGTAAAAAAAAGGTGTCTAAAGCCAGGTCTTGTTGGGTAATTCAGATTACATCAAAACAAGCCACATTTATTTTGACGAGTTTGGGTGGTTTTGTTTCATAAGTCTCTTGGAACTTCTTGGTTACTTGGTTCACTTAAGGAACTATGTAGAGCTTTGAGTGAGGAGTGAAACACATTATACACAAAACAAGTTGAGTGAAACACAAAAGTGAGGAGTGCGAAATGTCCAATCATGAGAGTGATAGTTCACCATTGTCCCCTAGGACATCCACATTGAATGCTATGATGATAACACAATTTCAAGCATTACAAAGACAAATGGAGAAGATGAGGTTGAAGTATGGTAGGAGAGTTGAAGTCCATGAAAATGGAAATTCTAGTGACTATGAGGAAGAAAGGGGGAGAAAGAGGTCGAAGGAAGAAAGGCCAAAGAGGGAAGCACAATGGGGTAGGAGAAGGGAGGATGAAAAACTTGAAGGAACCAATATAAAGGTTCCAACCTTAATTGGCAAAAATGATCAAGAGGCTTACCTAGAATGGGAGTTGAAAATGGAGCAAGTCTTCAATTTTAATTCTTACAACAAAGAGAAGGTCAAAGTGGCTACCTAGGAGATTCAGGAGTATGCCTTGATTTGGTAGGATCTACTCCAAAAGGAGAGAAGGAGGTGTGGAGCCGAGGTCATTGACTCATGGGAGGAGATGAAGGTGTTGATGAGAAGGATATTTGTCCCTAGTTCTTAACAAAAAGACATTCACAACAAACTCTAAAGGCTTACTCAAGGCTCAAGAAGTGTTGATGAGTATTTCAAATAGATCGAATTGGCCTTGCTAAGGCCTAATTTCCATGAGGACCGTGAAGCCACTATGGTACAGTTCTTGCATGGTCTTAACCAAGACATCCAGGATGTGGTTGAAGAAGGTGGAACAACAATTGAGGATAAAACAATCCAAATACTCACCGGGTTCTAGCTCAAAGTTCCAATCTTCAAGGTGGAAGGACAAGCCGTAGAAGGAGGGTCCAACCAAGGAGGGTGCATCTAGAACTAAGGAGGTCGTGGCTACCTCAAAGAGCCAAGGCAAACAAGCAATGGAGTCCAACAAAAGTTGATGTGATGTAAAGTGTTTCAAGTGCTTAGGCCATGGACATATTGCTTCACAATGTCCAAGAAGGAGGACCATGGTTATGATGAATGAAGAAGTGGAGTCTGAATATGAGGAAGCCAAATCAAAGAACATGAGGCAAGTCAAAAGGAAAACATATTTCACTCAAGATGTTTGGTTTGAGGTAAATATTGTACTTTAACTATTATTGATGGCAGTTGTGCCAATATGGTTAGTACAAGGATAGTCTCAAAACTTAACCTTGTCACTGAGTCACATCCCACTTCTTACCAGTTACAACGGTTAAGTGATGTTGGGGGAAATGATTGTTAACAACAAAGTTGAAGTTCCTTTTTCCATAGGGAAGTATGAAGATAGTGTTCTTTGTGATTTTGTTGAGATGGAGGCCAACCATATGTTGTTGGGCCATCCATGGCAATATCACAAGAAAGCCATTCATGATGGCTTTTCATACAAGTTCACCCTTTGTACGAAAACTGAAAGGTGGTGTTAAATTCATTATCTCATAGGCAAGTAAGTGAGGATCTAATAAATTTGAGATAAAAAGTGGAGAAGGAGAGAAAAGGAAGGGTGCGAGAAAAAAGTGTGAAAATCAAAATGAAAAAAAAGAGTGGAAAAAAAGAGGGATTGCAAAAAAGTGAGATTGAGAAAAAAAGGGTTTTGTGGCTACAAAAGGGAAAATTAGACATCTTTAATTTAAAAGCAACCATTGTACCTACTTTATAGGAAGAAGTTCTATTTAACTACTAATCCTTTCGAGGAAGGATCTTTGCCTTCTTTTGTCAAACAAATAATGTGGGAATTTAAGGATGTATTCCCAAAGGAGGTGCCTCACGGCCTACCACCCTTAAGGGGAATTGGGCATCATATTGGTCTCATTCATGGAGCATCTTTACGAAATAGGTCTGCCTATAGGTGTAATCCTCTTGAAACTAAGGAAATTCAAAATCAAATTGAGGATTTGATGCATAAAGGATGGGTTCAAAATCAAATTGAGGATTTGGTATTTGGAAGATGTATACTGATTGTAGAGTTGTGAACAACATAATGGTAAAGTATAGGCATCCTATCCCAACGTTAGGTTACCTATTAGATGAGTTATATGGTGCCAACATTATTTCTAAAATTGATTTAATAAGTGGCTACCATCAAATTCGTCTAAGAGAAGGTGATGATTGGAAAACTGCATTCAAAACAAAGTTTGGTGTATATGAATGGTTAGTTATAAAAATTGGCGTGACTAATTCTCCTTGCACATTCATGAGGCTCATGAAACATGTTTTGGGGAAAGTTTGTAGTTGTTCAATTTGATTATATCCTGATATACATTAAGAACTTAGATGAACATCATGAACATCTAAGAGCTGAATTGTTTGGATTGGCTCACCCCTAAAACCGTGACTGAAGTTAGGAGCTTTTAAGGTTTGGCAAGTTATTATCATAGGGTTGTTAAGGATTTTATTACCTTAGCTACCCCCTTATTGATATTGTCAAGAAAAATGTTGTTTTTAATTGGGGTGAAACACAAGAAGAAGCTTTTAATAAGCTTAAGGAAAAACTCACTAGTTCACCAATACTTCTTTTACCAAATTTTACTAAATCTTTTGAGATTGAGTGTGATGCTTCTAATATTGGTATTGGAGCTGTATTGATGCAGGATGGTCATCCAATTTTCTACTTTAGTGAAAAACTAAGTAGTCCAACCCTTAATTATTCTACTTATGCCAAGGAATTATATGCCTTGGTGAAGGCTCTTCAAACGTGGAAACACTATCTTTTGCCAAAGGATTTTGTGATCCATAGTGAACATGAATCATTGAAGTATCTAAAGGGACAATATAAGCTGAATAAGAGGCATGCCGATTGGATTGAGTTCTTGGAACAACTCCCATATGTGGTAAAACACAAGAAAGTTCTTTGATTTTTACTTTAGAAACCAAGTTGTTTGGTTTAGTATGCATCAAGGATCTATATGAGCATGATAAAGAATTTTCTGAAATCTATGTTGTTTGTATGCATTCGTCCCATAATGGATATTTTAGGCACAATGACTTTTTATTCCAAGAAAAATAATTGTGTGTGCATAAAAACTCCATTTGGAAGTTTCTTGTAAAGGAGTCACATGAAGGTGGTTTAATTGGACACTTCAGTGTTGAAAAGACTTGGGACATATTACATGAACACTTTTATTGGCCATGTATGAAACAAGACTTGCAAAAAATTTATGAAAAATGTATAACATGTCAAAGGTCCAAGTCAAAGGCTTTGCCTCATGGCCTTTACACTCCATAACCCATCCCAGATTCACCTTGGATAGATTTGTCCATGTACTTCGTGATTGGGTTGCCAAGACCCAAGAATGGTAATGATTCAATCGTTATTGTGGTTGATAAATTTTTTAAACTCGCTCATTCTATTCCATATAAAAAGGTTTATGGTGATAATCATGTTGCGGATTTTTTTTCCAGGGAGGTGCTTAGACTCCATGGTCTACCCCGATGTATTATGAGTGAGAGGGATACTAAGTTCCTTAGGCACTTTTGGAGGACCCTATGGGGGAAGCTGGGAACTAAGCTTGTCTTTTCAACAACTTGTCATCCTCAAACGGATGGGCAAACAAAGATTGTGAATAGAACACTCTCAACCCTCCTAAGGATCATTATAAAAATGAATATTAAGTCATAGGAGGAGTGTTTACCCCATGTTGAGTTTATTTACAATAGAGCAATTCATGGCACTATTTAATTTTGACCTTTTTAAAACGTTTATGGTTTTAACCCACTAATGCCTCTTGAATTGTTCCCGCTTCCTAACACTTCTATTTTGAAGCCTAAGGATGGCGAGGAAAAAGCTGATTATGTCAAAAAGTTGCATTAACAATTCAAGATTCAAATTGAGAGTTATGCTAAGCAAACTAACAAGGGAAGAAAGCGTGTAGTCTTTGAACGTGGGGATTGGGTTTGGGTTCACATGAGGAAGGAGAGGTTTCATAGTCAAAGGAAATCTAAACTTCAACCAAGAGGGGATGGTCCTTTTCATGTGGTAGCCAAAATCAATGATAACACCTACAAATTTGAACTACTAGGTGAGTTTGGTAATAGAAGTGCTACTTTCAATGTTGTTGATTTGTCTTTCTTGGATGCATGAGATGAAGACCTCTTTTTGATGACGAAATCACTCTAAGAAGGAGGGAATGATGCAAACCCAAGTGAGCCGAAGTTGGATTATGAAGGCCTATAAGGAATTGGTGGCCCTATGACAAGGGCAAGGACCAAAAGAACACAACATTCCCTAGGACAACTCATGGGATTGCTTAAAGATGATAATTCAAGACAAGGCCAAGGGGGTCTCAAGTTCATTAATTGCATCAAACAAGGTATGGGCCAACTTGTTGGCCAAGGCGTGGAGACACATAGCTGGCCCTAGGCACATGCACAAGGCGCTGGGCCAACAAGCTTAGGCAAGAGCACCAGGCGCTGAGTGTGGCATGGGACATGTCTGCAAGGCGCTGGGTGTGGTGCAAGACATGAGAACCATGTGTTGGGCTTGTGATCCATGTGCTAGGCATGGAGCTGACCGTGCAACTCATTTTCCATTGCATTCAATAAGTGAATGAGGCCATATGCATTAGTGGCACCCCTTTTACACGTGTGATTAAAAATATTTTGCTAATTTAAATTCAAATAAAATGCCTTGTAATGATAGTGCAAATTGCCATTAAAGTGTAACCGCCATGAATTAAAAAGGAGGTGTGATCTTACTTTATGGAGGGAGCTGTGCGTTATAAGGGAATTATGTGTGTGTTTTGCATTTGAAGAGAATAACTACATTGTCCCTACCCGTTGTATAAGTTGGGATACTCGTGTGAATAAGCATAAAAGGGAATTCAAGGCTGCCCAAGCATTGATGCTAGCTTTCAATATCGTGTTACCAAGCTTTAACATGTTCGCCGTGTGGAAATTCTTAAGGATGGCATCCAATGCTGGCCAACATTTATTCTAGCTGTGGAAGCTCTTTATGGGTGATTTAAACCATGTTTTGGCCGTTGTTACTTACCTTGTATGCTATTAGGTCATGGGCATGAATATAGATTGGAATCCAAAGCTTCAAAACTTCATTGAAGCCAACAAGCCGTGGAATACAAGCAAGGAAACGTGGGATAATTGAAGCAACCAAGGAATCCTACGTGCTCTCATTACTTTCTTTCTTTAATATAATAAGTTAGGCAAGAAAACATGTGGAGAATTTCTCTAATGTGTAATGATATGAATAAATCCATATATGCGCGCAGGTTCGTAGTCCAAAGGTATCTAATGTTGGAGAACCATGAATTAAGACATTAATGCCTTTGTTTCATGTAATGTCGTGGAAGCCATGTTTGGCTAAGCCACTTCTATACCATGAATAAAACACATAGAATTTGCATGTTGATAATTGGAATTTAGCCTTTTATTTATTGAGATTAAGCTTCCTAATTTCTTGGTTCAACCAAGAGCATTTGTTCTTATCAAGAAACCAAGTTTCTTGTGGCGAACCTCACCTAAACTTATCAAACAATTCGCTATTGTTTGTGGCGTCATTCCAATTCATTCTTATCCATCTTCTCTTCTCTTTACTTAATTATATGAAGCCTAACACACGCATACAAATTGTGAGTCAATCACATATACCAACCAAGAACGATCAAACATAATAGAACCCCTTTAAAAGAGGTTCACATCACACGACTGTTGTTTTAGTGCATAGCTATACTGATCAATATTTTGCAGACAGAGTTAGCTTCAGTGTTCACCTAGCTAGTCTTAGGGTTCATTTGTTATATATATATATATTTATGCTATCTTTACTGGTGTGTACGTATGACTCGTGATTATGTATCTAGTTTATGATGGTTATGTTTGACACATGTATATGTATATAAATGCCATTAAGAGTACTCTTATGCCTATGGATAGGATGATGTTAGATAAGAACATGCTATTATATATTTCTATGCAGTTGGCTATTAGCATGATATAGAAAAATGTTTAGAATGAAAACGTTATGTTCTCTAAGAAAAAAGTTACGCTATTTTTTTTAGACATAAGTTATAATTATTTATGAATGTGTTCAACGATCTTGTATATAATATTATTTTTAATGATAGGAAAATGGGTGTTACATAAGAAAAATGTAAATCTTTATATTTGTCATCATAAAACTCAATAATGTTTGAAGTTATATTTAACATTTAGAAAAAGAATTGAAGTCATATATGAGAATATAGAATTGAATAGTATTGAATAAGATTCTCATATGTGTAGGAGAGGGGTACTAAATAGGATTCTCATAGGTCAAGGAAAAAGGATTGAAGTCATATAAGGTATGACAAAAGTGAACCTTAATATAAGTCTAGGATTCTCATAGGTCTATGAGTGTGGTACTGAATAGGATTGAGTTGTATTTAATAGGATTCTCATAGTTGTTGGAGAATTGCATGAAAAAAGTGAACCTTAAATTTTATATCATAAGATTTAATAATGTTGGAGAGTGAAATCCAATATATCGAAAATGAGTTTCAAGACATACGTGTTCTTGGATAATTGAATTGTAGTGAAAAAGATTATCCTAGGTGTAAGACAATGGTATGACAAATGCGAACCTTTCTATTTTTCATTTGAGGTGTTGGTTGGTCTTGTGTAGGTGGTGTTGGTTCTGGGGTTTGACATGAATTACCTCTCTTCACCTTTCTTTCTTCTTAGCTCAACCTTTACTGTAGCTAAGTCTTTCTATCGACAGTGATTGTTGATAAAGGTGACATTTATTTCTGTGTTCAAGTCGCATCTTCATTATAAGGACTCGATACCTTTTGATACTTACAGAGATTAGTGATCAAGGAAGGCATGATCATGGATGTGGCTCCTTTCTTAATTTTGTTATTTATAGTAATGGAGAAAGGTGAAGTTTTTATTATTTTGTGTATATATAAAAAAAATCAATGGTAGGATCTTACAAGTCCGTATTGTGATCACACGATTTACGTTTTCATCTACTCCTTCCGATCTTACGTAAGATCTCGATTTTATCAACTATGTTGACAAGCTTGATACATTATTCTTGTCTTCTTGATATAATAATCATTAAAGAACTGAAGTGAAATTTTGACCAAAACATATGTTCATAATCTCCAAGGTAACACGAATAAAAATGAAAGAGTGAATGGGGAGGCATTATATATGAACTATGATATATTCTTAGCAAATCCTGTTACCCCATAAGAAAAGTAATACATGTCATAAAGTGGTACTTTTTTTGTTAATAATTAATTTATAAGTGATATATATCACTTTCTTATAGAGTAGGAGAATTTATAGACTGATATTGTAGGAGAACATATCATTATTAGTAGTATAAGGGGCTAAGGTGAAAGAGATATGGAAAACAACGAGTATATGTGTATTGGATTGGATTGTATTGGATTGGAGAAAGGAAAAAGAAGAAAACTTAAGAGGCCCTTTCCATATACGTGGCGTGCAATTGATAGATTGCTCAGTTATTCTGTTTCATTTGACTTCAATTATTCTTTCATTTATCATCTTAAATATCTCCTCCGGTAGAAATGTGGTTTACTTTTTTTCGGAGTTTAATATTCATCAAGTTGTTAGGTTAAAGATTAAATTTAAATAAACCGACATATATTAACTTATTATCATTCAGAATTATTATCAGAGTCAATACTAATTAAATATAAATAATTGTATCATTATATGTTAAATTGTTAATCATTATTGATTTTCAAACAAAAGTAATACAAATCAATAGTGAATGATGTACTGATAATCTATAAACTTTACATTGATAGTATATAAATTTTAAACTCATAAAAATTATATATATAATTTTTTTGTCTTCTATTTATGGATAGTCTTGTTTTATAATAATTGTGGCCACATAATGTTGACATTGTTTTTGTTCCATCCGGTTTTAAAGTATAAGTTATGACAGGACAAAGAATATTAGGACACAAGCTTGGTCTGAACTTTCTCAGGTATCAACCGAGCAACTGAAAATAGTCTCGAAAGACATATCATTAGCCACTGCTATGTCTCCTATTTGAGAGTGTCACGTCGCCTGAACCACGCAGACCTCTACAACTTGTACCTATTGTACCTTTCAACAGTAAATAGAATGGACCTATGGTTCATTGACATAGAGTAGTCTAAACATGAGTCAAAGTCCCCTGAAACTGTAAAAGCAACATCCGCCTGTCAACAAAATAGGGAGGGATTTGAAACACTATATTAGTCACATGAACTTACAGAATGAGAGATGACTGATATGTATGATAAGAAAAAATGGTGGGACAGTTAATGTATTGAATTTTGATTTTTCTTCTAATAAACTGATTTTGTTTTTTGGTATGAACTTGAAAATGATTTATGTTTCTGAAATAGTAAGTATATATATTCTTATGGTGTGTGATTGTAGTTTTATGCATGAATCCGAAATGTTCTTTTTTTTGTATTACTTAGCGTATTCTTTCGTCTCTTTTGGGTAATGAACTAATCTCTTTCGAGGTGCGTGGTTGTCTCTCCTAAGGAATCACAAGATGCAAAGTTTAGTTTAGCGTAATTCATACTCCAAAAATCAGGAACCAAGTTTGTTACATATATTTTATATGGAATTTCAATTTTCAAATTAAGTTCAGAAGTGTCCTAAATGGGTGAGATTGTGTCTGCTCTAGCATTCCTTCTGAACTACTAAATGACGTGCTGATTTGATTCTCACCCAAGACACTTACCCTTAACAAGATCCCAATGCATTGCTTAAGACACCAATCATACAACTTAAAAATATGCCAAGAAATTGACAGAGAAGTGATTCACTCAATTAACCAGTAAAAAGTAAACTCTCATATACAGGATACAGAATTAAAATTGTTAGTACCTCTTTCGCACCCGGAAAATGCCCTTCTCTCCAAATGCCATCTTTAACCCCTATAAGCTGGTTTTGTGATCTGGTGATAGATCCTATCTTCATCAACTCCAAAGGAAAAATGAAAAAAAGTAGGCGAATGCATGCAAAAAAATCTCAGTTCCATGCCGCTAACTCAGGGATATCAGGGTCGATCTGTATGATTGATTGAAAATACTTTTTCATATAGTTTATCTGGCCATCCTTCTCCAAACTGCGTCTAATGTCCATTCCTCTATCACCTAGGCAAAACATCAATTCTAGCTTGCTTTGTAGGTATACATGTACCCACTAAGCTTTCTTACCTCTTCTGAGGACTCAGTTAGCATATGATCCACATAGAAGCAGATTGTACTCAGCACTGCAGCATAGAAACCAAACAAAACACTGATTTAGTTGATGTTAACCGGTGTTTTAAATTGCATTCCACAACCATAATCGCAGCCACAATATTCAATTGCGGTGAACGCAACGTAACTGCAACCGCAATTTAAAATACTAATGCTCACAAAACAAACACAAACAAAGGAAGATCGTGGCCTACCTGAATGGACCAAATTGCAACCAGATAATATCCCACCGAAACCTTGACAATCTACCAAAAAAATTGTTATTATTATACAATAAAAAATGATAAGCACCTGAAGTAGTAGAAGATCAAAGGGCATACAAACAGCAGAAAACACAATTGAAGAGAGTCCAGGGAGAATTACAATATGGCAAACATTATTTTTATCGTACATCCCACATTACTAGTGTAGAATGTGTACAATGTTTGTGTATATATATTGAACCTGCAGATATGAACAGAAATGAACCTGCAGATATAATCATCCATGAGTGGATCCCCTCCATGAAGTAAGCATGATATCGCTGTTTATCAAATAACAGAAACACACAGCATACCATGTCATGAAATTACATGATAAAAATATTATTAGCTGTAATGATTTTAAGTTTACAAATTTAGAAAAAGTGTAATACTAATAAGTAATAACACTAATAAGTAATAATACATAGCTTTCCACATAAGTAAGAATCTTTACATAACCACTAGTCTTATAGCTCAATCATTTAACAGAAGCACTGCCAAACAACTTATTTTATTAAAAATAATTATCACATTATCATGGGATAAGGTTTAACTGTTACAACAAAAATCATGATACCTAACAAATCTCATAAGAGTCACATCCTGGTAATTAAATAAAATAATTGCACAAAAAATTAGATATTCAACGAGACACAGAAAAGACAGAAGCAAACATCTTAGCTCTTACATCAAATCAAATGCAACCTTCATAGGTCATTAGTTATCAGATAAACTTCATTAATAAACCAATATAAACTACATGTTATAGTTAACATTGGGTGCATGGACATAACAAAGCAGAAAGTGGTGCCATGTTTTTTTCTTTTTGGTTCCACCCTTTTAGTTGAACTAAAATGTCTCACTTCTTACTTTTAAACCCTCATGTCATGTTTTGTTTCATTTATCAAATACACTACTGTTTCGCCCCATTCTTGAGCATGCACCAAAGGCTACCTATGTTTCGCCCCATTCTTTAGCAAATTTAAATACATAATGTAGATAACAGTGTTGAAACATACCAATTCCCATGGTGAAGAAGCCTGTTGGAAGATGGAGTATAAAAGAAACAGGATGTAACAGAAGAATGAGTGGCAAACACAGTTTATATTGTTAAAAAACAAAAAACAAAAATTCCAACATGAGTTCAAATATATAATAGATTTCAATCAACTTATGTGTAAAGTAAATAAGAGAAGGTATTCACTTAATCCAAAAATAGTATATATTAACCATTAATTTTAGGGAAATCTAATGTTTTAATAATTGACTATATATAAACCGTAAAACATTAGATTTCCCAGAATTAATTTTTAAGGTGTGAACTAACCTTTTTAAACTTAATTGCATTCATCACATTTTTTATTTAAAAGATTATATTTATTTCTCATGTAGGGGTGATTAGTGTAATGAAAGTAAAAAATTAAGGGGTATGTGTAAGTGCAGAAAAGTGAAAGGTGGTTTGTGTAATTTCACTAAAACTCAGGAGTGTTACTGTAGTTAACTCAATATGATATAATAGTAGTATATAAATTCTTATAAAGTCGGTATATAGATTTTTTCTCTATATATAAATATTTTAATTTGGTTTTATTTGTCAGTCTATATCAATACTATATATAAAGCCAAAACTTGAAATAACTTATCTCATTGTGTAATTTTCATTTCCTATTTTGTCATTCACATTATTTAATTTTTACAAAAAAACTATGTAATCCTAAGCAACCACCACCAATGCATTAATTAACCACATATCTCACCTTAAATTAAACATTATCATAAACACACAAAAATATAATATAAAGTACACCGAACACAACAAATACATTCTAATTCAAAAAAATGAAATATATAAAAATTGAATATGTAATATCACATGATATTCATCGACAGACACGAAGTGCATGTACACACTAGTTTTATATAAAAGGAAAACATGATTTAACTACTACCATGGTATAATTGTACTATTTTCCCTTAATAATTTTTTATTTTTACAAAAAAACCATAAAATCATACATAACCACTACCAATATATTAACCACCCTCTCGCCTTAATTTGATCATTTATACTATATATAAAAGGAAAACATTGTATAACTACTCATGATATAAAAATAAAGACAAATAAATATAATATAAAGTACACTCAATAAAAATTACAGTTTAAAATAGATTCAATAAAAAAATATTATAATTCACCAAAATAAAATACATAAAATTTAAATATTTGACACCAGAAACCAGAAAGTAAAAATATAGGCCGAGAGATACGAAGTGATTGTCACCATACTAGTATATGTAAAGCCAAAACATAATGTAATTAGTGTAATTTTTACTTTTTTATTTTACCCTCAATAAAAACATTATAATTCTTTTAAATAAATATATAAAAATTAAATATTTAATATATAAAAATAAGAATGCAGGATGGGCAACCTATCTACACACCAACAACTAATAAAGAATGAAGTTTTTTTAATGAAAAATATTTATTGACAAAAAACATTGTCCACTAATTGATCACAAATTAAAAATTACACTATCTATTTATATCAGAGTAAATTACACTGATATCCTATTAGTTTTAGTGAAATTATATAAATCACTCCCTCCATTTTTTTAGTTACATGAACCATCCCTAAAAATGGTGAGAAGTGTAATTAAGTTAAACAAAATATGGTATATTGTGAAGACAAATCCAAGTAATATAAGAATCAGTTTTTATTTATTATTTTGGTTACTTATAATATACTATAAGATTTTTTTATAAGCATAATATATTATAAGAGTGATTTAAACATTTCCTTAGAAATATTGACACACTTTGTAACGAACCAAAAATAATGAATAGACATTGACTCTTATACTATTGAACTTGTATTCACGATATATCATATTTTGTTTGACTTGATTACATTCGTTATTATTTTTTGTTTGAAAATTACATTTACGTTTCTTACATGTGTGTAGTAAATGTAATGTATGTATATAATTAGAGGTGATTTGTATAGATTTAAAAAATGATAAATGATTTATATAATTCCACTAAAGCTCATGAGATATCAATATAATTTACTCTAATATTTAACGCAAAAACTACCTGATAATTTTTTTTTAATCTAAACAAGGTATATTCGCCATTTCACCGAGATTAATTTTATTCAGTACATTAACCTCTTATAGATATCAGTAACACAATTCAAATATATCAACTTTAACTTTAGAGTAAATTAGAAGAACTTTACAATTATATAAATCAATTTTATATTTTTTATACTTATACAAATCATCTTTAATTTATATACATACATTATATTGAGTATTCTTGAAGGGATATGATTGTAATTTTTTAAACAAGAAAGTGAGTGATGAGTGCAATTTAAGTTAAACTTCAAGGGGTGTTTGTGTAATTTTAAGTTAAACTTTGTGGGATGTAAGTTTAATTTGTTGTTAATTATTACACATTAGCTAGAATAAATTTATCATTTTTAAATTTGCATAGAGAATTTGATTATGAAATCATTCATCTCTTTTATGTTTTAAGTAACATCTCCTTATAATTATTATGCATTTGTAATGAATAGGAAATGAGTTTTCTAAAATTTACCATATTTTTGTTTTCCTTTGTATTGTGTGTCACTCATAATCTAGGGAATATTGGCAATGTAAGTTTTTACACTTACTATATTTTAAGTATGACAATGATCATGTCTTATACCTTAATGGGATACTCATATCCAACTTTTATTGGACCAAACAACATGTTCTTTCTTCCTTTATTATTCAAACATTTTTAAACCTTAATATTCCTACCCAATTAATAAAAATATTTGAACAATAACGTAAGCTCAAATTTTTTTTTTTTAGTAATGACATTTTAATATAAATATATACATTTCTGATATTTACAACAAGTCTAAATAATTTTAATAAAATGATGACTCATGCATTATTGTTTCATTTAAATCATTTGGTGGTTCTAGTTTCACATTGTTAGTAACAACTAATTTAAGTGCTAAAGATAAAATAAAGTATATTGAGATTGCCTTTGAGTTTAAGTTTCTAGTACTTATCAAACGTCATTTATTTTACTAACAAATATATCTCTCATGACAACATATCATAGAGAAAAATGATATAACTTTGGTTAATCAATCTAAACAAGATTTCCACAAAATATAACATATTATAGATTCAAGTCCAAAACATATAAGAGGTCATGGCTCTTCATTATTTCTGATTCATTATAAAATACATCATAAATTCTAAGGAGATATTGTTTAAATACAAAAAAATAAAAGAGAATGATGGTTTCATAATCAAATTGTACATACAATTTGCAATGAACAATTTCTCATAACTGATATATAATTAATTAAGATTAAATTACACCAAGACTCATTCGAGTTTAACTTAATTACACTCATCACCCCATTTTGTTTAAAAGATTACATTCATCTTCTTCCACGATAATCAATGTAATGTATGTATATAAATTAAGAGTGATTTTGTAGATGCAGAAAATGGAATGATTGTTTGTGTAATTTCACTAAATCTTTAGGAATATTAGTGTAATTTACTCTTAACTTTATATCACCAAAATATTGGTTTAGTGATATAAGGTCTTATTAGATCTCAGATAGGCTAAAAGGTCAAAGGTCTGACCCTTGTTAGCAACACTTGTTGGAATAGGTAGTCATGCGCTCCAAAAGATATTAGTTCCTTATCATTAAAGGGAAAGGATAACCTTAGTAATACCAAAAATAACTTTAATTTTATATAATACTCTATATTAGCTTATATTGTTAACTAAATTGTACATATTAATCAAATTTATTACTATTTTTATTTAATTTATAAGAGCACCACAGTCTGCTATCGATCTATAACATAGAGACAGATGTGCAACATAGGTTAAAAGTTAAAATAATAAATGTTATTGGGTGAAAACATTAATGTTAAAATTACAAAATTTATTTATATTTAATCAAATAAATTACGTATTTCATAATTAATGTCAATAGGGGAAGAGAGAAAAGGGATTCGTTGGGTGAGGTAGGAGAAAGTGTGCGGGCCTAAAGATGAAGGAGGTCTTGGGATTAAAAATATATTCCTTTTTAACTTAGCTCTGTTAGGTAAATGGAGATGGAGATTGTTGTTTGAGGGAGACTCTTTTGGGTGAAAGTGTTAAAGTCGAGGTATGGGGATGGGTTTTTAAGGTGTACAAGGGATGGTGACTCAGAGTACTTTAGGAGAGGTTCTGCTTGGTGGAGAGAATTAGGGATTCTTAGTTAAAATGGAGAAGGAATAGGTTGTGGTTGGATAAATGATGGTATCCGTAGGTCTTTAGGTTGTGGCTCTTCTATAAAATTCTAGACTGATTTATGGGTGGGGAGTGATACTCACAAAAGTTCATTTCCCATATTATTTCAGCTGACTTTGGACAAAGAGGCAAATGTTATTTCCTTGGGTGCATGGAATAACGGGGGTTGGTCGTGGATTTTGAGATGGAGAAGGAACGTATTCTCTTGGGATATGAAGAATTTTGAAGAACTCCTTAGACAACTCCATGGAATTGTGCCTAAACAACAATCTGATGAGTCTTGGAATTGGATTCATAATACGAATGGAAAATACTCGGTTAGGAATGCTTATCAAACTCTACAAAAAGTGGATGGAAGTTGTGGCCTTGCCTTCTTCAAAAGACTCTGGGCTTGTAATGCTCCGGTAAAGATGAAATGCATAGTGTGGAAAATTGCCTTGGATGGGTTACCAACTAGAGTGAACTTTTCTCGTAGAAGTGGACTAATTGCTCATGACACCCTTCTTTGCTCTCTTTGTGGTAAGGTGGAGGAATCTACTAGTCATTTGTTCTTCTCTTGTTCTGTATCTTATCTTGTTTAGCAACAACTTTATTCTTGATTTGGGCTATCCTCCATTATTCATTATGATGTCATGTCTTCTTTTGAAATCCATGAAAGTGCTCTATGGTTGGAGAATAAGAAACAAAAATGGTGGATGACACTTTGATTTGTCACAATTTGGACTATTTGGCACATTAGGAACAAAACTATTTTTGATAATAAGATGTTCCAAATAGATGAGGTGATGGAGCTTACTTTTATGCACTCTTGGAGCATTCTCAATGCTCGTTTTCCTCTTTTTTCTTATTCACTTGTTGATTGGGTGAGACACCCATCAAATAAGGTAATTGAGCTTATTTTTATGCACTCTTGGAGCATTCGCAATGTTCGCTTTCCTTTTTTTTCTTATTCACTTGTTGATTGGGTGAGACACCCATCAAATTGTCTCTCACTTTATTAATTTAGAGACTATGTGGATAGGAGTACCACTTATTCTCATAATTTCTTTGTCTCTTGATTAATAATGTTTTCATTGTTGATAAAAAATGTCAATGTTATTTCACATTTTGAAATTGTTGAATGATCAATTCATTGTCAATATTGTTGAACATTTCTCACTAAATAGAAGCCACTAGACAATCATAGTTGAACACTTCTCTCATTTGATTATGCAGCCTATTTTCACGATTTTCATGGTTGAAAAGACTTTTTCTATAGTTGTATTGGTAACTTCAAAAGAAGATAAACTATAGGGTAAACAATGTGTCTTTCATTTTCGACAAACTTATGTGAAAGATTATTGATTTTCTTCAAAGAAGCAAATTCAACACTGATATGCATATCAATGACGCTAGACTCAAACATGACATACAAAGAAGAAATTAATGCATATCACTAAATCAATTGAATAAAAATCATATGAATAAAATTTTGCAAATTCAATAAGTTTTCTCATATCAAAATTAAAGAAGAAGTCAGCTAGACACAAATAAGACATACAAAGAAGCAATTGAGTATTTGTCTCGGAGAAACAATTATAAAATTCCTTAAATTGAATATCCATAATATTATAAATAATTCAAGACAATATTGTTTTGACTAAACACGTCATGTTCTTTACACACACAAAAAACTAATTGAGCATTTGTAGAATTATAAGTGGTATACATATTTTTTCTTATAGAGATGTAAACTATTTTTTGTAAAATGCCTTATAAAGATGTTATCTTTTAGATAATGTCTTAATAAGTAATATGTCAACAACTACATTTTTCCAATGGCTATCTCGATGTTATGTAAGTATGGCTGCCCATTGACATCATCATTTTTTATACACCTACTCGTGGTTTATCACTTCTTATAACTTTTTCCGAAAAGGTACATAAAACCCCTCCCATCTTTATGTATTTTATAAATAGTGACCATAAACCATTCTTTATTCTTAATAATCTCTTAAGCTTTATCAATTGCTGAAATTGGTTATTGTATAAATATATTATTAAATTACTAATAGACTAAAAAAATAATACTTACAATCAGACTCATAACGATAACAATATAATATGATATCCAGAGGAAATTACTATCAAAATATAAAATCTATTGAGAATAACAACATAAGTAAATTTCAAAACTAAACTTAATTAATACAATAATGTTGATATATATACATATAATAAAATAATTATTATGTAACGGTTGAGGTTAAAAAGTGTACGAGTTAGATTCATTGCTATAATTTAACATTATATTTATGCAAAGACCAATTTCACTAATAATTAAAGTTTAAGGGTAATTAAGAAAAAAATAGTTTATAATAATTAATTATAAAAAACATAAAATTTATGGTGCTTTATAGACTTTACCCTATTTGTAATTAAGCTCTTATAATCTCTGAAATTGTGAACTCTTGATGTTTTAAAATTTTAAGGACAGTCTCGTACCACCTCACAACTCACGAGCTCTTCCAGGTCGTTATGGACCATGATAATCCATTCTAACTGAGTTAAATCGATAGAAATTGGAATAACCCAATTGGTTAAACCAACTGGTCTAACTTGAAGAAAACCTATAGAACCAAGCTCTAGCTCATCTTCACCATTGCTCTCGCTCTCACCATCGCTCCTCACGAGTAAGTCTTCTACATGGAATTGGAACAATAGAACAATGAATAGAAAGAGTGAATCAGAGAAGAACGAAATAGAGATATAAAATGAAGAAAAATGTCAATTATGGCAATGAAATAGAAAAAATGGAGAGTTTTTTTATAAGCCAAAATGTACTAGAAAAGAGTACTAGAGGTACTCAACTCAAATACAAAAGAGTCAACATACACATATAATACAAGAAGATGAATTCATACACCTACAAAGGAAATATAAAATCTACCTATACTATTGAACCAATGTCAAGTACGAACTTTAATTAAATCTAATACATGCAACATATCTAAACTCTCATTCCTAAAAATAGAAACATTCCAAGCCAACCATAAGACCATGTTACTGAGAGTCATATCATCATCCCAAATCCGCGCTGCTTTTTATTTTGAAATAGACACATGAAATACATGAAGTTTTTAACGGAAGACACTATGTTTATGAATTGGACATCCATCCACCTAGCCACTGAATCCCAAATAATCATTGACTGACTGCAACAATAAAAGAAATGGGGGAGAGTGAAATACAAATGTTATGTATGCTACCTATATATCACATGCCTCTATTTCTAACCAACAATGTCAGTATAGGATCTAATGAAGACAGTGATACTTGGATGAATTAGAATATTTAATCTTTATATTAGAAAGTTTTTATATTTTGATTTATAATTTATTATTTCTAATTATATAAAACTTAAACTTGTTTGATGTACTTTATTTTGATTTATGTGTATACATTGTGCAAAATATGATCCTGATAAGTGTGTTATCCACTTATTTTAATTTATTATATTTATTATATAATATATAATAATATATGATATTATTATATTGTCCAATCCAACTAGATGGTCTGACCAGTAAACCAATTAGAATCTGTACAGGACCTCTTCCAAGTTGATGTTCGGCCTGAGTTTATAACATTGGTTAAAAGACAAATTTTGGCATATTAAAAACTTAACTAAACTATTTTCTTTTTACAACTTTTTATTTATAAAAATATTAATGCAACAACAAATTCAAATTTCAAAGCCATAAAATACTGTAATAAAATTGAATTCTTCCCTTCCTTTTAAAACTCAACTAGCAAAGGGAAGTAAAATTGTTTAACATTATGAGCAATGCTGCAACAAAGTTTAACTAACGTAGCTTGTACATCAGTAGAATTATTTTAAGCATAATATAGAAAGTTCTTCAATATATGTGAAGTGTACTAATATAGACAAAGTTGGATGGGTACATTGGGAGTGCAGAAATAACAGATGGATTTGAACAAATGAAAAATACATTATACATGAAATATTAATAGAGCTTGGCATGCACCTGAGTGAGGTGTTAAGAAGAATCCATCACCGTCCATGGTTTTTAACAAGAGAAAACTCACTGTTTTACATGCTTAATAATCTCATCCAACCTCAATTCTTATTCTTAGTGACGAATTTTTGTTACATTCTCTTTATTGGTAAACAACTTGTTTTCACCTTCATTATCCCCAGACAGCAAGAAAATGAGGAAAACAGATCTTTCTCATGCAAACAAAACAGAGGGAATAATTGATATCATCAAATCAAATATCTTGATGTCACAGCCAAATCAAAAACACATGGAATAAAGTCCAAAAAAAACTCAATAAACTATAACCATTAGATATTTTTGGATAAAAATAACAGATGGATAATAAACCACCTACAAAATCAGAAAAGAAAACTACTTATATGTCTGAAGGTTTCAAACATACAACATTAAATCACTCCTCGTCATCAATAACCTTGGTGCCCAAACCTTTGAGCTCTTCCTTGGGGATTTCAACCACGGTGACAAGGGAATAGAGCTCTTCCTTTGCATCTTCATCGTCATTTCTCTTGCGTGCAATGCGTACTCGGATTCTCCTTGGGACACTTCGGATCCCCTGGCTCCACACATACTTGTTCAGCTTCACATCCACTCTAACGTCAGTGGTCCCCATGGCTTTCTGGGCAAACTTCCTTATCTCCTTGATTGCTTTTGGAGCCTTCTTTTTGAATGTGCTGTTTAGCAATATAAAATCAGAAACAAGAATTACCAAGATATCTTATGATGCTATTACAGATAAACCACATTTATCATTGTATGCACCTTAAATGAACATGTCATTTCATACAAATAAAACACAATGAAATATTTAAAAAAAATCTACTTGTGGAAAAATAATGGCAATAATATCCATCGATGTCACAACTAATAAATACAAAATATCAGTTTGCAACAGCAGATTTGTACCACCAATCAACACAAGATTATGAGTTTCGAACATCACTTCATTTTCAATGGGTTAAAGACAACTCCTTAGCACCAAATCATATTTTTTCAACCCAAAAAAACAGCTTTAATTTTGTGTATAGACAAATAGCTTCCTTTCTTTCGGATTTTTGATTTAGAACAATAATTGGTAAATACTCAGGAGTTTATAGTCAAGTACAAATTCAACACCCTCAGATATAATGGATGACTACATCATAGTGAAACTCAGATGACCGTCATGAGATAATGCAAATCCAAGTTCATCAAATGGTTTCCAACAGCACACAAGATTGAAAAAACAAGAGTAGCAAACTAACTACAGTAATTTAAAATTACTTCCATAGACAAGATAGAGAAAGTGATGTGGATTTAATAGTAAAATAGAAGGTCAAAACCATCAGAAATATTGGATGATAACATCAAAGTGAATCTCAGATGACCGTCGTGAGAAAATGCAAATCCATATTCATCATATGGTTTACGACCATGACGAATGATTGGAAAAACAAGATTTAAAAGACAGACTACAGTATCATAAAAATAGTTGCCATCAGCTTCCTTTTAATTACTTAGGCAAAACGTTTTATCAAAAGTAAACTTCTTTTTCACTACAACCCACATTAATGTACCCCATGAATTGGAAAATACTAGAACAAACTAGTGAGATTCATATATCGGATATTCATTGGCAATTAAGAACACAAAAAATGCAAAGGACTGCTCTATAAACATTATTTATAAAGAACAATCTCATCTTACTTAATCATTAATTTAAGGTGCTATATTTTAAACAAGTATCTATACAATGTTTAACATAATATCCGCAACTGTTACTTTAAATCTGATAGAAATCAAAATGGCATTAGACATAAGCCAAGGGTCTTTTATAAACACATGAATATGGTTCAACTCAAACCAGTTAAAACCCTAAAAACCGTATCGGCAATGCACGAGGCTCTCACCTAGTGAGTTACAAGAAACATAATGTAGATAGCCTTAACCCCGCAAGTGGAGAACAAAAACAATAAAAGTCCCTCGATTAAACAAAAAGTGAGCATGAACTGCAAGAATAAGTTACCAGCCATGTAAGCGTTTGTGGAGGTTGATGGTGTATTCTCGGGTAACAACCTCTTCCTTCCTTCCCTTGGTGTCAACCATTGTCGCTTCCCACCTATACCATTCAATGCAATAATATTGTTATAATCAAACAAAGGTTTTTAACATTATTGATTTATTGAAGATTTGAATGAATATATAAGAAAAATGGGAAAAGATAGAGAAAGTACCTTTGGAATTGGAAGATCCTTCAAGGAGTGTTTCACAGAGAGATAGCCAGAGGCGAAGAGTTTAGAATGAGGTGATTGCTGAAATATATACCCACTAACCCTAGTGGGCCTGCTCAACTATACGGCTTCAGCAGGGTGCAGGCCCAAACCCAAGTAACTCTCATTTTCTTCCATAATTTTTTTGGAAGATTATGTCTCAACAGTGTGTAATAATATCTAAGCATTGTTAGTGTAAAAATTTATATATAGTCAGTATATTATTCATAATTCATTCCTATTACTATTTTTTTGAAGAAAGTTAATAATGATTAAATATAAACATAAATAATGTAATAACAATGTATAAATCTATTACATTATTATTAGGTACATTTTGTTCTCATATTTGAAACCCTCATTTTTTGCTTTAAATCCATTTTTCTTACTTACATTCTTTTACTCTCACTCAAACGTCTTTCATTCAACACTGAGTAGACATTTTCTGTATTAAAAATTATATCATTACATGTACCATTGTTTTGTAATTGGTCAAAAAAGTAATTAATTATTAAATTTTTAACTTAAATATATTTTTTCAATCAATCACCAACTGTAATATATAAAGTGACACTACTTACGGGACATCAGATGTTCTCCTTTCAACACCTACCAATCTTCTTGCATTTTGTTTAACACTCATCAACAACCAAGGTTAGTCTAATACACTCTTCTCTTCTTCATCATGAATATAAAGGTTCACGTTTAGTTGCATGCATCAATTTTAACTCCTTTTTCGTAGTGTTTTTAGTTTAGTTGTGCATATGATTTGTCATTTTGTTTATAGACATATAAAAAATGGATAATATCTATTATTGAAAGGTCTAGTACCACATAAAATTGTGACATGTGGACTTTAAAAAAATTAATAATTCAGATTTTAAAACATTTTAGACAAAAACTTATTACAAATGATGAAACAAATTTAGGTCACATTCCAATACTTGAGAGTCCAATACTAGAGAGGATCTCAAACCCAGACATATATGCCTGGGGCTTTGATTGTGGTAAGGGATTTATATTTGTGTAGTTTATTGTCGTGTTAATTTGCCTATAGCTTTTTGTAACCTTGGATATGTGCATCACCCGGTTAGAAAATAAAAAATATATATATGTACGACATAATGTGTGCCGATATTTTCCTACAAAATACTAGTAATGATGAAATGGGTCGATCGACCCTTTTAACCCATGCCCGCTTACATAAACTTTAATAGTGGGTTCGAGATGCTTGTTTATATTTTTGGACAAACTCTCATGTCTTACCTGTTTTAAAAGAACTAATAAATTGTATCACAGGCAATAAAAAAAACAATAAAAGAATCTATAAAACTAAGTAAAAAATTGATCAAAGAAGTTGAAGAGTAAAAATAATAAATTAATATCTTGAATAAACTTTAGCAAATTATATTAAGTCATATTTTTTGAGTCATTAAAATATATTGCATAACACTTTATTTTTATTTTAATATTTTTTAAACATTAAACCTATATGTCGTTTGTATTGCTCAATAAGAATGAATGCATACTTGACAAATAAAAAATCTAGTTAAATGGGAAAATAAACTAAAGTTGTATGTTTTGTCTGCAAAGAATTATAGGCTATACAAATGAGCCCATGAGTATAATCTGTTTTGTCATCATTACAAAATACACATGCAACATGTCTTATGTGTAGGAATTATTTTTTCAAAATCTACCCTGATAAGTGCATCATCGAAAGTAAGGATTCTAAAAACTCTAAACTAATTGGTAATAATATATATATATATATATATGATTGACATAGATTCTTCTTTGCCAATAAAATGTTTAGTTGCTAATAATAATCTTGATTTATGGACTTGGCATATGAGAATTGCTCATATTCATATGGATCATTTGAATAAACTGATTAAGAAAGATTTAGTTGTTGGTTTACCCAAAATGAAGTTTGTTAAAGACAAACTATGTAGTACTTGTTAAATGAGTAAACAAACAAAAACCTCTTTCAAACCTAAGCATATGATTTCTTCCGATACACCATTGTAGTTAATACACATGGACTTATTTGGCCCTTCAAGGACCAAAAGTTATGGTACCTACTATGATCTTGTTATAGTAGATGATTATTCAAGATATACTTGGACTCTATTCTTAGTTCATAAGAATGATGCATTCAACACCTTTAGAAAATATGCTAAAAGAGTTCAAAATGAAAAATCATTGAAAATCGCTGCTATAAGAAGTGACCATTGGGGAGAATTTCAAAATGCTTCTTTTGAAGAATTTCATGATGATCTTGGTATCAGTCACAATTTTTCTACTCCTAAACACCACAACAAAATGGTGTTGTAGAGAGAAAGAATCAGTCCTTAGAAGAACTTGCTCGTACAATGTTAAATGAAACTAATCTCTAAAAATACTTTCGGGATGATGCAGTTAGTAGAACATGTTATGTTTCAAACAGAGTTCTTATAAGACCAATTCTCAAGAAAACCCCCTATGAACTCTGTAAAGGTAGAAAACCAAACATTTCTCATTTGCATGTATTTGGTTGTAAATATTTTGTTTTAAATAATGGTAAAGACAACTTAGACAAGTTTGATGTAAAAGCCAATGAAGGACTCTTTCTAGGCTACTCTCTTACGATTAAAGCTTATAGAATTTTTAATAAAAGAAATCTAGCTAGCTATAGAAGAATCTGTTCATATGTCTTTTGATGAAACCAATCCTATAATAAAGGATGGGTTAACTCTTGATGAAGAGGACTTGTCAAGTTCATCTTTAACAGAAGAGTCTTTTACTAATGCAACAACCAATATTCAGCATTTGAAAATGAATGATATTCTATCTTCTCAAGAAGAGCATCTTCATTCTGATTTACCCAAAGAATGGAGAACTTATCAAGATCATCCTATTGACAACATTATTGGCAATATAAGTAAGGGTGTCACTACCTGTTTAAAGCTAAATGGTTTTCTTAAATAGAACCTTCCAAGATTGATGATGCAATCAAGGATAAACACTGGATTCTTGCTATGCAGAGAAATGAAGTTTGGGAACTTGTTCCTAGACCAGATAATAGGCAAGTTATAGGAACTCGTTGGGTATTCCGTAACAAATCATATGCAAATGGAATAATTGTTAGAAATAAAGCTAGAGTGGTAGAACAAGGATACAACCAGGAAGAAGGAATAGATTTTGATGCAACCTTTGCCCCTGTTGCTAGACTTGAAGCTATCCAATTGTTACTTGCATATGCTTGCTTTCTAAATTTTCAGTCATATCAAATGGAAGTAAAGACCAGATTTCTTAATGGTTATATACAAGAGAAGTGTTTGTAAAACAACCTCCAGGTTTTGAAGACTACAAATATCATTCTCATGTTTATAAACTAAATAAAGCTCTTTATAGCTTAAAGCAAGCTCCTCGTGCTTGGTACGATTGTCTAACAAACTTTCTACTTGAAAAAGGTTTTACCAAAGGAAAGGTCGACATTACGCTTTTATTAAGAAAATAAATCATTATACCATTCTTGTTCAAATATATGTAGATGATATTATTTTTGGTTCTACTAATGAGATTTTGTATCGTGATTTTGGCAAAATGATGCAAGGAGAGTTTGAAATGTCTATGATGGGGAAGTTAAATTATTTCCTTGGATTGAAAATCAAACAACTTAAGGATGGTATTTTTGTAAGTCAATCCAAATACTGTTGAGATTTGTTGAAAAGATTTGAAATGGATGCCTGCAAGCCAATAACCACTCTTATGGGTTCTGGTACCTACATCGATACAGATGAAGCTAGAAAATGCATTGACATATCAAAGTATCGAGGTATGATTGGTTCCCTATTTTATTTAAATGCCAGTAGACCTGATATAATGTTTAGTATCCGTTTGTGTGCATGTTTGTTGAAAAAGTTTTTTTGAGACAATTTCCGATTGATTTATTTAGTGACTGGTTTATTGTTTGCTCGCCATCTTGGCTTTGTTGAAAATAATTTCCAACGCCGACATATTGGTTTCAAGAATATTCCATTTGATCAAAACTTAGTTTTATTGAATTATTAACAACTTCATACCATTTCGGTTTTGTGGAATAAATTCCAACACCGATTTATTGGTATGAATTTAGAAAATTAACACAAGTGATAATGGGTGATGTTTATTTCCATTTCCTTTTATTAACCAAACTACTTCTTTATGGAAGGTTGGTAAATAATAAAGAATAAATGAATAAAGCAATATATTAATAGTTGTAGAATTTAAATGATAGAAAGTAAATGTTAGTTGCGAAAACGTAAATGATAAAAAGTAAAAGTTAGTAGTTATATCACTCATTATGACCGCGTATTTTTCGTTTTCACAAAGATACAATTTATGAATTAAATTGCATTTTGATTCAAGGTTTCTTTCTTTGTCAACAAATAAAATTTATTTGATAACACTTTACTATTTTACATTTGTATCTCTTTCAAGATTTAATTGTAGTATAATATAGGGTTATATCGAACCACAAGGAATTGCCTAATAGAACATTATTGTAAACATGTTAAATTACTAATAAAGATTGAACATATTTTTAGTTTGGTTTTGTATCTGAAATTTTAACATTCTAACAAGTAAACATAAACAACTAATATGCACAAATTCTTGAGGAGAAAATTTAGTTTGAATGATGGAAATATTTCTTAACATGTTTCTTTGAAAAATGTTTATGAAATTTATGTGTTATACTTTGGTTATTCCAAACATCAGTTCATAAAATTTCCCTCAGTCCCCTGGCGAGAAAAAGTGATTTTCAAACCTTGTAAAATACCCTAATTAATAGAAAACTGTCACTCGACGAAATAAGTTGTCACACCTTATTTCAGGCTCCGTAAACATTGATTAGCCTTGGTTACAAGTTGCTTAAAATGGATGCTTTGATTTGGAAAATGAACTAAGGTGTATTCCTACTTTTTAGTTCATTTGTCAAGAATTTAAAAAGAAGTATTTTGGATCTTGAAATCAAGTTTTATACGATCAAGCTAAAACCGCATTAAGCACTTTCTAAAGAATTGAAATTACCAAAGTAATAACTCAAATATAATTCAACATAATGAAACAAGAACTTACAAGAAATATTAGTGAGTCAAAATTCAACTAAAATTTAGGAGCATTAGTCATCTTAATCTAAGGATTTAAGACACTTTATCATGCACAAATGAGATTGCTAAATGAATTTTTGCATATCATTTGATTACTCCTTCTCCTTTTGAATTAAGGAAAAATTACAAATAAAATTACATAAGCTACTTTGGAGTAGAAATCCTCCAAGAAATTACAAAGAAGAAAGTGTAGAAGAAGAGAGAAATTCGGACGAAGTGTGGAAGTGTATGAATCGTATGAATGGAATGGTCTTTTCAAGCCTTGAAGTGACTCCTATTTATAGGAGTTCTAGGACCCCGCTAAGCTCCTCTCTGCCACCGCCATGGTTTGTATACATTTGATTAATGCATGAACATATAATAATCTAGATGGCATGTCTCATGTAAATGATTTGATTGTATTTAAGACTTGTGAGAATTGCACCTAGGTTTATCTAACCTAGACTCAATATCTAGGACACCCATCTTAGACTCTAAAAGTGACTCTTGTAAGAACCTAGTCTAGATATGAGATCCATGAGTCCATGACATGTTGATTTGTTGAGTCATCTTCAAGCTTTCAATGAATCCTTGTCTTCCTCAAAACATATGTAATTTAATAGTGCAACACTTTGACACTTTGCACTTTCAGATCCATCACCAAGATATGGTTTTAACCTTTGTCCACCTGATCCTTCAGCGTTTTGTTGATTATTGGCCATTGATTCTGATTTTTTCATAGCTTTCCTCTGGGCTTTTTTTTCTTTCTTAAAGTTTGTTCAAGTTTTGGATCGAAAGACAAAAACTCATGTTCTAAGACTTCCTAATTTCAGTAAAGAATTTGATGTTGAAACTAATGCTTCATCTGTGGTTATTGGCGTCGTTCTCTTTCAGGCATGCCACCCCACATACAACATGCCTCAGCCTATGTCCATGAAATGTATGATGTCATAGAAGCAGTAAAAAATGGTGTCAATACTTAATTAGTAGACCATTCACAATTCTCACATATCAATAAAGCTTCAAACATTTAATGACACAAGGCTTACACACATCAGAACAATAGAAATGGGTGACAAAATTGATTGGTTCCAATATGAGATAAAGTACAGAACATGTACCTCTAATAGGGTTGCGGATGCTTTGTCCCGACTTCATTCAAATGAGCCAGCAATATTCTCCTCCCTAACTTCTCCACTGCCATCCATCTTATGTCGTCTACGGGAGTATTATCTCACACCAGCTGGATAACGGTTCATCAATAAAATAGAAACAAATTTATCAATGAAGCATAAATTCCATTTTTGTAATGAATTATTATTCTATGTTCAGAGGATCTACATACCCAATATTGACTGAATCTGTCATGAGTTGCTCACTAAATTCCATGCTGCTCCAATCTCGGGACATTTCGGTATTAAGCCAACAATGGCTTGGCTAGCCGCTTCTTGTTACTGGTTGGGAATCTACAAACACACAAGGGCATTCATCAAACATTGTCCAGTTTGTCAATATAATAAATGTTTCAGCAAAGAAAAATGGATTACTACAACCACTTCTGATTCCAGATAAAGTGTGGGATGATGTTTTAATGGATTTTATTACCCACTTATCAATGTCTCACGATGATTTGGGTAGTTGTTGACCACCTCTCTAAATATGCTCATTTCATCGCACTGCCCAACAATTTTAGTGCAGAAACTCTAGCTGACCGATTCTTGAATGAAATCACGCAACTTCATGGGGTTCCCCGATCAATTGTTTCAGACTGTGACAAACTCTTCTTGAGTTCCTTTTGGTAGGAGTTTTTCCCAACAGTCCAAGGGGGTTCCATGTCTGACCACTCCACTCCACTATCCCCGAGTCGTGTGCATACAACTTGTACAACTCTGCCTCACTGTCCACCGTTGGATCATCCAACCGTTGTAGAGCAGATTTTATCAAAGCCATGTGACTTTTTAGTTTCCAACCCATTAATTAAAGCACTTCCAACACCACAAATTCAAAAATCACCTTTTGTTTCCACAAACATCCAACCGTCCAGGTTATTGGATTCCTCTCCAACTCTCCTAATTGAGACACGTGGACCATCCAACTCTTTCACATAGGTTGCTCCACTTCCAATGGATAATTTCATGAGTCATGCATGTATTGGGCTATCTCCAACAGTTGGGCCAAGTGAGAATTTTCTAAAACCCAACTTTAAGGACAAGGTTGTTCATGTTGGGATGGGCAATGATAGGGCCCCAAACCAGTAATGGAAAGCCCAAAATAAAATTTGTTAAACCTTCCTAGACTAATGACTATATTCTAGAATAATACAAGTGTAGGGTGTAGATCAACTCTATCTGAGAATGAATGAAGAAGTAAATGAATGAAGAATATTCAGTGAATTCTCTTAGTATTTGATTTAATTTCTGATAGTACAAAAAATCCTCCTAACACCCTACCCTAATCTACCCCCTTCTCATTCGTATTTACAAGTTTTATTTCAAATCATTTTAACACATGCGCTTGTTGTTTTCTTTCATTACTTTCTTCTTTAAATTTTTGCTCTTATGCTACATTGACGGATTTTACATTTAATGATTGTACAGAGAAATATACAGTGAGGTTTATATATATTGATCTACACCAAAAAGTTTACTTACCTTATATCTGTCTCTTTTTGCGCGAGCGAAAAATTTAAACTTTCCCTAAGCATATATCCCTCATTACATATCTTCTATGATTTCAGTATTTTGTGACTCTTTTTAGTTTTACTCTTCTTATTTCTAAATGTATTTTGTTGGTCCATTCTTTTCATTTGTTGAGTATTTATTGTATTTGAATTACTTTTTCTCTAAATATTTTAAAGTTTATGTTTTAACTTTTGACTTATGGATTATGGTATGCATCACCCTTATGACATGTTATTTCATATAACATTTCTGTGGTTATGAGTATTATGACTTATGTTCTAAATTATTATAGTGTGGTTAATTATCAATCATGAATAGTACAATTCATGATACGAACTACAATGATTTTAACTTCTACAAACAAAATTGCACTACAATCCGGTTTCTCTCTTTTTGTAAATATGCAAGTGAAACTGCACGACACAATGCTTCAATCCCTCATTGAGGCCACATACGGTACCACCTAATTTGCCTCCTAAGTCGCAACTAACTCATGCTTTATACTTTATACTCTTGCAATGTCCGTAAGTTTCAGTGCAGTAAAGAGTCACACATGATTTGAGAAAAATCTAATTTATGGCTCTGCTATGCAAATTGGCACTTCGTGAATATCTCCATAAACTAAGTGCCAAAACAGCCAGACCAGCAATTCCTGCTAAAATCTGCATAAATTAAAAATAAAATTAAGAAGAAAAAACAATTATAATGTGGTAACTGTTGTCTATTATATAGTTCAGGCATATTCCCCCCACAAACCCTGTATATAACTTACCTTTGCATCTCTAGCATAGCTTATGCGCGTCGATTGGAACACTGATTTCAGTAATTTAAAAGGAGATGACTTGGGCATTAGAATCACTACAGTATACTGTTTTTTGCATGGAAATGGCAGTATTCTTTGTAAGGCCAATTGTGCAGTTGATGAGTTTAGGGATGATCTAACTTTTGATCGCCCTTTATCTTGAATCTGCAGCAGGGATAATTGCAAAATTAATAACTTAATGTGTATATTAAAATAAGTAAATATTGCGACCATATCAGGATCCACAAAAATAATTTTGACATTTAACCATTAAGATTATAACAGCAACGAACCTCTTCCTACTAAAAGGGTCGGGTCTATGTGCTCTGTTAAAAATGAAATATTTCGAGAGACCATTTCAATCTAAATCTTTTTTGGTGATTTACCTAAGATTTTTTCTTGGCCTTCCTCTACCTCTAATTACTGAGCTATCCTTCCTTTAATCAACTCTAGCAACTAGGTTTTTATTGGTCTTTTTCACACATGTCTAAACTATGTTAGATGCTCTTTTACCATCGTTTCCTCAATAAAACCGTGGCAGGTGAAATAAATCCTTTTAATGAAAAATACAAACATAAAAAAAACAAAGCAATAGCCACTAACCTCAAAAGAAATACCAACATCACCAGAATAGGCTCTGGATTGATAGCTGTGTAAAATCCTGTCCAGCCAGTAATAATTTTCCTGAAAGAGCATACACAAATAAGAGAAAGCAAATGAGGAGGGTAATGTTACTTCCATCCCCTTCATCTACAAATCTGAATGCCTTATTGTTTCCTTTCCCTTATGAAAAGGAATTTTTAATTTCTATCATTTTTTATGGTTCTGAGAACAGATGCAAGAATTTCTATGTCTGTGTATCTATTTTGTTACATTGACAGCTTAGAAAAGGGTGTGATGCTGATAAAACAAACTTTAAGGCCAAATTCACCTGCAGTCCATTCTCATGAGCTCTTTGCTCAATTTCAAGGATAGTTGACACATCATGATCTGTAGGTCCTTCCTCTTGAAGACGCAACATTTCATCCAAGGCAAGATCTACCTGTAAATGATTTACATGACATTAATTTTCAGCAATTCCACATTGAAAGTCACTAATTTTACATATGCATGACACTTGCCAGCTTGGAAGATATCTCTGGATCACAAGAGAAACTAATGCTAATGTCACCTCGAACATCACATGTTCTTGAGGGTTTATTACCACCAAGGAATACTGAAACACCAACAGAGTATACCTGGTTGACAGAGGCAAAGACTCAAAGTTAGTATTATACCATATAAGACAACTGAAGGAAGGTGCTAGTAACGTGTGCACCTGTCCATGCTTGAAACGGAGAACCTGCATTATTTTTGTTTCAAGAAGCTTGCTAAGGAACCCAACAAAGTGAATCTCTTCCACCTGCCAAATTATGCCCACAATCCCCAAACAGGAGCAAACGTAAGATAAGTAATTAATAATAATATTTCAGTAAATAAAACTCTACAGACAAAATGAATAGATTCACCAACTAAGAAAGAAAAAGTGCACACCATGGTTCCATTTTTCAGCTCCACAGGAAAGCATAGCTGCACCAAACATTGTGCTTCCACCATGGGACTCCGGACCACTTCTCTACAAGCACACAAATGCAGTTTATTTGGAGGATGCACTCATAGTTCATCAAAAGTGTCCCAGTATCCATGCAAAAACAATAATGTAGAAAGATGCTAGTAACATCCAGAATGTCAAAAGGATGCAATAGATAAGTGAGAATATACATGCTTTTCTAGACAATCATAACCCATTTTTTTTCTATATCTTTTGGAAGGTAAAATAGTATTTGGTCTTTTCCTGTAAGTAAAACTGCAAACAATTGTTAAGTTGTTATAACACCTTTCGTTTTAGTATGCAATGGATTGACGTACCTAAAGATGGTTGTTGGAAAAGTGAAAGGCAATCCTTTCAGCTCATCACGGTTAAGATGCATAATAGGTTCATGAGGCTTTGGTATTCCACCCTGCATGAAATTAACAAAAAAATCAATTGGTACACATTTGTAACAATGGAGAGAAAAATGAGAGAAAAGAGAAAGCTTGCTTTTATTAAAAATTAGAGAACCTACTGTCACTGTGTTCTGTCTTTTTATTAACAGTGAAAACTTGCTTTACAAGCTCTTACAGGTTACATCTTTATAAAGGTATAAAAGAATACTAATATGCATAGCTAAAACAATAGACTAATATATACATCTAAAAGTACAGAATAATTCAAAGTCTTCCAGATTTTAGGTGAAGGATTTCCACTCACTAGGTACTGCAATATCAAGGGCAGTGCAATCGTAGGATCAATATTCCCAACAATCACAATGGTAAAAGTTGATGGATCTTTAAAACACTTGCTGAAGTATTCACAAGCTTTCAGTGGATCAACTTTTTGTAGGTCACTTTTTGTAATAGGCTGCATAACAAATAAATAGCTGAAAGTGAAGAACAGTTTATTCAATCAATATTTGATTGACATCAGAAAAAAAATCATACCCTGAAAAAATAAGAGTTTCCATAGTTAAGCTCCTTTACACGGTTTGCAAAAGCAGTATATGGATCCCTATCTTGAGCGCAGACTGCTTCTTCAGTCATTTGCATCACTATTTTGACATTTTCTTCGCCTGGTGTTAAATTGGTTGTAAACAGCTGATAGACAAGCTGGAAAAAAGATCAGAGTAAGTAGAAACAGATAAGTATAGTATAGAACACTGGAGCCCAGTAGTACAACATAGGTTCCTTAAGCCCTGCAAATTACACAATAAACTGGGTTATGCAACAAAAGTATGTCACGTACAGAAATAGCGAAATCAAAATATAATTCTCAGGAATTGCAAGATGGAACACCTTCAAAAGGTTGTGCTTTGGAGTGGTGCTCAGACTGAGTGGCTGAAAACACTTTCTGGGGAGATGAATACCATGACTTGCATGCTAACAAACTTAAACACCCATCTATTGACAACCAGGAATAAGAAATGCATGCATTTCTATAGGTACAAGACAAAAGGGAGATAACATAAAGATATTGAACAGTCAATGACCTAAAGGTATGCAGTAATTTGACATTGAGGCGGCTGAAAGGATCAGAAGACTTAAAGGCGTTCACTAAAACACCTATAAGTCATGGTGAATTGTATGACCAACAATGGAATAAAAAGTGGAAAAGCCAAAAATATAATTAACAGTTTTGTGGCATTACGCAGCATTAGAGCATACATAGTACATAAAAAAATGCCTTACAACTTCCATATAGAATATAGAGGATACTGATATGTTGGCATAATGGAGTTTAGTCCAGAAAATATATATGAAGTCCACACAAGATACAAAACAACACCATCAAAGTCTTTTCCCACAAGGCATTCAAAATAAAATTACTATTAATTTAACATATGCCAACTTAAAGGTAAATTAGCATATATGGGACTCAGGCGTGAGGGAAAGTTTTACCGCACAACTATAAGACCAACAATGTTACATGGACTGAATGTTAGGCGATAAAATGTCAACAACAGAATAAAGTCCATGTAGCAGAGATGAAAATATTGTGATGGATGAGTGAACACATTAGACAATATAGGATTAAAAACGAATGCATTAGGGAAAAGTTGGAATAGCTCATGCTGTAGAAAATATGGTAGAATCACGACTTAGGTGATTTGGACAAGTGCGGAGAAGAGCGTTAGAAGCCCAAGTAAGGAGAGTAGATCAAATGGATGTTAATCCAATTTCTAGAGGAAGATGGAAGCCAAGAAAAATCATCATCGAAACGATTATGAAAGATTTAGAGATCATTGCTTTGCCAATGGAAATGATTTATAATAGAGCATTAGGCGTCGTTCGATCCATGTAGACGAGCCCACCTAGTAGGATTAAGGCTTGGTTGTTATTGTATGCTAACTTAAAAGTAAAACATTTCCTTCTTGCTTTACATATGGGTACATAATTTAATATAGTTTTTAACGTTCTCACTTTGTACAACTTTAAATTGTGATCAAACCATGAAATTGAAGTCTAAAAATATAAATGTGCTAATCCAATCAAATATACCTGCAAAGCAGTTTCCAAGTCTGAAGGAGAACAATCACCTGAAAAAGTTCTCATATATGCACCAACCTTGGTAACAACTTCAGCCCTCTTGCCAGCAAGCATATCCATTAGGACAGATGGTCTATAACCAAATACACCAATTTCTCCAGCAATGGTCAGTCCCATTGAGCAAGAGAAATACTCATTCTCTGGGAGTTCAGACAAGCCTCCATATGCATACCCTGTGAAGATAACCTGTTTAGATACAGCATAGATTAGAACTCATAATTAAATCATCATAATATGCTAACATTGCCATTAATAATGAAACACCACTCTATGGATGTAAGAATATTTACTAATATCATAGAGATTAGACAAAATTTTACGTTGGTTGTCACTGAATGTTATGTGTATGTTAGTTTCACGTTCAAGTCACTAAAAATTGGAGCTCCGGTTTTTTGGACGCATTTGAAACAATGACAGGTTGATTGTAAGTATACATGAGCCAAAGACTCCTACTAAGAATCCAGACAACATCAGACAATTTGCCATGGAAAGAAGCATTTTTTCAAGAATGCTGATTATCATTTCAGAGTTAGATGTACCACAGTCCAAAGATCCACAAACAAACCTGTGGTCTATCTCTTAAACTTGGCAATTGGCATCATTATTGCAATGAACACCAATTAATAAGGCCCAAAATATTGATTTCAAAAATCACTTCTATGTTCTCCAGTCAGTCCAAAGCACCTTGTAAGAATGTAATACCAATATTAAATGAACAATTAGAATATACATATTTGGAACGGGTTGTAGCCAATAGACATCTTCTGAAAATTGGGATCTGAAGTGCTTCAAATGCATATCTACTTAACACCTATGGTTGCTAGTGTAATGCCTGTAAAATTATTCTAAAATTTTTAGTTATAAAGGTAGCAAATCAGTTTTTTTATTGATAAAAAACATCAGTAGTCTTATAATCCCAGTATTTCTACCTAGGTAGTCAATTGCGGACAGTGGCAATCCAAAAAAACACTACAGTGAGATAACAGGTGGTGGGATGGCCGCTACAGCTAAGGGGAAAATATAAGTAATTTATACCCTACACATATAATAAATGAGTTTAAAATCTACGCACCGTCAGTGTAAAATTTTTTACACTGTCAGCACATCATCCACCATTGATTTGTATTACTTTTGTTTGAGAGTCAATGGAGTCAATGGTGGTTAACATATGAATGGTGGATGATTTGATGACAGTGTAAAAAACACTTACTCTGTCAGTGTATACATATTAAATCCATAATAAATGCACAAAAATAATAAAATACACCAAATTATATGTTATACCCTACACATATAAACACACCATAATACTAAAATTTTAAGTAATTTATACTATTTAAGTTTTGACAACTTGTGTTTGCCACTACTAGGAGTGGGTGTGACAGTGGGAGATTGAGATGAGGCCATGGTTGTGCAAGAAGTAGGTATTTGGGAAGGGAAGTGTGTATGTGGGAGGTTGAGATGAGAGTGAGTGACCAAAAATTGCAGAATGTATTCACTGCTGTGGAAAGGGGGAAAGAAGGAGATGAAGATTTCACTGCTGCAGAACATGTTCAAGGGCTGTTTTGTTTTACTGCTGCAGTCCTGCTCACGTGTTTTATAGAAGAGAGGGGTAAATTTCCAAAACCCTAAAAAAACCAAGCCACATATTATTAAAAAAGCCCCCCCCCCCTGAAACAATTAGGGCTCCACACACAACCTTGGTGGAGCAGGTTCTGACCCGCAATTTGGCCCGTGAAATCACCACTCTTTGACTTGAGACAGGCGTAATGGCCATCCGCACCGCTACACGTGTTTTCGTCGCGTGGAAGGGCCGGTAACCACTGCGATGCCTCTATCCCAGCGCGATAGCGCGCTATTCACTACCCAGATTTGTACAAAAGCTTCATACTTATAGCACCGCCTAAATAAATTTCAAATATATCAAAATAACAACTTAATCATATCCCAGGCAAACAGAGGGAAGTTATGAATTTTAAACTGACTTCATTTATCCTCACATAGTTCACTTATAATTTTCAGGAAATATTCTTATTTCCTTAATTCTCTATGATCTTAACTTACCACCCATTGACCAGAACAGTTGTTTAAGGACTACCTTAACTAAGCTATTTTGGAGATCATATTATGTACAACAAGAAACAAGCTTTAGTCCCACTTATAGAACGTTATCAATCAATACTAAAATCAGATTGATATAGATGTTAGTCAGTGTCTGTTTAAGAAATATATGTATAAACTGTGATAAACTTAAATAGCAAAGCCTTCACTGATACCTGATCATCGAGAAAGTCTGTACACTTATAGCAGACCCGCATGCCATTTGACAGAGTTAGTTCATTAGCTCCAATATTTGAGTATTCCAAATCGTTAACAACATGCCTAATTTGGGATGAAAAAGTACATTAGAACATGTTATTTCCTAAAACATAAATTCAATTTAGAGTAAATGATCAAATTAAACCAGATAAGATAATAGTAATTGCCATACAGAAGAGATCACATTCCAGAACCTCATAAAGATGGAAACTTGACCCATATGATAGATTGATAGTTCAATAACTAGTATTTAAATCCCTCACTGCTAAGAAGAACCATACCAATATGTTGATATACATATTCTTGAAAATGAGATGATACGGAACATTTGGGATATACATATAAAATATGCGAATAAAATTCATAAAACATAATAAATATGTAATTGTTGTTCTGAAATCCCAAATAAAGAACATACTTTTTAGAGAACACTAAACTAAATACAGAATGGAAGTCATATTGTCATACAAAAATCATTGTTTACTGCCCACAAATAGGAATAACATCGATCTCGTTTAATCCCTGATCATCATTATGCATATGCATTTCTGCTTCCTTCTCTATGCAACTCACATGATCTGATTATTTTCTCTCTCTACAATTCCACTAATTGGTAGGTTGAATCTTATGTTTCTTTGATCGGTGTGTAACATTTTCCTCTCTATCTTAAAATTATTTTGTATGGTAATTTGGGTAATGATTCTGTATTGTAGTTTGGGTGTCTGCAGAGGTATCGGAAAAGCATTCTAAGACTATCAGAGAGTATCTGGAAAATATTGGATTTATAATTTATTTATTTTCAAAAAATAATTTGGATAATCCATGGATACATATTGATGAAGTATAGAAGAATATCTGATATAAATATGTGAAGGTTATTGAAGTATTCGTCCTCCATAGCTTCATTGTATAAAAGAAGCCAGCTAGTAAAACAGATGATAATGACATCTTACTACTTAGAAATTTTAAGATGTTAATGGAAAGGAGCCTAACCGCAAAGGAATATATCGAAAAGCTTAAACAATCAGGTCCTATGGGGAAATCCAAGTAAGACAGGCCTTTTTAAGTGTCTCTAATCATTCTGAAAGTCAATTGGAATACATGTTATTATAATAAGATGGAAAATGTTTCTCCCACATCACCTTTTTAGGTGTGGGTGGTGTGGGGAAGAGAGAGATAGGAAGAGATGAAGGAGATTTGATTGATGATATATATGATGGGTAAGGAAGAAAGAGATAGAAAGAAAGATGAAGTATACGAGGAAGGGTAGAAGAAAAGGCGATAAGAATATCATCACTCTAACAAGATATGCAGAGAGGATTAAAATGAAGAACAAGTATGGCCAAATGATGATCTCCAAGCAAAAGAAGCTTTATCTTGTACCGATGAACCCAAACAAGAGGAGTTACACAAGAACCACCAATGTTTAATGCTTATTAACACACAAGAATGATCTTATAATAATCACTAAAATTGCAAATATTAGCCCATAGGAAGAACAAGAAGAGACTAAAGTGAAATCAAACACACCCTTTCATAAAAGAATGAAACTGCAAAGCCTACATGGGCAAGCCAACAACCTAGGAGCTGCTGAATAACAGCAGAGGTGAGACTTGATTATATGAATTGCCGATAATGATTGCAACAAAAATATATAGAAAGATAGTAAGATACTTATATTCCAACTCACCCCATATTTGGCTTTGTAGTCACAATTTCTTCCGGAACATACTCGTCATCCCAAGTAGAGATTCTACCTTCTTCCTCAAGAAGATTCACTATGTTCACAACTTTTTTCAGATCATCAACCACGGCAAATGCTTGGGGCTCAATGGTCTTTATGACACAGCTACATGATGTCCGTAATTTCTCAGAACACTTGGAGACCTCCAATGCCGATATATCTAACAAGTATAGATAACTAATATAAGCTTACTTATAAGGCCTCTCAAACTTGATGTGTTCAGAAACTTGATATCAGGAAACATAAAGCACATGATATATCAACTCACGTGGTAGAAGAGTCTTTTGGAGTTGAGCTTCATACTCAATACCAATGACAGGTTCATTGTGAAGAAAATGCTGCATGAACAAGGAAAGAATTATGTCCATAATCATCCACAGTTTGTCCTAGCAGGTTTGATGTGGGGGGAAAAATACAATCAATATACTTGTAAATATTCATCTCTCAAGCTGGTGGATTGAATTTGATCTCGCTCTAAATAGGCAGATTCAATCTCTGACATCAATAGCGCACGAACTACGGAAATTTCACGATCTGAAAAGCCATGAATTCGAACCCTTGCAACCTAAAATACAGCTATCATGAATCAGGAAAGAAAATGGAGCATAGAAAGAGAAGAAATTGAAAATTCCGAAAGAAAGAAAATGCAACTCCTAAGATGAAGATGAAAAACACCTCTGTTAACATTGACTCCAGGGCCTGAATAGTTCCTTTTCCTTTACAACCTGCAGTCATCATATTAGCCTTTAATGGCCGGACTAGAACATCAGCAGAAGCTGAGCATGAGAAATAGGGTGGATCTTTTCTTCGTGAAATTTTAAAGAATCTCTGGTTTAATGCATAGAGAAACATGGATTCGGCAAGTAAGTTTCTGTAGTCTTTCACTGTTTTAAGTTCCTCTGCTGCCATCTTATAGCTAATCATCACCGCAGACTGTTATTAGTCAAAAGAAGATTGAATTACTAACAAATAGGTGGTAGAATTGCATTAAAAATTAATAATCCATTACTTACTTACCCCAGCAGCTTCAGATTCAACGAAACATGAAAATCGTGGCACATCATGTGATGGAACATGGAAAGTTGGTATAAGGGGAGGATCAGGTGCTGGAATTTTCTCACTGAAATGAATCTTTATTAACTCAACTACATCCTGAAGTTTTGAGAGGGAGACAAATTAGTAGAAACCTTCACCAAACAACACAGCCATATATAACAAAAAGAGAAAGATTAAAGAACCTGTGCATCAGAAAAATCTCCAACAGCTATCACAGCCATATTGCATAAATGGTACCACTTTTTGTAAAAGCTCTTCACAGTGTCGGGAGACACTGTCCGAATTACCCTCTCTAGTCCAATTGGCAACCTCTTAGCATACTGCAATCAATTTAATGCTTTATGAAATAAAATAACACACATGGATAAAATTTCCCAAAATCAAGTCTAACCTACTAGGCACTATTAGCATCAAATTGGTGAAGGTCTCATTAAATACATGGTCCAGATAAGTTAATTGAGAAAAATAAAAAAGGGCAGCCCAATGCATAAGACTCCCACCTAGTGGGGTTTGAGGAGGGTAGATGTAAGCAGTCTTACCCTCACAAGTGAAGAGGTTGTTTCCATAATTTGAACCCATAACCTAGGATCACAAGGCAAACAATCTTAACTGAGAAGAATAAGCTACTAATTTAAACTATCAATATATAGATATGAAAATGGAAGCAAACATGGTAAGGATAATGATCCTTAGATTGTAATATCTGACTTTTTGAAAACCCTTCTCAATTTAGCAGCAACTACTATCTAAAAAATAAATGTGAATTCAAATTGTTTGCATTTGACACCAGTACCTTTGAACCTTCAATCATCAAAACCCAATGAGCATCCTGCAGCCTTCCAGTGGCATTCCTGCTCCCCCTGTACTCTTGCATTACAGCTCCTCTTTCTTTCTCCAGGTCATCTTTCGACACTCGAATCTGCACACAATAATCTGATCACGATAGAATCTTCCAGTCTGAGATACCATCAGAGTTTTAGGTAGCATATTGTGCATGGACAAAACATAACAGAACAGAAATCTTGTTTTGTTCTCTTTGGTTCCACCACTAGTGAAGCCAAAATGTCTCACTTTTTAACCCTCTTGTTCTTTGTTATGTTCCAAGGGGATTTTTATTCCATGGATTCATAAGAATCTACCGCATCAACATTTCTCCCATTAAGACTCAATTTAAGACTCTTTAAACTTTACACCTCATTGCTAAGAGTCTTCAGACTTTGCCCTGCAGCTTAAGGGAAGCAGTTAAGCAAATGGGAATGGGTCCCACAAGCAAATGGGATAGTCTTAATAACAGTCTCGAAATTCAAAGAGTCAGTTTAAAACTCTGAATATGACTACGAAGAATATTGCATTTAGGAGTTAAGCCATAACATAAGACTAGTTTAAAGATATTATTGGTTTTCAATTTTCATGTCATTGACACTCCTCCAAACATTGCATTTAACACTAGTCTTAAAATAAGATTAGATTTAAAACTCTCTTAAATATAAACAATGTTGCCCTAATTATATGCTGAACATTCTGTCCCATTCTAAAACTTATCCCATAACAATAATCATAATGTTGCTTGCGCATACCTCAGAACTGAACTCCGCCAAAATCGAAATAGCCTTGGACAACAATTCAGGCTTATCAACAGGAACAAACAGCTCATAAACAGTGTCATCAACAGAGGTAACCGCATTCTGACAAGCGCCGAATTCAGCTCCAATACTTTCAAGGAATTTAACAATGTCATGATTAGTGTATCTCTTAGTGGCACTAAAAGCAAGATGTTCAACAATGTGAGCAACACCTCGTTCATCCTCTTCTTCCAAAACTGACCTGCCGAAAAACAATTCAAATAGAACTAAATGCACTAATCAAGAAAACGCATTCATTCATAACAGGACAGTTAATTAGGTTAAGGTAGAAGGTGGAGTACCCAACTCTGACGGCGAGAGCGAGAGCGGCTCTCATGCGAGGTTTGGAATTGCAGCGAACGTAGTAGCGGAGACCATTGTCGAGTGTGCCGTAGCTTACGCCGTCGGTTTGGTGAGGGAGGAGTTGGTCCATGTCGGCGTTCAGTAGTTTCAGTGATCGGAACCCTATTTTCTTCTTTGAAATCGGAATCGGAGCTTCCACCGGCGGAGGAAGCAAATCCATTTTGTGATTTCTTTTTTAACTATGAAGGTCAAATGATTTTATAGTTACGGCTCTCACTCGGAGGAGTACCAGTTTATTACTGGCTTCAAGTTATTTCTATCTTCCTTCGATTTTCAGACTGAGGACGCATCTCAGCCACTCACCCTCGAGATTCTTGCAGCATCAATTTAAAAAAAAGTAAATTATACTAAAGACATGAGTTTTAACTAAATTATATAAATCATCCCTCACTTTTTTTATACTTTTATTACACCTTAATCCCCTAATTTTTATACTTTTATTACACTTACTACCCTGCATGCGAAATAAGTGTAATTTTTTAAACAAAAAAATGTGATAAATGCAATTAAGTTAAACAAAACATGGTATATTGTGGAGACAAATCCAAATAATATACAAATAATGTATTTTTAATATTTTTGGTTCATCATGATATAGTAAAAGAGCGATTTAAACAATATCTCTTTAGAATTATTGATGCATTTTATAACCAAAAATAATAAAGATACATTGATTTATATATTATTTGGACTTATCTCTATAGTATATCATATTTTGTTTAACTTAATTGTATTTATCACATTTTTTGTTTAAAATATTACACTTATTTCTCATGCAAGGTTGGTCATTGTAATGAATATTTTGTTTAAAATGAGGAGTGATTTATACAATTTCACTAAAACTTAGGGAGTATGAGTATAATTTACTCTTTAAAAAATAAAAAATAATAAATATATCATAGTGTAATGATCTATATACAACATTCACTAACAATCATTTTAGAAGTCTAGAAGTGACATTTTTTTTTGTTACTTTTGACAATAGATTTTAACAAATTTCTTACCACTCTAAACAAAAACACTCATTTGGGTTCCTAAAGATTTGGATGTGTAACATACTAGTTCATGTTTCTATTTCTCGTTCTCTTTAACATGGTGTTCCCACCTCCATCCACATCCACCCTAACTTCAATCTTATGTTTTGATAATTTTCCTAACACAAATTCAAAACTTTTTAGTATGCTCATTTTCATTTCCAATACCCTCAATCCCAAAATCTCATTTGAAAATCCTAAACCCAAATCCTAAAATTCTATAACCTTTAATGAAAAGAACTATTCTTTCCTAGAACACAAAGGTACGGACAATGGTTGATCAGTTGCTGAGGAAGGAGGAGGAGATAGTCGTCAAAGTAGCAAGATGAGGTAGGAGAACTGGACCCGCCGGTGGAGGTACCTGAAAAGGTTCTCCGACGATCAAGTCAGTGTATGAACTAAGTGAATGGGAATATGAGAATAATGAAGGCAGAGAATAGTAAGAGTGAGTAATGCTAAAGAGTAAAGAGGTTAAGATACTTCCTGTTGGTAGAGATTCCTATTTATAGAAGGGAGAGTTGACTTTGGGCTCTTGGTAGGTGGTGCAACGCGTGGCCGACCAAAGGTATTGTCGGGGGTTGCTTTTCCCGTGTCAGGCGGTTTACCAAGACCGTACACTGTGCCACTCTTGCCTTTTAGCATGTGGCTGGTTTGGCAGTCGTTCTGCAGTCTGTCTGCCGTGCTGGCAGGTGGGTTGGTGAGGTACTAGAGGCATGCTGTCTCTAAGGTCAACTCTAGTGGTCCCAACACGCGGGACCCACCTCGGCGACCAAGTATGTGTCTCTTCGGTTCGCCGGGTAGGAATAGTTGCCCCCAGTCTGCCAGGATGTTGGGTGAGCATGTTGGGAGATTCTACACGAGCTTCGCTCGACTTGGATGTGGGACCTACCTCGACGACCAAGCATTTGTCTCTTTGGTTCGCCGGGTAGGAACAGTTGCCCCCAGTCTGCCAGGATGTTGGGCGAGCATGTTGGGAGACTCTAACGATCGTCGAACGACCTCTTTCAGGGCGGTCTGGCTGTATGAGATTTGGCGTCCTGAGATTGAAGGGGCGTTGATTGAGCTGGCCAGGGCGCCAGGCGAGGACTGTTAGAGATGTCCCTCGACCCGGTGATTGCCTAACTGGGCGTATTGATTTATCTTGAGCAGCTAGGTGCTTCTTGAGATTTTATGACGTGTCTCTTTGGTTCCTCGCGCCACGTGGTAGGTATTAATGACCTTGGGTAACGTATCAATTGGAGTGGGACGTTTCATCATTATCTACTGTGACCCTTGATGTCCGTCGAACTTTGTCGTGTCATGGGAGTGACCGCTGGTCATTCAAATGCCAGCACGTGACATGACCTTTTGTTTCCGCCGAATTTTCCTTGTTATTCGGGTTTCCGTCGGATTGCACTTGAGTGTTTTTCTACGATCCTGATGAGGTTGTGGATGGGCCTGGCCACTGGGCCCATGGTCCAGGTTCGTGAATTCTTTCCGCAACTTCTTGCTTCCAGCGTGATCTTCTTCTGGATTCTTCCTATTTTCAACTTCTTCAAAAACCCAGGTAACACTCATTTCTAATGGTTTTCATTTGTGATTACGAGTCTGATTTCGACATGGAGATCCTTCCTGGACCTCCACCGTGTTTCCAAAAGTCGCCGCCTTCGTCTTATGCATTGGTGGAGGTTCTTGAACCGTTGAGCGTCGTCCCTCCTCCTCCTAGAGGTGGAGGTGTACGGTTTCACTAGAGAGGCGCCAACGATTATTTGGCCTCATTGCGTGCCAAGTATGGGTTCAATTTGAGTGACAGTTTTGATGGTTGATCTTCATTCCGCTGAGAAGGCGGAGTTGGTCAGGCTGGGCGAGGTCGCCAAGGCCCAGGTAGCGGATTTATCTACCCGTGTGGGGTTTCTGGAGAGTGACAAGTTAAAGCTCACCGCCCAGGTGATGGAATCTGAAGGGGCGGTTCGTGCCAAAGACGAAGCGCTTCATCGGCGGAAAGAGGAGGTCGTAGCTTGAAAAGCCCGTGCGGAGGCTGCTGAGCAAGAAAAGGTCGCACTTCTAGGGCAGGTGCAGGCATTAAGGGGGGAGAAGGCATCTCTGGAAGCTTGGGTATGGGAACTGGAGGAGGGACGGGCGGCTGTTGAAGCTGAAAAGGAGCAGTTGGAGAAGCTTGTGGGCGAAGCCGCCGTGGACGCCTGGGAAAGTGCCCAGTCCCAGCTAGCTCTGGCTTTTCTAAACAAAGACTGGTCTTGGATGCAGCTAGGGGCCTATGTGGAAGATAGGCGCCTGTTGGTGGGGGATGACAACGGCGATCCAGTCCCGATGCCTTTTCCTGGTTAGGGTGGGGGGACTTTGTAATTTTGTTTTTTACCTTGTAATATGTTTCCTTTTAATGAATGAACAATCTTTGCAACAATCTCCTTATTTAAATTATGTATGCAACTTTATACAACTGCTGGATGATTTCGTGTTTATGAACAACTTTGAGTGTGATGGATTTAATTCTGAATCTGAATGCTTTTAGCCAGGCGAATGTAAGTGCAAGGCGGCCCCTTGGGTGATTGTAGAAAATCATTAAGTGAAGTGGTATCGGGTAAAGGGGGGCGAAGACCGGCCCCTTAGGTAAATATAAAAAACCGTTGAGATGGCACCAGGCAAGGGGGGCGAAGACCGGCCCCTTGGGTGAATGTAAAAAACCGTTATGAGATGGCACCAGGCAAGGGGGGCGAAGGCCATCCCCTTGGGTGAATGTAAAAAACCATAGAGATGGCACCAGGAAAGGGGGGCGAAGACCGACCCCTTGGGTGGATGTAAAAAACCATAGAGATGGCACCAGGCAAGGGGGGTGAAGATCGGCCCCTTTGGTGAATGTAAAAAACTGTTATGAGATGGCACCAGGCAAGGGGGGCGAAGACCGGCCCCTTGGGTGAATGTAAAAAACTATAGAGATGGCACCAGGCAAGGGGGGTGAAGATCGGTCCCTTGGGTGAATGTAAAAAACCAAGGCTGGGAAATGATCCTTCAAAACAATCGCAGAGTGTAATATCTCAACAATGTATAAGTGGAAAAAGGTTACAAAAGAACGACAAACCGCGCATGGGGTTGTCGGTTAGGCATAAAACATCCGGAGGTTGGCGACGTTCCAAGTCCTACGGATGTTTTTCCATGTTAAATCTTGAAGTTTGTACGCTCCTTTGCCGATCTTGCTGATTATGCGGTAAGGTCCTTCCCAATTAGGTCCTAGCTTGCCTTTCACCCGTCCTATGTCTGCTCTCCTTAATACCAGAGTTCCTTTGGTAAATTGGTGGGGAATGACTGAAGAGTTGAATTTCGCCGCGGTTTTCTTTTTGATGTTTGCTTCTCTGAGACGGGCCCTTTCTCGGATTTCTTCCACTTCATCAAGGTTGTTTCTGAGGAGAGATTGGTTATCGCCCTCGCTGAACTGAATTGTTCACCAGGTAGGTTCTCCTATCTCGACCGGGATCATGGCCTCTGCACCGTATGTTAAGTTGAATGGCGACTCGCCGGTTGTAGAGTGGGGAGTGGTTCAATACGCCCAGAGTATGTGATGGAGTTGATCTGGCCAATTCGCCTTTGACTCGTCCAACCTCTTGTTTATCCCTTTCAGGATGACCTTGTTCGCTGCTTCGGCCTGCCCATTAGTCTGTGGATGCTCTACTGAAGTGAAGTGTTGTTTGATGTGGAGGCCTGATAACAATTCTTGGAATCTTCGATCGGCAAATTGGGTGCCGTTATCCGTTACTATGGCGGACGGGATGCCGAAACGAGTGATTATGCTTCGCCAAGTGAACTTTTGGATATTTGTTGAGGTGATAGTAGCCAATGCCTCTACTTCTATCCATTTGGTGAAGTAGTCTATGGCGACTATCAAAAATTTCAGCTGTCCCGTTGCTTGAGAGAAAGGTCCTAGAATGTCCATACCCCACCTACAGAAAGGCCAAGGCGCTTGTGTTGTGGTTAACTCTGCTGGCGGGGCTTTGTGGAAATTGGCGAAAAGTTGGCAACGAGTGCATTTTCGAGTGAGGTATGTTGCGTCCTTTTCCATTATGGGCCAATAGTACCCAGCACGTAACACCTTCTTAGCAAGTGAAGCGGCACCCAAATGATGCCCACAACTTCCCTCATAAACTTCTCTGAGGATGTAGTCCGCCCGATCCGGACCAAGACATTTGAACAAGGGGGCGGTGAATCCCCGTCGATACAGTGTTCCTCGGATCAGGGTGTACCAAGAGGAACACCTGAGGAAACGTTGCTTTTCCTTCAGGTCGGGAGGTAAGGTGCCATGAAGGATGTATCGGATGAAAGGGCCCATCCAGTTGTCTGGGATCTCCACTCGTTCCACCGTCATGACACTCGGGTGGTAGACTGTTCCTTGAACGACGGACCAATTATTTCCGAGGCATTTGGTACTGGCGAGTTTGGACAAGATATCTGCTCGGGCGTTGCTTTCACGGGGCACGGGCTGAATGGTCGCTTCATCGAAGTCGGTCATGAGTTCTTTTACTTTGAGCAGATATTTCCCGAGGAGGGGATCCTTGGTTTGATATGCACCTGTAATTTGAGACACAACTAATTGAGAATCACTGCAAATTAATACCTTATGGGCGCCCACTTCTTTTGCTAGTTGTAGTCCGGCGATGCAAGCCTCATACACTGCTTGATTGTTGGATGTTGGAAATGTGAAGGTGAGGGAATGCTCAATGGTTACTCCTTGCCCATCTTCTAGCAGAATCCCAACCCCGCTGCCTCTCGGGTTAGAGGATCCATCGACGAAGATAGTCCATACCCGCTCTGGATCGCCCTCTGGTGTGGCCATCTCGGCCACGAAGTCAGATAGGACCTGGCTCTTGATGGCGTGCGAGGTTCGAAATGGATGTCAAATTGAGAGAGCTCTATTGACCATGTGATCATCCGCCCCGCCAACTTCGGCTTATGCAAAATTTGCCTGATTGACTGGTTGGTTCTGACAATTGTTGTATGAGATTGGAAGTACAGGCGCAACCTTCGTGTGGCGACCAACAATGCATAAGCCACTTTCTCCAGCTTCTGATACCTTAGTTCCGGGCCTTGTAGGGCCTTGCTTGTGAAATAAACCGGGTTTTGACCTTTCGCCGTTTCTCGTATCAGTACGGCCGCTATCGCTCCATCGGATATGGCCAAATACACATACAGAAGTTCGTCACGTAATGGTTTGGAGAGAATAGGTGGGGCGGCCAAATATTGTTTGAAAGTGTTGAATGCCACTTCGCAACTCTCAGACCATTCAAACTTCTTGCTTTTCTTCAGTAACTGAAATAAGGGGAGTGAATGCTTGACGGCGGATGGGAAAAACCTGGACAACGCAGTTAGTCGCCCATTTTATTGTTTGACCTCCTTGACCATTCGGGGACTCCTCATGTCGATGATTGCTTGGCATTTGGATGGATTTGCCTCAATCCCTCGGCTAGTCAGAAGAAAACCGAGGAATTTGCCCGCCTCTACTCTGAAAGTGCATTTTCCTGGATTTAACCGCATGTTGTACTTGCGAAGTTGCTGAAAGATGCTTTCCAAAATGGATACATGATCTTCGCTGGGAGGCTTTTGGTGATCATATCATCCATGTAGACTTCCATGTGCTCTCCAGTTTGGTCGGCAAACACCTTGCTCATCATCCTTTGATAAGTCGCCCCAGCATTTTTCAAACCAAAGGGCATGACAGTGTAGCAGTAGGCGGCCTGATCAGTGATGAACGCCGTTTTTTCTTGGTCAGGAGGGTACATTGGAATCTGATTGTAACCGGAATATGCGTCCATAAAGGACAGGTACTGATAGCCTGAGAAATTATCCACCCAATGGTCAATGTTTGGAAGAGGATAAGGGTCTTTAGGGCATACCTTATTGAGATCCGTGTAGTCCACGCACACCCGCCACTTCCCCGATGGTTTCTTCACCAACACAACATTTGCCAACCACGTGGTGTAGGTGATTTCTCGGATGAAACCCGCCTCTAGCAACTCGACTACTTTCAAAGCGACTTCCTTGGTCCTGTCAGCCCCCATTTTGCGCATTCTTTACGCCATCGGTTTAGCACCTTGTTTTGTCGTCAGCCGATGGCAGGCAAATGAAGGATCTATACTAGGCATATCTGCCGCTGACCAGGCGAAGAGGTCCTGGTTTATCTTCAAAGATGTCTCCAGCCGCAACCTTTGGCTTGGCGGAAGGGAACTGCCAAGGTACACTACCTGTCCTGGGGATTGGCCCAACTGTAGAGTTGTTTTTTCTCCTTCTGGTTGTGGTCGAAAGTC
>NC_032025.1:19102460-19122145 GCF_001865875.1 Lupinus angustifolius
ACCTTTTTGTTGTTGAGTTTGGCGGTGATGACGAGGGGGTCATCATGCCCTCGGATGACACCTTCATAATCACAGTCGTCGAAAGTAATGGGGGGAGCGGATCTGTAGTTCTGTCTCTGCTGGGAGTTTCGAGCAGCGACGTGCATTATCTCCCGCACATACTTTTTCTGGGCGGTCCTAGAGGTACCTCCGGCAGCGAATCCTCCTGAAATAGTGTTGATATCAACTGGGCTCTTTGGCCTTCGGTTGTCTGATCGGTGCCTATTCGCCTGAGGCCGTGGGGTAGGGCGCCGTTGTTGAAACTATGGAGGGGATCGCCTTCTTAGAGGTTCTGGTCGATGATGTTGTGGCGATCGTCGACGTTGTTCCAGGCCCACGATGAATCGCTGTAAATGACCAGCCTGTATGAGATCTTCGATGGTATCCCGGAGCTGTGTGCAGTCGTTGGTCAAGTGGCCGAACATACTGTGATAGTCACAATATTTGGATCGGTCTTGTGGGCCTGGCTTGGTAGGGCGTGGGCGTGGGAGTTGGACGAGGTGAGTGGAGAGGACCTCTTGCAGAATCCATGAACGGCTGGCGTTCAGGGGGGTATAGGTGGAGTATTTGGCCTTTTTGGTTAGTGAGGGTAGGTCGCGGGGTAGGTCGTGGAGTCTTGGCCGTTTGGTTTCCCGTGAGGGGTGATGTGTTTGGGGCTCGGTATGGGTGTGGATATGGTGGGTTTCTTCTAGATTGATGAATTGTTGGGCTTTGGAGCGGAGGTCCTTCCATGGTAAGGTCGGTGTATTTGGCCAATTCTGTGCGGAAGAGACCCTCTTGAAGTCCCATAACAAGGACATGTACTACTACTTCGGGGCTTAGGGTACGCACCTTCATAGCCTCGGTATTAAACTGATCTAGATATGCCTGGATGGATTCATTGGATCCTGGCGAATGCTAGACAGTGTGTATGATGACCTTGGTTGCTCCTTACTTGCCGTGAACCTTGTGTTGAAGGTCGAAGCTAGAGTTCCCCAAGTGTTGATGCTGTTTGGAGCCAGGTGGGTGAACCATTGGAGGGCCGCCTTTTTAAGAGTCAGGGGGAAGGCCCTGCACATGATGGGATCGGTCGCCCCATCTTGTGGGTCCGCCGTTCCATCATACTGGTCCATGTTTGTGGGGCGATTAAAATGGGAGGGTAATGGGTAAGCCATGATGGCAGGTGTAAAAGGATGTCTAGCACCACAAGAGTGGTGCGGGGTTGGTTGGGATGGTGGGCGGGACTCGCTCGCTGACTCTTTGCGGTTACTTTCGTGAATAGGTCGTTCCGAGTGATCCTCAGGGTTTATTTTGGATTGGCAGAGTTCTTGTATTACGTCGGCCTGTTGCTGGATGAGCCGCTCCTGACATTCCAGCATATGGAGGAGGTGTTGGGTGGTTGGTTGTTGTTCTGGAGTGGTATGGTGGCTTCGGCTGGCTTGATGGGATGGTTGTCTGGGTGGGGGAAGGGTACTTGGGGCATGGTCGACTTGGCTGGTAGATAGAGCTCGGTTTCTGGTGGTTACCATGGTGTGGGTTGGAAGCACAGACGGCGTCAATGTTCTTTCCTAAAACACAAAGGTACAGACAATGGTTGATCAGTTGCTGAGGGAGGATGAGATAGTCGTCAAAGTAGCAAGATGAGGTAGGAGAGCTGGACCCGCCGGTGGAGGTACCTGAAAAGGTTCTCCGACGATCAAGTCAGTGTATGAACTAAGTGAATGGGAATATGAGAATAATGAAGGCAGAGAATAGTAGAGTGAGTAATGCTAAAGAGTAAAGAGGTTAAGATACTTCCTGTTGGTAGAGATCCCTATTTATAGAAGGGAGAGTTGACTTTGGGTTCTTGGCAGGTGGTGCGATGCGTGGCCGACCAAAGATATTGTCGCGGGTTGCTTTTCCCGAGTCAGGCGGTCTGCCAAGACCGTACACTGTGCCAATCTTGTCTTTTAGCCTGTGACTGGTTTGGCAGCCGTTCTGCAGTCTGTCTGTCGTGCTGATAGGTGGGTTGGTGAGGTACTGGAGGCATGCTGTCTCTAAGGTCAACTCTGGTGGTTCCAACACGCGGGACCCACCTCGGCGACCAAGTATGTGTCTCTTCGGTTCGCCGTGTAGGAACAAGAACAATCATAATGTTCACCTTATATTACATATGTAAATTATTTAGGTGCACCCCAATCATATACCATACTTTAAGATCAATAAGTTCACCCCTTTAATGGAAAGAAAACACATAAAATCAAATGATAAAAATAGAGCATGCAGGAGTTCAAGGAGGAGTTTCTGTAAGGATGTTAAAAATACTTGACTTGTAGGTACCACAAAAAATATTGATAACATATACTCACAATAATAGCTTATGGGTAATACATGTATCACGGTACCTATTTTTTATTGTTTAATAAAGAATTTAAGTTATTGAACTATACCTATAAATTTATCATATACATGTTTTATTATTAAGGTAGTAATAATTACTTATATATATATATATATATATATTATATATTATTAAAAAATATAAATATATAATTAAACTTGAAAAATTATTCCATATTTATAAATACTCACTACCTATACGGATATTCACAAATAAGAACGGGTATGGGGACGGAAAAGCACCATCTACACTCGCGTCTGCACCATTTCCATCCCTAAATTTGGGAGTAGAGATGAATGTAAAGGCAAGTTCAACCAAAGAAGAAGAATATGTAAGGTTGGAATAGGGTAGAACCCTCAAATAGAGATCCGAGAAAGAAACATAATACACCAATGATATGTGGGTGGCAGTTATGCCATATGGAGACTGTAACACGTGTTTTTCCGAGCACATTTAATTAAGTAATTAGTTATTAATGAATTAATTATAGAAATTAATCAGTAATGTTTTATGTTAAACCTCAGTTGAGTTTTAGTCTTGTATTATAATATTCTTGCTTGCCCTATTTTTTCAAGATTTTTGGAGAATAAAAGTTTCCGAGACGATTTCGGTCATTTTATCGAGTTTTCATCCAGTTTTTGAGTTCCGTAACTCGGAATCGAATTCTGATTTCTCCGTTGGCTTCGAAATATTATTTCTAGTCAAAATAGACACCAAGTGTTTCCATAACTCATCTCTAGTTATTTTTCACCTCGAAATTCAAGTTTCGACGTTTCGGGCAAAAAACCTAAATCGGTAGATCGTATATTTCCGGATGAAGTTACCCGGTAATACTTGGGCACGACTTCAATTGCGAAATCACATCGTATCAATCAAGTCGGAGTATTAATCACATCATGGATCAATGGCTTGTCAAACAAGCAAAGTCAAAGCTTCCATAATCCCCTAAATCACTCACCAAACCTCCTCACTCCACCACCAACATCACCTAAGCTAGCCTAAAGCTAGATTTCTTCTCATTAATTTTCATATTTGAGAGAGGGTGAGACTCTCCTATGAATACCTCACTTCATCCTCTCATATTTACACTAATTATCCTAAAGAAAATTAAGGTATTCTTTCTCTTTTTCTCTTCTCCATTTTTCTCCATATACACCATGAGAAAATCATGATCTCTTAATATGTTATTCATGGAATTGAGTTTATGTTTGTTTTTTTAAATATTTTGTAAGCCATGACTAAAGGGAATGATAAGGAAATCATATGAACCATTGTGTAGTTTTTTACTTATGTAAAACTTAAAATTTCTTCCTTCTTCTTAGATGGAAAAACTATATCTTTAGACAAGGTTAGATAAGTTTATCTGCTTTAGAAATATTGAAAATTATTGTTAGTATTTGAATGTGTTTAAAGGTGATGATTTGAACATTACAAGAACATTTATTGTGTTTAAGAAAAGTTTATGTCTATCCTTGAAAGTTCAAAATGTTTGAGTTTTTGTTGAAATTTTTTCATTTTTAAAAGGTATTATGTGTAAAAGGTTGTTTAGCATATGTTATTCTTTGATTTCCAAGTTAAAGTAATGGTTTGGGATAAAAGATGATTTATTAAAGTCTTGACTTCATAAACTTAAAGTGTTATAAAGTTTTGGATAGTAAAGTAGTAAAAGTTTTAACTTATGATTTATAGTTCATGACTATGAAATCAACACCTGTTAACCCTTGATGTTATCAGAAAATTTGGTGGTGGTGAGAAGATCATGAAATTAGTTGTGTTTTATTTTGTAGCATACTTTAAATGAGGAGATTGGCCTAAAATGTTATGAAGTCTTAGATAGAAAAATGTTATAAACCTAAAGTGTTATGAAGTCTTAGATAGAAAAATGATTTAAAAATGTTGATCTTAGTTAAGTTAGCTTATTTTAAAGTGGTAAGATTGACTTAAAAAGCCTTGATTTAAAAGAATTGATTTTGTTTAAGTTGACTTACTTTAAAATGGTAAGTCTAACTTAATAATCTTACTTAAAAAAGTTAATCTTAATAAAAATGTTTTACTCGCAAAAGATAAGTTTTATGAATAGTTATCATTACCGGAAAAATGTAATGAAGTGGAAATACATGTCTAGAAAAGTTTTGTCTAAGGAAAGACTTGATATTTACGTGTGTTTTTATGACTCACCTTTCTTTCCTGGGAACTAATCTGGTGTATATCTAGAGATTATGACATAATTCTGTTATAAGTTTTGTTAAAACTTTACTTTAGAAAGTGTCGTTGTGTAGTAAGACTTTCAATGATAAATGATGATTCAAGAAATACCTAACCTTGAATCGGATGGATGAAAACGATTAAGTTCATTTTAGGTCGGAAGTTTTATTGTTGCGTAAAATGTTATTTCGTAAGAATAATAATTATCAAAGTGACCTAATCAGCGTTACTTTGATTTTGGCGTGATGAAGAGTTCGAGAAGAGACCCGACGAATTAAACTCACCTGTAATCGAGGAAACAATCTGTACGACTCACTTAGGTGAGGAAGAAAACATCGTGACACAATGGTGTCCGAATATGCTTCGGGGTCTCCAAACTCCCTCACAAATTTGGAGTTGTCTTGAGTATTAAGAAAACTTGTACTTAATCAATTGTCTATTTTGTTTGGTAAGTACAATATTTCTTATGCTGAATTATGTTAGGTTATGTTTATATATGAAGATGTCATGACTATTCATGTTTAATATTGCTCGAATAACTATTCTAAGAATTATATGTATGAGATATTTGTTAAATCAAGGCTTAAAAAGATTTGTTATAAATGAGAAAACTTTTCATTGAGAAAATAAATTTAACTAAGTTTCAGGTTTTTCTCGCTTGAGCGAGACAGATCTCGCTTGAGTGAGAAGTGTCTAGAGAAAATGGGTTTTCTCGCTTGGGCGAGACAACTCTCGCCTGAGCTGAAATATGCACAAAGAAAACTGGTTGTTTTCTTGCTTAAGTGAGACAGCTCTTGCTTGAGCCATATGTGCCTTATAAAAATGGTGATTCCTTTGCTTGAGCAAGACAGCTCTCACTTGAGCAAGAGGGCTCCATACAGACAAGACTTCTTAAGTCGTCTGAACGATAACTCTCACATGTGCGAGAGCCTAATGGCATTTTTGCCATCAAGAATTCATTCACTTCCAATCCTATTCAATAAAACCTAAAACACCTTTATTGGAGATAATGTTCTTTCAATAAGTAAATGTTGTAAAGATGAATAATTATATGAAATTCTTGGAAATGATATAAAGAAGAGTTGCTATATCTAAAATGATGTATGTAAATAATTGCATGGTTAAGGACGAGGCCCGCAAGAGTTCTATTATGTCCACGCAACGAGATCATCTGACCGTAAGAGGCTTGGCTTGAGAGCCATTCAGGGTGATTCAGCGATGGTTTGTAGTGGTGCAGAGAAGTATTATATGCCCATGCAGTGAGATCGTCTGACCGTAAGAGGCTTGACTTGAGAGTCGTCCAAGGTGATTTAGCGATGGTTCATAGTGGTGTTTAGGTTTATTCTCTGTGGTGTAAATGTTAAGGTCGGGACCCACTAGAAGCATTTCCGATGGTAGATGTCTTAGGATGGGCGGATCGTTATAAAAGATGGATTAAAAGATTTAATTTACTAACTTCGGTTGGTGTGTATATTCATTGTGAATAATGAAGTAGTGGAGAGGAAATTTACGAGAGATGAACGGTGATTCGTCAGCAAAGTCTTAAGGTAGAGTCTAGGTGAGACGAGTCTTGTGTATTCGTGGATGAGGTATTCTTTTTGATCAGACAGTGCCCACAACGCAAACTAGACGATCTCTGACAACCCCTCGTTGCAATCAGGATCGATGAGAGGGATACCCAGAAAGTGTTTGATACGACACTGTCCTGAAATGGACAGTTTCGTTGGAACAGATCGATCATATATATATCCTTGCAAGGAATAAGTTTTGGTGCAATCAAATCAGCTTATTATGGGACCTGTACTCTCAGTTATTTCCGAATAGTTATTGGGAGGGTAATGGTGTAAGGATGGTGGACATATGCATAGCATGCATACATGGTATTTATCGATATTGATTCTAAAATCATAAGTTTTATACTTCATTCATCATTAATACATGTTTGTATGATCATATGATATATCTATACTTGTTCTTTGTCTTGGTGTGATATAAGTTTTTCATTAGATGTTTTACTCTCTCTCTTTCTTTCTGGTGTACTCGTATACATCCATGTTTAGTTGGATAGATCGGCGATGATCAGGGGCTACCGCTTTACCATGTCCCAGGAGGGGCATAGTGCATTGAAGGAAACAGATACACCTACACTGGTCCCTGCGACCTGGAATTGGATCTCGTATATGATGGCTCTGTGTTGAATCTCCCGGCATACTACGCAGTTCAGGAAGCATCGTTCACCCTAGCAGAGCGAAGGTCCGTACCTGAGGCATGAGACAGATTGGAGGTTGTCAAGACCTGGCCCCAACCGAGATTCTCATCTACTCACTCAACGCCAAGAGGGACGGAAGGAGCAAGCATGACTACTTCATCGAGGCCTAAGGGGTACGAGGGTGATGACTGCATAGAGTTAATTTGCATAGAGGATTCGGTGGAGTTTATAGAGATCTCTTCAAACTCGGAGATCGAGGAAGACCCGACTGAGGTTTCCAGTACACCACCGGTCTAGGAGTTCTTTCTTTCTTTTGGTAGGGAACCTGTGTAGGGCACTTTTGTAATTCCAACGCCTCCGATATTATTTTATTTTTATTTGTATTTTTAGTCTTTGTTAGGGACGAAGAATAGATTCGCCTTGTATTTGATTAATGAGAAGTATTCAGAAAGGAATTGTGTTTCGTTCAATTACATTTTAAGTATTAAGAAATTATTTTTGCAAAGTTTTAAAAATGTGATGTCTTGAAAGAGAATAGATAAAATGGAAAAAAATGATTTGTAACCTATATGTTACATAAAAAAATTTACTCATTTTTCCAAGAGATTAAATATAGTAATTATGAAATGATTTTCGGAGTGTTACAAAGACAATGACCATTCGGTCAAAGTGGTTTTGACATTAGCATTGGTGAGTCGCTGAAGATAAGGGGTAGTTCCATGACTATAATATAACATTAATTTGAGGAGAAATAGTGAGGGGAAAGAATAAAGAAGAACAATGGGGATTATAATTAAAAGATGTAGTTTTGTACATAGATGCTAGGTTCATTTTGTTTTCAAACGTGAAATGACGTCATTTTACTTGTAATTTTGGAATATCCAACTTGGAAACTAATGAAAACTCCATGTGACATGACAACATGTTAGATCATAGTAAAAAGTAAGTGGACGGAGAGATTGATGTAAACCAGTTAGGGGTACCTTTCAATTCAAGGGTTGTTCAAGACCTATGGGTTCCTAGGACTTGGGCAGGGGTCAAATCCTTTGTGGATAAGCTTACAAAGTGATGTAAACCCTCCTAGGGCAGCCTTTGATTCCAAGGGCAAGATAAGTCATGATGGTCCTACAACTAGGGCCAAAGCTAAGGCAGGGATCCTTAAAGTCTCAAAGGACACAATTGACCCAGGAGAAGGTATGTGAGGAGGACATTTATGTTCTTAGGTCACTTTATACTTAGGTTTATTTTATTTTCATTGATTCAAATAAATGAGATTGCATTCTCATATAGTCTTAGGTTTATTTTCATTGTTAGTATTTAATTCATGTAATATGGGTTGGGAATTATTTGTAACATTGGTCCATATTCATGACCAAGTAGTTTACTTAGGTTCAAGGGTAAGCCTTTCACGTGGCTAGGGCAAATGGAAGTCAATGCATGATCATTTCAAGGAAGGAGGCACGTAAGGAACTCTATCTATAAGGACAAACAAGGAGATAAGGCAATTCAGCTAACACTTTATCTCTAAGGCAAACAAGGAGATAAGGCATGGAGGGAAAACGAATTTAAAAGAAGATAGGTTTGTTTTAGCAATTTGAATTTGAATTTGAATTTGAATTTGGATTTGAAAGAAGATAGATTTGAATTTGAATTCAAGGGTATATGGCACACGTTTTCAAACTTGGAGATAAAGAGAAGATTATATGAAGATTAAAGAGAGATTAATCAATCTCCCAAAGATGCACACGGCTAGAAACAAGGAAAGAAGATAGGAAGCTCAATCTTTTAAGGTGCACAAGGCTATAAAATAGGGAATCCTAATCTCATCTCCAACCAACAACAAATCAGATTGGATTCAAATTAAATATGATTAGTTCCTCAAGATGAAGTCAAATTGATCAAGTCTCTTCCTTCTCCTCAACAAATTCGGCCAACCATCCACCAAAACCGAATTACACTCAAGACTAAGTCAAACAAGCAATTCAGCTCAACCAATTGATATTACTTAGGATTTTATTTTTATGTTTATTAGAAGATAATTTGATTTCTATCTTCTATTTTATCTATTCAGCCAAGGCAACTTTGCCTATTTATAGTTTGATCAAATCATTAATAAAGGTTAAGTTTTATTTTTGAGTAAATTTGAATTGTTTTAGTTGAGAGCACTTCTCCTAAACCTAGGTTGGCCGTGGCCACCACCATACTTGTTCTTATCAAGCATCCTTGCTTGTGGCGAACCCCATAGCTTATCAAGCAGCATTGCTTGTGGCGCTCCTCACCTTCCATTCTTTTCCACCTTCACCTTCATCCTACAAACCATACACAAACCCTAGCCTAATTATACATCCCAAACCGAAGCCACATCTACCCCAAAATTACCCTAATTCCCCAAAACCGAATTCACACATTCACAAATCTAAGTTCAAGCTAAAACGATCCTTTAATTCAAAGGCAGCCCCAAGAGGTTGTCATCAAGTGGTCATCAGAGCTAGTTTTGGCTTGAAACCCAAGTCATGGCCAATGAGGCCAACCAAAGGACAAACATCTTCCTTTCTAGGTGTTTGGTCCAAGGAAACATCTGCCTATTAAGTATTGATGGTGGTTGTACCAACATGGCTAGTTCAAAGGACACCATTCAACTTGGAGAACCACTTGGAGACCATGATCATAGAGGGCATTTATGTCATTAGGCTTAAGTTTACTTTATTTGTTAAATAAATAAGAATTATTTCTCATGGGTAGTTTTAAGATTTATTTCATTTTATTTTAAGTATTTTATTTACTTTCCAAATAAAATTCATGTAGATGGGGTTGGGAGAATTAATTATTTAATTCCTTATAAAATGTCTAATAGTGGCCAAGTAAATGGCTTAGGCTTAAGAGGATGGCGAGGCATGGATGTTGGCTAGGCCAAGGTAGACTTGGCCAAGGTTGACCGTGTGGGTCAAAATTTGGCCTAGAGGAATTAATTCAGATTTAGTTGAATTTAAATCTCAAAACCCACTTAGGGTTCCCATGTGAAAACCGTGGGGTTTATTTTACTTGATATATTGTCAAATCCTTGATGGAATAAATCAAATCCAAATTTGGCCAACAAACATGGATTGAAGATAAAGTAGAGATAATGTGGAGATTAAATTGGTTGTTCCGCAACAACTCGACTAGCACAAGTCAAGTTGGACTTGGCCACCTTAGGCATGTGAAATTGAGAAAGTTGTGGCACTCTTTTGTGAAAGGCCAAGTCAATCAAATTCAATTCACATAGAGGGCAATTCGGTTAGCTTAATTCAAGGGGATTCAACTTCTATTTTGCTTAAAGATAATGTGAAAATAAAGTGAAGATCAAATCCCAACTACTCAAATTTGACTAGCCTAATCAATTGGCTTGAAGATAATGGAATTCAAATTTATCCCTCATCAATTCTGCTACGAGATATCATGGGAATTAGTTTTCAAATTCAGCCACCTTAAATCAAGGATTCCAAATCCAATTTAGGCGTGCAAGCTCACATTTTTTCATAAGGTCAATCAAGGCTAAATCTTGGCCAAACCACTTACATCCTCATTCAAATTTTAAGTGGCCAAGTCAATTCAAAATTTCTTAAATTTAGGGGAAGGTCGTTTGCTCAAGTCAAAAAGGCCAAGACATGTGGAACTCTCTACTTCCAAGTTCCAACCATATGGTCCATAGAGATTTTACCACCCATGGTTACATGATAGTTTAAAATTCACATGTTTATATTTTGTTATTTTTTCGTGGGGCCCTTTTTGGCCAGCCACAAGTCTATTTATAGTTTTACTTATTAATGAATAAAACAAGTTGATTTTTAAGTTAAAACTTGGAATTAATTTTTCCTTGAGTTGAGTCATGGCTCCTATCATTGAACTTATCAAACACTTGTGTTTGTGGTATTCTAAGACTCATCACCCTCTCAGTGTGGCATCTATATTCTTATCAATGATCATTCCTTGTAGTGAATATTCTAGACTTATCAAGCATCTAGCTTTTGGCACCTTCCACTCTTCATACCTTATCCACTTCCCTTAGAACCACACAAATCCATGGCCAACTTGACCCAAAACTCACCTAACCCTAAGCCTTGACCCAAACTAAGGGCAATTCCCCAAAAACTTGACCTTACCCATGGCCAAGACCCATCTCCTAACCTAAACTATGACCATACTCACCCACACACCCCAAACCGTGACCCTCATAGCTTAGCCATACACTAGCCTACACCTAGACCACATAGTCAAGCTATATAGACCCAATCCTAATCAAACTGTGGCCAAACACATAAAGCCACACCCCAACCGTGGATTTGACACCTAAGTTATAATTTCGCGAGCCTACTAAGATTCAAGCAAGAATGGTCGCTTAGAAAAGTCAAACCACTTTTGAGGTTTCACATCAGAGACTAATGTGTGTCACAATGAAGAAGTGTGTGGACTAAGTTTGGCTTCAATCAAACACGGGTTTTATGGCAACCTAAGATTCTCAAACATCACAGTTTTAACTATTATCCTAAAATATTTTCCATCATTAAATTAAATTTGTTTTTATTGCTTTTTTTCCTGATATCCTCTTCAAGTTTAGAGTCTTTGTAGGAGAATAATTATAATTTAGGTAAAAAAGTAAAACACAACCTGTTCATACAGCAGACCATGATCCTGTACTGCATAGAGGTGTGTTGTACTTAGCAAAAATCTAGGCCTCGATGAAAATAGTAAAGATGGAATAAATTCAAGGGGGAGAAATAGTTATTGATGGACTTATTGCAACAATTGCTCACCACTTTGACCTTGATTTGATGGGCCCTTGAGCCCTTATGATGAAATTCTCGCTTTGACCTTCAGTTATCTCTGGATATTGGAAAAGAAAAAGTATATATACATATATGATTTTATACACTATTACTATGTTATCCACCATTCATAATCACTCATTCTTCAAAATAAGTAATACAAATAAAAATAATATACTAATTATGTATAAATCTTCAATCTTTACGGTAACATCGATCTCCTTACAAACCCCAAATTCAAATGTCGAGAACATAATGAATTGGATGAAGTTGGACTATGATGAGAATGATCTTGTTGATATTGAGCACCCCTCGAGCCTTCAATTAGGATAGGGCCATATGAGCCTTCTAGCCCTTCTTCTTCCTATGCATATCCCTCTTCGGCAAGTGATATTGCTTGCCTCTATGCTCATATTGAACAACTGGAGCAGGGAAAAAGGAGTTGCGACTAAGAAAAGATGATATCCTTGTTGGTCGGGAAAAAAGAACAATGCAATGAATACCATTATGATGGATTAGTAATTCAAATTGTGGACCACCTTACGTGACACGGTCACAATATTGTAGTTGCAGTGGCCGTCGCAACTACAATTGTGGTGTAACATCGAATCATAATGATGCGTCTGTATCGAGTCACAACACAATTACATCAGACTGTATTTAGGTTGCATCATACCATAATGCAATCGCGGCATCGGCCACATCAATATAAAAATAATTTTTTTTCTCACAAAATAATTTACAGTACAATGACCACAATCAGCATTGTTACGGTCAAAATGATCTTAATCGCAGTAACCACAACCACAATTCCTATTATTATGATCCCAATCACAATAATCACAATTTATGCACAACTAGAATATAAGTCAACACCATTTCACGCTTAACCTGTATGTTTTTTCCTTCATTTCCTTATTAACCTCTTGTTTGGATTTTTATATGGACGAGACTGTAAATTTATAAGCTTGAGGTTTTTTTTTTTTTTTTGCATTTTGGTCATGTGTAACATGTTAAGATTTTTTCCCTATAATTTGTATGCATTACATTTTCAACACAATTAATTTTCCTTGTTTCCTATAAGATTGGGTGATGATTGGCTAGGACTCATTGTTAAAGCAGTGATATAAGACTTTGGTAATTTTGAAAATTAAAATCTTTCTCTGATTTTGTGTTTTCGCTAAATATAGACCTACAAATGAGAGGATTTGAGCCAAACAAAATGGTTTGAATTATACTCTGAAAAATAACACTCTCTTTAATCAGTGATATTTTCTTAGATCTTGCTTTTAGAACTTGACATGTCATCATTTCAAAAATAATAATTACTTGAAAGTGATTAAGGTTCTTAGGATATTTTTTTGGCTTTCAGCCAATTGATAAACACATTTCCTCCGAGTTGCCTAATTTTGAGCTTAATTGAGATTGTATTATGAGGAGGATCTTGATGAGTGGAAGACCCACTCATGGAAATTTGACTCAGTTGATTGATGTTGTGGTTATGTGAATTAATTTAACCATGTTGAAGTAAATAAGCAAGTTCAGCATATTGTTTACAAAATTAAAAAACGAGGTTCAACACGAGGACTTCTCAGGAGATTACCATCTTAATATTATTTCTGCTTTTGTTCAGACACATTTAACTGCAGAGTTCTGATAAGATCCGGTGCATTAGTGCTGGTATGATCCCACCCGATTGATACGAATCCATTGATTCTGAGGGAACCATAGAGCCTTCTGCACTGGCACTGTTCACAACACTCAAGCCATATTTTGATTTGTTGGAATGGGGTGGAAACAAGCTTAAAGTAATAAGTTTATATGCCATGTGTCTCCCTGCCACAATAGAAATAAACCTCGGTTGAATTGCTTCTTGAATTTGCATAAGCTCTTCTAGTGAATTTACCCCTTCCTTTAACATATGATGAATTACCTCTGCCTGGTGATGGTTTCCAACATTGTTCTTGCTCATTGGCATTGAATAATATATTCGAATAAAAAATACTCATCCCAACTAGTTGCCTTTCAGCTTGAACAGCAAAAGAAAACACATTGCTTATGCAAGGCAATGGTTCCATCGAAAGAATTTGTGACTTCGTAGTTTGAAATTGATCATTCAATCCCTTCAAAAAGAAACTTACATACTCTGAATCATAGTGATCTTTCACATTCTTAATCAAATCACACTTACATTGAATATCACATGTATAAAAAAGAGTTGATCTTAAATATTCCAATTTCTCCCACAAGATCTTCCATGTATTGAAATAATTTGATTTGTCCCTTACTTCTTCCTGCTTAATTCAATGAACTTCTTCCATTTAAAAATTGATCTTTCAACTCTTGCCAACGTTCTTGTGCACTATCTATATACATAGTGCTCTGTGCAATTTATGAAGAGAGTGATCTTATAATACAAAGAAACTATCATTATGCGACATCTTTCCCATTCATCATAATTAGAATCAGTGAAGCTGGACATTCTAATGGAGAAGATTGATGGATTGCTTTGTGAATTATCAGAATCTGCCATTTGATTGAATTCTGGCAATCGAACTCCTTATGTTGAAGGAAAACAAACCTTAAATGGTGGAACTTGATTGGAATTCTCAATAGGTGAAGAAGATGCAAATGTGCAATTGAATCTGCGTGGAAGAAAAGCAACTTTGCAAGAAAAGAAGATGAATTTGCACATTAACTGTTACCATAAAACGAATTTGGAGTTAATTCTTACTGATTTTGGAAGCCATCAAGGTAATATATACAAGTGCTTTACAAAGATTGAAGTGCACGTTACTAACTAAATAGAGGGAAATTGAAAATAGAAAAAAGGAAAGGAAAAACTAAGAGCAAAGAAGCTCAACCCATTACAGTACAATCCATTCAATACAATACAAGTAAAACACCCTGCTCTACAACTGTTTCTGGATGTGTGCTAGCAATGAATTGATGATGTTATTATCATTAATAGTTAAGTGCACGAGGATCCTATATAATAGGGTCTCGGAATGGTATATACATGCAACCTTACTCCACAAGTAGAAAAGTTTGTTCGAGGATTTGAAATCATGACTTCCGGATCACAAGACAAACAACCTTACTTATTGCAGTGAGGCTCACCCTCAACTGAAATGAAAAAATTGAAAAGAAAATGTGTGCTTCATAAAATACAGATTTTTATTACAACAGAATCCAAATATACATGTGAATGAATAATACAAGAAAATACATATGGTCAAAAGAAGTGAGGAGTGATGAAGAGAAAGACAAAGATCTATATAGAAAGAAATGTGGGGGAAAATATCCACAAGGTGGGATCTTCTAGACAGCTAACTATCATTATGCTTACCCTTACTTCTTGGAGTTGCTTCAATAAACTTAATTTACAATGTGCAATGTGTCAGTATGTACAAACACCTTTTGTCTCCATTTTCTTAGAGAAACTAGTTGCCATATTAAATGCCATCAGAGACCAGAGTATCCTTGATTCCTTCTTTCCATATTCCCCATCTCCATTTAACTCTTGGGAATTTGCTTTTGCAAGTAGATATGAGATTGCCAGCAACATAAGAATCAACATCACGGTGTATGAGCAGATAAAAATCTGAGCATTTCATGCATTTATCCAGAATGCAGGAAACAAATGCTAGAGTGGACTCAATTTCTTGGACCACTAGATGTGCAACAAGTTCTTTTAGCGTCTTCATCCCAATACTTTCTTTCAAACCTCCCTTGCGAAAAGAACTCTCCATTACAAACCAAGCTCCAGGTCCCAAATTAAGATAGCTTATGTTAGGGAAAAAGTCCAACAATGTATCCAGGCCGAACTCGGTTACTTCAACTCGATCAGTTTTTCTGACCAAATCAACTGTAAGCCTATTTACAGTGCTGCAATGGCAAAACATACTACACAGGAAACCAAGAGAGATGCATTCTATATTTAGCTGAAGGCTTTCTATATTGGTACAATTTTTCAAGTTGAGCTCATCTGTATTCTCAAGAGAGAGATTAAAAGTATGCAACAATGGGGCATCAAGGACAATCAATCTAGGTTTAATGCATTTAAGATGGAAATCAACAAGGTTTGGTGCACATATTATTAAAGAAAGAGGAGCATTCGAGACGGACCACTGACATGTCCTAAGGTGTAAAAGATTAATCTTTGGCTCTTTAAGTCCTCCAACCCCTATAAGATTGAGTTCTATCAAATTAGGGAAAGAACTACTGATCCTGCTTAGGTCTTCATCATCCAGTCTTACAAACTCAAGGGTCAAGTTGGTGAGTGTTGGCATTGAGTTCAGACTATCCACTGATAACCAAGCATTTCTAATCACTAACTTCACAAGAGTATTGCCTGCAAAGTACATATATTATAATATTAAAACATTGTCAGAATATTTTCATCATGAATAAATAAAAGGGCAGCCCAATGCACGTGGCTCCCACTTAGTGGGGTCTGGGGAGGGTAGATATGTGTAGCCTTACCCGTATAGGGGGAGAGACTATTTCCAGGATTAGAACCCGTGATTTCATGGTCACTAAGAAACAACCTTACCGTTGCGCCAAACTCACCCTCTACTTTCATCATGAATAAATACAAAGAAAAAGGGCAGTTACTCCTCAAAACAGAGCTACTGCAGTGAACCAATTCTCCCGGGCTATTAGGTGAAGATACATAATTCAGTTTTCCTATATCTCTAACATGACAACCAACTCCATCATACTATTTGGTGAAGACATATGAATGACTTCGATATCTAGCATGAGCTATGATAAATGGTTCGAATCCTTTGTTACAAATTGTTACGAAAGCCAGAAAGTTGGATAAAAGTTCTCTCTTTAATTCACAGTCAAGTTGGTTTATAAATAAGAGAGTAACTCATTGTATCATATTTTGTTTATTAACAACGAGTTTCCTCCTCTAACACACCCTGCATGCAAAAGCTATCTGGTCTTAAAGCATGTTTTTAAAGTTAGCTTTTATTAAGAAGAGTGCAATTCAAACTTTAGACCACTTGGTCATAAAATCTTTGGTACAAGTTATGAATCAAATATCCCAAAAAGTTTAAAGATAAACTATAAAGTGTGTTTGGTTTCGCATTTGCCAACCTCAAATGCACCTTTGCAAAGTTTAAATTCCAAACGTTATTTTGTCATTTACCACATGTTTGAGTTATTTTTTCCAAACTGATTTTTTCTCTAAACACGTGCTTGAATGAAAGCTACAAAAACAACTTTTGGATTTGGTTGAGAATTTACACAATTTTGAAATAAGCTACTTTTAAGAGAAAGGTTCCCAAACATAGATAACTTCTTCAAACTTCAATTTTAATCAAAATCAATTCTTCAATGAGTTTAATATTTATTTACTGTCAGTCTTTTAGACTCACATAACATTAATTTGTATTACTTTTGCTTGAGAGTCAATGATAGTTAAGATATGAATAGTGAATGATGTATTGAATGTAAAAAACAGTTACATTATCCATATATACATATTAAATCCTTCTTCAATATCAATTATATTAAAAATCAATATTTTGCAAACGCTAACCCTAACTCATGAATATCTTTCATTACATGGCAGTTTGGAACATCAGGGCTTATTTGAACTCATGAGAACAATTAATGAAAATAATCTTATAATATTAGTTTACTACCTTATTAGATGCTCTTATTAACTTATTATTTCAATAAACCTGGTGAAATAAACTCCTTTTAATTCTATTTCAAAATAACCTATTACCTAAATAAGCTTGTGGCATTTATATTGTGTTTACTACAATTGCAGGAAAATGAGACCACAATAACTTCAATTATGGTTGAGGCATGCAATTTAAAATACTTTTACGCGAACTCTCTTTCATAAACCAGCGTATTGAAGCAAAATCAAATACCAGCAACAAATTTGCATATAATTCAGACCAAAAACAATGAAATCAGTCATGGAAATTGAGAATCAAGGAAGATCACTCACAAGAGGAAGAGATCAAAGACAAAGCATCAGATCGGCGCCAACAAGACTGGACCCAAAAATCCGAAACCGTCAACGATTTCAAACCCTCAGAAATCAACGGAAGCCATTCTTTAAAGAACGAGAAATCAGTGAGGTAGAGATCATCACACTCATCCTCCACGTCATCAAACGAGATCGTTCCGAGGGCTCTATCGACGCCGAGGGACACGGTGTCGAGGTTCCTCGAACGCCGAACGAGGTCTGTGAAAACGGTCTTGAACGGGGTTACGAGGTGCTTCGTTTCTGGGGAACGGGATTTGAGGTAACGTGACATGGAACAGAAGAGAGTAACGGAGCGGATATCGTGTGAAACGGTGTTTAACGTTTTTGATACGAGTCTGCATCGAGCGAGATCGGTGGAATCGGCGAGTCGACTCAGGATTTCGAGGAGCAGCGAAGATGGTAAGTTCTCCATTGAATGTTTACATTCGGAAATTGTAGCTTCGGACAGAAAACGGAAAGTGTGTGAATTGGATATGGGATTTCACTATTTATTTTGACTTCCTGAAGTAAAATGATAAAAGTTACATTGCGTGCACTTTTTCTTATGATGATATTTATTGTAAGAGAAGTTTTTTAAATTTATTCTTCATCATATTTATTAATTATAGAAAAATCTAATGATTTTAATCAATGAGTATATCTAAATTATTAGATGTTAATATAATTGATTACTAGAATGTGAAATACTTTTGGAGTAAGGGAATTCTCACCCTTATTATAAATTATTTATAATAAATGCTAATTAATCTTGTTTAGGGTTGGATCCGATGACAACAAAATCAAAGTATATTATAAGTGCATTTCTAGATATTCGATGTGTAGCCTTATAAGTGGTGATCTAGTGTGGACACTTACATTATGATTGCTTTACATAAGAAAAAGTTTAGGAAAAAAGTTAAGGAAGAAAACGTTAAGAGGAGAAAATGTGATGATTTTTTAGTTGTTTGATATGATAAAAAATGGAAAGAAAATAGACAGAAAATAATATAATTATTATTAATAATGACATTAACATGCATTTGTTGATTTTTTATTTAGAATTTTAGAAAATTATTGATATTTATAAGTGTAGTAACACGAAATATAGAGATATTTACATCCACTGCGAGTATAAAGATTTATATATAATCAATACATAATTCATTATTCATTTGTATTAAGTTTTTGAAGAGTAAATAATGATAAAATATGAATGATAGATGATGTAATGACAATATATAAAACTTATACACTATCAGTGCATACATTTTTTCTCTTAAATGCATATGGAGTTAGAGAAAGTCCATCATTAATCTTTCCACTTAAGTTTTTCTTTTAATATTAGAGAGAAAATATAAAAGTATGTGCCCCACCATTTTTCTTTTCTTCCATCCATTGAATGCAAACCAAATAATAAATAACATTATAAGCAACTTTTCTCTCATTTGGTTGACAATAGAAAAAAAATGTGAGATTAAAAAAGTGTGGGACCCATATCAAAAACATTTCTCTGTACATACATGTCAAAAGGGAAATAAACTTTAGTAGATATTGGAGAGATAATTTATTACTTTTCTTTTTGTATTTTAAGGATAAAAGTATCATCATATTAGATTTAAAAGTCAAAAGTGACACATAATGTTTTTTTTCTTTTGTTTTTTATGCACTTTCTTCTCCGGTGCTAGAGGAAAGTCTTGACCGTCTAGGAATAAATCTATTTACTGTTTAACAAAAAAATCTCCTCCACGTACATATGTCATCACCTCCTTGAATTGTCATTGTCACATGTCACACTCACAACAAAAGTTTTCTCACTCAAAGAATTCTATCACCTCCAATACACCTCACCACACCATAACATTTATTATTATCTCTTGATACATCTCTTTATCATTTATTATTATTCTTCTTCCATATTTTCTCTCTCTCATTTTATTACTAATTAGAGAACCTCATCTCTCTTTCACTCCTTCATTTCATTACTCTATTTTTCTTCAACAATTTTTTTCTCTTCTTGGTTTATATCATTCTTCCGTTTCAAAATTTCTTATTTTAAAATGATTTTATGTA
>NC_032025.1:19122245-19124147 GCF_001865875.1 Lupinus angustifolius
TTCTCCTTAATTTTCTAGAAAAATTGTTAAAATGTCATTTTGCTACCTAATCTTGAGCAAAAGTAACATAATATTGATTCTATGTTTTTTTATTTTTGTTTTACATTGTGGTTCATCTATTTTGTTGTACAACATGAATTATGTTACTTATGTTTTGATTCATTCTTTCATTCTTCATTACACAAATAGATAAATATAATGAAACCTCATGTTATGATATCAAATTTCACCATCATTCACCAATAGGAATGTGACTTCCTATTTGTTCTCTCACTTTCTTATTCATTCATTCTATTTCATTCCATAATTTGATTTCATTCATTGTAATTTAAATATGAATAAATGGACAATAAATTAATTTGATTCTAAGAAATTTGCAAGTGAGAATTAATGCATCCTTGAAGATTTGGAACAAATAAAAAAATAATTAGGACAATTTTGTGTTGAACAATAGGAATATGGTTTTACATTCGTTCATTCCCTTTCTTATTCATTCATTGTGTTTCATTACATAATTTAATGATAATAATTCAATTGATTATGAACTTGGATGATATTGTTATCTTTTAGTTAAAATGATTATATTTCAGTTAATATAATAATTTTGATAATAATTGTGTAACAATATTGATCATTAATGTAATATTCATGAGCAAAATTTGATTTTATTCATTGCAATTTAAATGTGAATAAATGGATAATAATTCAATTTGATTCTAAAAAATTTACAAGTGAGGATTAATGCATCATTTAAAATTTGTAACAAAAAAATAAATAATTATGATCATTTTGTATTCAACAATAGGAATGTGACTTTACATTTGTTCATTCCCTTCCTTATTCATTCACTGTGTTTTATCCCATAATTTAATCTTATGCTTTCCATTTGTCTTCTTATTGTAATAATAATAATAATAATTTGATATGATTATCTTTCAGTTAAAATTTGAAATAAATTTATTAATAATAGTGTAATAATACATTATTATTAAGGTAATATTTATTAGCAAATTTCAATTTCATTCATTGCAATTTAAATGTGAATAAATGCACAATAACTCAATTTGATTCTAAGAAAGTTGCAAGTGATGATTAATATATGAGTTAAGATTTGAAACAAAGAAAAAATAATTGAGATCGTTTTGTATATTTTTCTCATTTAACTATGTAAATATGTTCACCTACATTTTTTACTATGCAAATGCACCGGCAACATGTGCGCTTTTTTATTCTATAATTTAATCTTATATTTGTCATTTGTTGTCTTATAATTGATAATAATTTTAATTGATTAAAGACTTAAATGCTATGATTATATTTCAGTTAAAACTTAAAATAAATTTGATAATAATTGGGTAATGATAGGTCAACATGAATATCATATTTATGAGCATAATCTGATTTCATTGATTCTCTTAACTCATCTGTCCTCATTCTTATCAGTTGCATATCAAATTGTCGAAAGTCTCTCATCTCATTCATTTTTATTAAAGATAAGATTTAATATATATATATATATATTTATATATATATGAGCTACGAACCATACATGATTGGTTGTAAGGTCAGATTTACTATTCTCACAATTTTTATATGAAAATTGTTCTCATTGAGTAACTCCATATATATAAAATCTTAAATAAAATACACATATAGGAGTTACATTTTTAAGGAACAAATATATTAAATAAAATACAAATATATTACAACTGTTTTATAACTTACAATTTATTGAGAGAGAAAATATATTTTCATAACTTATAATTGGTGGAGAGAGAAAATATATTTTCAAAATAAACGAATCAATATAAAATTAAATGACAAATAAAAATATTCTTTAAAGTGCATTTTTTATTGACGTGTGTTTATTTTGTAGATTTGTTCTTATTTTATAGACCAGTT
>NC_032025.1:19124247-19158612 GCF_001865875.1 Lupinus angustifolius
TATTTTTCATAGATTTATTTATTTTGTTGTTATACAAAAAGAAATAACAAACTAATTTATAGCAAACCCTCTTTGGGAATCCAAAATACATGAAATATTTAAATATAGACAATTGAATACACTTGATTTATTTTATTTTGTTTCTTACCTTTGTTATTAACATTGCAGATATAACAATATTAGTTTATATATTTTGATACTTTATAACAATAATTATGAAACTCATGATTTTTATGATCAAATATTTATTTATATCATATGAGTTCATATTACTATGACAATAATAGTTTCTACTCAATTATATATTATCATGCATTACTATATATTTGATCATTATGTTACATAATTTGTCAATTTATGGACGATTAATATATTATCATGTCTTACTATGCGACAAAAGTTATAAAGACATTGTGTCGTTACATTAGAAAACATATCCAATGATATTAATTCACAATTTTTATGTTTCTATATATTTCACTTTATTTTATCAAATTATTACACAATATTACTAATATATATTTAATAATATTCATGCTTATGTGCTTCTAAATATTCGTCAAAATCAATATCTCATGAGAATGCTCGAGTAATATGAGATTGTTTAACCATATGAATGCACATGTAAGATGAATGTTCTTAACCATGTGAATACACATGTAACATGTGTGTTTCTTAATCATTAGAATGTACATTTAACATGTATATTCTTAATCACACGAATGCACGAGTAACATGTGTGCTCTTAACCATATGAATGCAGAAGTAACATATTTTTTCTTAACCATATGAGTGAATGCAAGAATAACATGTGTGTTCTCAACTATTAGAATGCACGGGTAACATGTGTATTATTAACCATTAGAATGCACAGATAATATGTATTTTTAACCAAATGAATAACATATGTGTTATTAAACACTCAAATACACGGATAACAGGTTTGTTTTTAACCATGTGCCAAAAAATTATTGCCCCATGCAAATGCACGGGTAACTTACTAGTTGAGATAAAAAGAGAATGCAATATAGGGATGATAATGACTACCCACAGATAATTGAGACCCAATATTATGAGTCTGGGAAATGAGGTACCCAGACCTGCAGGTACATAAACTCGTTATTCTATCCTAAATCTATTTCTTTTTCTTTCATTTCTCTTTCTTCCTATATATTCTTTTTTCTCATTTTCTTCTCTATAATCAAATGTTAACTTAGAAAGAGAAAAAAATAATTATGTATTTGAAGATGATGTGTTCAATATATTAAAAAATAATGAACATAATTATAAATACAAATTTTTTATATTTCTTACTCTTTTTAGTGAATTTTCTTATTTGGAAAGTTGCATTATATCCTTTTACGAAATATCAATATAATCTTAAGATAATATTTTTAAATGGAATAGAATTTGCATAAGATCAATCAAAGTCTAAGGTAAGGTCAAAAGGAATAGATTATGTATACTAGTAAAATTTCATGTGCTACTCCTTATTGATTTCCAGGAATGGAATAGAAGAATATGATAGATAGTCGAAAGATATATACTAATTCAAAGGCTTATATTAATTTGTTAGGATTAAAACCCTACCAGAGAGGGAATTTGAGGATTTTTAATGAAAGAAAAATATGTACTCAATAAAGAAGAAAATCAACTGAAGTTTTTCTTGTTAGGTATCAGTAGACAAAACACACCTAGAAGGGGTTGAATAGGTGTTATGGTTATCAATTACCGCTTTTCACATTGAAGTCCTATTCTGGAAAAAAGTCTCAGTTAATCGATTAACACCCTGTCTTAATCGATTAACCCACAGAAAACAACAAGTTGCAGAATGACTTATTGCACAGCCACTCACTGATATTCAGAAACAAATAAAACATATATATTTGAATAGAATTAAACTCAATATAATAAATTTACAATATTCAAAATATCAGCTAAAAATAGACCAACAGGCAGATCCTGCTCACACGAAACTTGACCAGATTAATGAAGAGTTAGATCATGATGAAGTGGTGGTAGACACACAAATGCATCAAGAACCCGAGCTAGTAGAGCATTAGATACAAGTTGAACTGAGACACTCCAGAAGAGGCAGAATACCTTCTTCAAAGTATCCTGAAGAAGATTATATCACATTGATAGATAATGGTGAACCTGAAGACTTCTCAAAAGCTATGTAGACATCTGATAAAGAAGAGTGGATTAAAGTCATGGAAGATGAGATGGACTCATTACATGAAAACCACACTTATGATCTGGTGGAGTTGCTCAGAGGAAGAAAAGCCTTGAAAAACAAATGAGTTTATAGGCTTAAAGTTGAAGAACGAAGCTCAAGACCAAGGTACAAAGCTCGAATTGTTGTGAAAGGGTGCAATCAGGAGAAAGAAGTTGATTTTGATGAGATATCACCAGTGGTGAAGTATTCCTCTATAAGAGTAGCATTGGGTCTAGCAGCTAGCCTAGACTTAGAAGTTGAACAACTTGATGTCAAAATAACTTTCTTACATGGAGACATCAAAAAATAAATCTATATGGAGCAACCAGAAGATTATGAAGAACCATGCAAGGAACATTTAGTGTGTCATCTGAATAAGAGTTTATATGGACAAGTTCTGAGACAGTGGTACAAGAAGTTTGAATCCTTCATGACCAAATACAGTTTCAAGAAGACAACAGGTGATCATTGCATACTCATTAAAATTTATGAAGATGAAAACTTTATTATCCTCCTCTTATATGTTGAGGATATGTTAATTATTGGGCATGACAAGACCATGAGTGTTGGTTTGAAGAATGCTTTAAACAAGTCTTTTGCTATGAAATACTTGGGTCCTGCAAAGCAGATCCTTGGAATAAGGATAATCAGAGATCGTTCCAAGAAGTTATTATGGCTATCACAGGAGAAGTATATTGAGAAAGTTTTCAAGAGATTCAACATGGATAAGGCAAAACCTGTTAGTGTTCCACTTGCTAGACATTCCAAGTTAACAACAATACAATGTCCAACTAGTGATGAAGAAAAAAAAGAAATGAGCAGAATGCCTTATTCATCTATGGTAGGAAGCCTAATGTATGCTGTGATTTTTACAAGACCAGATATTGCCCACGCAGTTGGAGTTGTGAGTCGGTTCTTGTCCAATCCCGACAAAGAGCATTGGAATGCAGTAAAGTGGATATTGAGATATACGAGGGGAACTACCAAAAGATGTTTATGCTTTGGTAATGAAGATCTTATGTTAGTTGGATAAACAAATGCTGATATGGTTGGAGATGTAGATTCCAGAAAATCCACATCAGCTTATCTAACTACTTTTGCAGGGGGAGTTGTATCTTGGCAATCCAATTTACAAAGATGTGTTGTATTATCAACAACTGAATGAGAATATATTGAAGCATCTGAAGCTGACAAGGAGATAAAATATATGAAAAACATTTTGCATAGTTGGGTCATGTTCAAGATAAATATGTTTGCACTATGATAACCAAAGTGAAATTCACCTAGCTAAGAATCCTACATTTCATTCTTGGACAAAGCACATTGATTATTGTTATCATTGAATACGAAATGCTTTGGAGGATGGTGAGTTGCAGCTAGAGAAAATTCCTACAAATGATAACTGGTCCGACATGATGACCAAGACAGTTTCACTCAAGAAGCTAACAGGCTGTTGCAGAGGTGCAGGACTAGTGATACCCATCAATTAATTCAAGAAGGGGGAGCTTTGTTGGGAATCATTTCTAATTGATGTGGAAGCAAGACCAATAAATCTTGGTAGATGAACCACTGAATAATTCAATGATGGGTATTTCAAGGTCTTGGAATTATTTCTTGAGTCTTGAGAATTATGAAGTCTAACTTAGAAATTTTGAGTAACACTTTTCAAAGTGTCTTGGAAAGTATGACAACAATTAATCATTCACTATGTCTTTATGATGGAGCCCTCCTCCCCTTCACTATATATAGGGGACTTGTAAGGAAGAGACATAACAAGCAAGTGAGAAAAACAATATAGTGAGAAAGTGAGAGAGTTTATATCCACATAGTGTGAGATTTGTATTCCTAGTGCGATACTAGAGAGTTTGTATTTCCATCCTTTTTGGGTGAGATTGAGTGTTAGAGAGAGTCAAATATTGTAATCCTACTTTATGTAGTGGAGATATTTTCTGGATTAGGTCCCGTAATTGTTTTCTTCTCACATTTATGAGGTTTTTTCATGTTAAAATTCTTGGTGTTATTCTTCTACTTTTCTTTATTTTATTTATCCACTTGCCACTTCCGCAAGTGCCCATTTTGCATCACATAAAAAAGTGAAATTGGTTTTGAATTTTCGAACATCTCATGAGTGAGGAAGGATTCCCAACACCCTGCATATATAAGATAGAACCACTACTATCACAATGTATGTTTTTTCTGATGATATTGCCCTAGTTGGACAATCAAGATAAAAATTAAATTAGAAATTAAAAATATAGAGATAAACTTTAGAAATACAAGTTAAGCGACAGAAGGACATACCCTAAGGTAAAGATATGAGATCATAATATTATAAAATTATTAGCCATGAAAATTTTGGGTGAATCTTACAATACAATAGAATAAAAAATTGAGGTTGATGCAAATCAGTGTGATAGAAAGTTGAACCGACAGCTATTGTAAAATTAGGACTCACTTATGAAGAATTCCATTCCGTGTCACGGCTTCTTGTTATAATCAAGGAAACCATGTCTCTACCCTTTTTATCCTTATTAAAACAAAGTTTAATTATTTGTTTCTAATCAATTACTATACATTCAATATCAACAAATCTTGATGTGCTTACTCCACTAGCTACTTGATTTAATTTAGCCTCTATTACATAGAAAAACTAAAATTAAAAGAGGTTAAAATTTATATACGATAGTGTAAAGTTTTTTACAATGTCAGTAAATTATTCACCATCAATTTATATTACTTTTGTTTAAAAGTAAATGATAATTAAGATATAAATGATGAATGATTTACCGACAGTGCAAAAAACACTTATACACTCGGTATATATATATGTTAAATCCAAATTAAAATAGCTCGAGACTAAAAAACTTGTAGAATTTTATATATTAACTATGAAACTTCCATAAGACTAAGTGGGTTATCTTAAATATTTATTAAGTAAATGTAATTTTATTTACTTATATAGTGACTTAGATTATTGATCATAACACAATGAAGGGACTATAATCAACAAACACGCCTGCAGAAAATGACCCCATCACCTATTGAAACAAAAGCAATTTCAACACGAGAATCCTTTGAAATGGCTTTGTTGAATTGAAGTGTAGACAATCTCCATTCTCTTTTTGGTTCAGGAACTAACTTTTCAGGCAAGGCAACCATTCCTCCCCATAGTGTGTTATCATAGGCAATTATCCCTCCAATCTTAACCAATTTGATAAGCCTCTCATGGTAATTCCAATAGTTATTTTTGTCAGCATCAATGAATGCAAAGTCAAATGTCCCTTCATTTGTAGGCTGCATCAAAACAGAAAAGCAGCATTACAAATCATTCAAGGGAATTATGTTTGTGATTGCAGTTATCTTGCATTTACCACAATTATGAAAAAATGCTAGTGATGCAATTATGATATTATTGTGGAGACTCTAAAAAATACAATATTGTGACCATAATTAGAGAGTGCAATTTAAAAGACTGACATCATAATGACATATATATATATATATATATATGTATGTTAGCAAATAAGAGATAAGTTAACCCATAGTTCTACTTTCTCACATGAGTTTTAATATTGATTAATGATATATAAATTTGTGGTTATTGAGGTGATGTGTGTTGGTAAAAAATGTATCTATTGCTTTGTCTCAAAGTCTTTTAAAAGTGTAAGACACAGGAAAAAACAAAAACAGATAAGATGTTGATCTAGTAGTATAAAGCTCCACTAAATTATCAGATATTATACTAGATAAAATGTTAAAAGTTTGATTCATAGGAACTATACTTTGTTAGGAGTAATAGTCATATACCTAAGATGATTAATTCTTCACCATAGGATGATAATATATTTGATTATACCAAACATGACAAGAACAAACTGTGTAAATGTGACAAAAACAAATTATGTGATGATTGTTTTGATAAATTGTCCCATATCTTTATGGGATAAAGACAGAGTGGTGTATAGATTCTTACATCTTCTAATATTTTAGCAAGAACAGGCAGAGCTGGAGATTCTATGAAGTCAATCTTGTGTTCCACACCAGCCTTTTTAATGAATGGAAGTCCAATTTCATAAGATTTTATGTCTGGATCTATGGCAATGATCTACCAAAGGCACAAACAAAAGAGTTAGTCAAAAATAAAATGGACATATTAGAGTTGCAGATAAGCCAAAATCATATATACTCAAACCTTTCCATCATGAGGAATTGTGAGTGCAGTGAGGAGAAGAGAGTATCCAGTAAAAACTCCCACTTCAATTGTCTTCTTAGCATTCAGCAGTTTCAAGAGCATGGCTATTAACTGACCCGCATCAGGTGCTGCTCCCATGAACCCCCTGAGGAATGAAATGTGGTATTCACATAAACAAAGTTATCTAAGGTTAGCTTTGTAAATCAAGTCCAATCAAAAGTATTCACATACTTTTGTTTTGGTAATCTTTAGGGAATAAAATTATATGATAACTCATAAAAAAGATAATCTAATGCACGAAATTTCCACCTAATAGTCTATGAAAAGAGTAAATGTACACATGTTTAATCTTGTGAGGACAGGCCATAGGTAAATGCCACAAGTACAACAAACAAGAGACATGATCTTTAGGACATATTTTTAATAAATATCTTCATTTTCTATTTTATTTTATTAATGTATTTATTTTTATAAATCATATAATAATTTGATTACATTTCATAGTTTTAGTTATAATAGAGATATAATGATTAAAACTTTAAGATCATAAAATTGTATCAGAATTTGTAGTGACATAATTTCTCGAGTTCTATAAAAACTTTTGTCTAAGAAAAAATTCTTAATAAATTTAGGAGCCATATTTTATTTGAGCACAGCCTCAAATAAGTCAAGATTAATCCTGAATCCCACAAACATTAAATTTCTGACCTATTAATGGATAAGCTCCAACTTTACCATTTATCTTGATCTTTATTGAAAATAACGTTTAAAGGGAAAACATTTTGTTTTAGATACAATGTATATATATATATATATATAGGACACTTTATAGTGTTTATGTGCATGCCTTCTGAGTATTAAAACTATAGTACAAAGAATAATTACATAGGGTGGCTTGCAGTAGCGTCCCTTAGCTCTTTGAGAGTCTCTGGTTCTCTTGAGTATACACTAGTCTCCAATATATACTGCAACATAAATTGTTCTCTTGTTGGGTTAAGTGATCTAAATAAATTTAAGAATAGCCAATGAAAATGTACAACAAATTTGTCTATAAACCTTCAGTAATTCCTCACTCTGCAATATCACTGGGTTGGGCAAAATCGAGGGCTTTGATATTTTGTCCATTTCTCTGCAATGCACTCACTTAACCAAAGTCCTACAACCATTAAAAAAAGAAGGTAAAAATAAAGTAGAATTGATATGAAACTTTCATCATCAAATTTTCAACTCCTAAAGCTAGAAGAATAAAAATTGAGTGATATAATGAGGCTAGGCTACAAATATAAATTTCATGTAATACCCCTTAATTTCTAAACACGACACTCCTAATTGAAAATTATATTTTTGACAAAAACTTTCAATAGATATGAATCTCTAGTGCTTGAGCTCATTATTAATGGTTGTATTTTTTAGGAATATAAATCTATTGTCTCAAACCATGATCCAAATTTGTCTCGTACTAATAAAAAGATGATATGTGAATTAAATTTTTTAAATATTCATTATTTTATTTTATCTGTTTTTGCTTGATTATAATTAGTGTGAGATATGGTTTGTGATATTGAGATATTTTCATATACCAAAGAATGAGTGGAAAAGGGAGGCATACCTGAATTCCAAGGAAGGGTTCAAGACTTTTAGAGTATATTGTTCAGATTAGAACTAAAATAGTTTGCAAGTACAGCAGAAACTAAACTCTCAACCCTGCATTATTTATAGTATATAGTTGAGTTGTTAACCAATATGAGTATTATATGATTCATCAATTCTTTGTTTTCGTTCCAAATGTGGCGTTATTAATGCTGAGTTCTTGGTGCTTCTTTGAAGAAACGAATCTTTGTTCATGTCATATATGTGAGCATCACCAACTTTGAATGGTCTTTAAAAACTTCATATATTTTTTTTAGGACAAATGAATTTACTTTAATGGGCAATAGTTATTTAATTAAATTATGGTTGTAATTTCAGTTATGTTGTTTATGGTAATTGTGCTGGAAATTTGATGTCGGCCACAATTATGATAGTAAAATATCATTTATAAAACTCTTAAAATCACAATATCATGACCACAATTATACAATTATCATTACTTTTGTTGCAATTCAAAATACTACTAGATACGAATACATAAGTTACCAAATGCAAAACTCCACAAACAACAAATGATTTTTTTGTTAGACTTTAATAAATGTGGTTCTCTAAAACGTTTAGTAAAAATGATTAACGTAAAACCAAAGATTCTTTGTATTTGGTTATAAGTTTGGCAAGTCGCTATAGTTTTTCTCTCTTCTTTTTTTGTTTAAAATGATTTTGCTCGAAGCTAGAATTTTAGTTCTCCTGTTTTTCTTCTTAGAGTCTTTTTTTTTTATAAATCTAACAGAACAAACATTAATGTATCAACATTATTTTTATGAAAATATAAATGTTTATTTAAAAATAATCCTAATCACGCGAATGGAGTTGCAGACTATCTTGTTAAAAAGGGTGAGGAGGAAGTTTCTGAGTTTTGAGATAGACCCCCGACTGGGTGTGCTCAACTGCTTCTGGCAGATTACTCTGGTGTTGTGCATGAGCGCAGCTAATCTGCTGCTGTGTGGTGTTTTTTCTGTTTTTGATGTCTTTTAGTTTATCTGTAACAAAAAAAAACCCAGTTTAAATTAAATTAAGAGTAAATTATACTGACACCCCTAAGTTTTAACGAAATATAAATTACTTTTCACTTTTTTATACCAACACAAACCTCTCATAATTTTTATACTTTCATTACACTAATCACCCCTGCATAAGAGATAAGTGTAATATTTTAAACAAAAAATGTGATAAACGCAATTAAGTTAAAGAAGACATGATATATTATGGAGACAAGTCCAAATAATATATGAGTTAATATTTCTTTATTATTTTTGGTTCGTTACACTATATTATAAGAACGATTTAAACAATATTTCTTTAGAATTGTTGATGCATTTTGTAACCAAAAATAATAAATATACATTGATTTGTATATTATTAGACTTGTCTACACAATATATATGTTTTGTTTAATTTAATTGCATTTATCACATTTTTTTGTTTAAAAGATTATACTTATTTTTTATGCAGGGGTGGTCAGTGTAATGAAAGTATAAAAACTAAGGGAGGTTTGTGTAGGTGTAGAAAAGTGAGGGGTGGTTTGTGTAATTTCACTAAAACTCAGGGGGTGTCAGTGTAATTTACTCTTAAATTAACTGCTAGAGGTTTTCAACATTTTCCTCAGAGTAGCTTAACGTTTCTTAAAGCCAAATGTGTTTGATTAAATTAAGGACCGTTTATTCACTGCAGTTTCAGCTAAGCGATTCTTGCAGCTATCAAGAACTTTTCAATTAATGGAAATCGTTATTTTGTTTTATTTATTGATTGATGATTGCACTAAGTTTGTGTGGATTTATTTTTTATCTCAAAAATCACAAGTTTACTCAACCTATGTGCAATTCCAAAAGATGATACAAACTCAATTCAATTGTCACATTCAGTCTCTACAATCATATTTAGGTGGTGAATTTTGCAATGTTTCCACTTTCTACAACACCATGGCATCCAGCATCGCATTTCTTGTACATATACTTAGGAAGAAAATGGTGTTGTTGAGCATCGTAATCGCATCGTCGTTGAAGAGGGACTTACCCTCTTAGCACACTCATCCCTTCCCCAAATTTTCTAGGAACATGCATTCAAAACTGCTACATACCTCCACAATCGCACAATCACCCCTCTACTATACTTTCAACCTCCCTATCAAAAACTCTATCATAAATATCCAGATTATGGCTTTCTCAGAACCCATGGTTTCCTATGTTACCCATTTCTAAGACCTTACAACAAACATAAAATTGATTTTCGGTCTCTTCCATGTGTGTTTCTTGGCTACAGTGTTGTGCATAAGGTTACCTATGTTTTCACAAACCTACTTCTAGGTTATATATTTCCCGTCATGTTGTTTTTAATGAAGATTTTTTTCCATATGCCTTAACCTCAGCCCCTACGGTTCCTTCTTCCTCCTCCTTACCACAAGCCACCACACACAATATTCTTGAACATGTTGTTGCATTGCCTTTATCATATCCACCACCCTCCCCTTCTCATTCCTCCAACCAATTTTCCTCATATGTTCCTCCCTCACCTCCCACTACTCCCTCCTATCAACAACCCACTGTAAGCTCTCGTGCCAAATACACTCAACCTTCCACATCTCATTTTTGGCATGTTGATAACAACACACATTCTATAGTCACTAGGGCACGCACCAACTCACTCAAGCCTAAGGGTGGAAACAGGTCAGACTGCCTATTAAGGGCATATTACATGGCCTATAACAGGCTAGGTCAGGCCAGACTTTTTTCGTGAACAGGTCAGGCTCAGGCTTTTTGAAAAGCCTATTTATTTTAATAGGTGAGGCTTTAGGCAATCCAAAAGGCCTATTAAGCCCAACAAGCCGGCCTATTTAGTTATATTATGCAATATATTTATATTATACAATTTTAATACAGGTAATATTATAATATATATGTAATTTTAATATAAAAATGTATACAAAAATATAATTTAATTGTTAGGGTTAGAAAAGTCTAATTAAAAGTAAGAATATTAGCATATTTAAATGTATACATGATGACATATTTCAAGATTATATAGTATAACAGGCCTTTAAACAGACTAACAGGTCAGGCTAAGCTTTTAATATAGGCTAGGCCTAGGCTTTGAAGAAAAATTTAAACAGGCTAACAGGCCAGGCCCAGGCTCCTATATGCTATATAGGTTGGGCCTATTTAAGGCAAAGTCTGGCCTGGCCTGACCTGTTTCTACCCTTACTCAAGCCCAAGATCTTCTCTACCACCATCTCCTCTACTCCAACCATTGAGCCACACACTTACATCAAGCTATTCAACACCCATGTAAGCAGCAAGCCCTGCAAAATGAATATGATGTTATCATGAGAAATAAAACATGGTCCATTGTTTCTTGTCCTACTAATGTTAATTTTGTTGGGTGAAAGTGGATTTTCAAGATTAAACGTCGATCAGATGGTTTCATTGAACGTCACAAGGCTCGTTTGGTTGCACAAGGATTCAGTCAAGAGGCTGGAATTGATTACTTTGACACATTCAGTCCAGATATTAAACCAACTACCATTCAGTTGGTTCTATCCATAGCTCTTTCCAATGGTTGGTGCATTCGGCAACTTGATAGTTGGTTTAAACCGAAAAAGTGTACATGAAACAACCCCGTGGTTTTGAAGATCCATCACGTCCTTCACATGTGTGTCGTCTTCACAAGGCAATTTATGGCCTGAAACAAGCCCCACGTGTTTGGTTTAATAAGCTGAAATACTATCTTGTCACTCACAGATTCGAGGCTTGTCAATCTGACACTTCCTTGTTTGTTCACTTATCTTCAGTATCAATCATTTACATTCTTGTCTACGAGGATGACTTGATCTAACAAGTACACATGCAGGCAAAATTCAGTAGTTCATCACTCAATTACATGCAGTTTTTGCCCTTAAAGATCTTAGTGATCTGCATTATTTTTTGGGCTTGCAAATTCAAAGGACTCCAACAGGTTTAACTCTCTCACGGGAGAAATAAATACATGATATTCTTTGCCACATTAACATGACAAAAGCCTCATCAATTTCCACACTAGCTGATCCTAGTTCTCGGCTTACTAGTCATGGTGATCCTTTTCATGATGCAAAGCTTTTTAGGCAAATTGTGGGCTCTCTTCGATATGTTACCATTACTCGTCTGGATATTGCATATATTGTCAATTGTGTTTGTCAATTTATGCATTCACCAAAAATTTACATTGGCAAGCGACAAAAAGAATCCTCAGGTATTTAAAGGGAACTTCACACCTACCAGGGCTCAATCTCTTCTAGCTTATTCTGATGTTGGTTGGCTTTTAGACATTGAAAATAGCAGATCTCAGTATGGTTATGCTATTTTTCATGGTTCTAATCTTATCAGGTAGACTTATCACAAAGAGCGTGTTGTTGCTCGATCTAGTACTGAAGTTGAGTATCGTTCTCTTGCATATACTGCTGCTGAGCTTTTATGGATCAATCAACTGCTTACTGATCTTCGTGTCCCTTTTTGTTGTCCTCCATTACTGTGATAATGTGGGTGCTATTTTTATGACCAAGAATCTTGTTATCCGTATCAGGTCCAAACATATTGCTTCGGATTTCCATTTCATTCGCGGACTGGTTGAATCCAAACTGCTACAAAAATGTCATGTATTGTCTGTAGACCAAGTGGCTGACATCTTTACGAAACCTTTGTCCAAGGATCGAATATTTATGTTGCGTTCCAAGCTTCAAGTTCATCCTCACCTTGCGCTTGCCGGGGGCTAACAACCAGATAGATATTTGACCAGTTCAACGTTGGTTTCCCACATTTTTGCATGAACTTAAAGTAGTCCCAATATATTTTGGATTTCAGTTTATGTATGGTTACTGTTTTTCCTATATATATATTCTCTTGTAATTCTATTCTTCATTAATAAGAACTTCTTTCTTTATAGGGAGAAAGAAAAATATGTAAAATATAAGAGTATATGATAGATTATGAGATTTATTTATTTATTAGAAATTATTGAGAAGTTATGATGGAAAAAAGAGAGATTTACATAAAAATGATATGTAACATTTGATCTTCTGTCTCAAAAAGAGTGTCACTTCATATGTCATTTTAACTTAATTATTAAATTTTTAACTTAGATATTCTTTTTCAGTCAATCAAAAAAAATGACACATGAAGTGACAAATTTTTTGGAATATAAGACATGCTACCCATTATATAGTCAACTTCATTCATGTTAGATGATAAAAAATGGATAAAGAGCTAACAATAACTTAATGCGTTGGTAAAAAAAATATGATAAAAGAACTTACTAGTGTCCTTCGTCTTGTAATAAATCTATATGTAAGTTCTTTGAGTTTTGAAGTCATTATGCACACTTCTCTTATGATTTTAGAAAGTCTCTCATTTCTAATAATGAGATGTTAGAATAAGAAATGAACTAATTAATTGGTGCACATGACTTTGGGATCATAACCCTTATTTATAAGGAGAACAAGAATCATCTTCATTAATAGAGAGACAAATGATTGTTTTTACTCATATTTTTAATAACAAAAATGTGATTTCATGATAAACAAATGGATAAAAGTGTTATTACATGTGACATTTTATGTGTTATTGTGTAGTATTTGCCTCTCCATTAATGGAGAGGATCCTTAATCTTATAAGGAAGGTATGCTCTTTGATGAAGATTGATGCACCTTTTTGAATTCACATTCTTTCATGTAAAACCAATAAAGCGTTGATCTACTAGTATAAGGCCTCATAAGATCATCAAGTAGATCAAAAAAGTTAATGACTCAATTCATGTTAGCGACATTATTGGGATGAGTAGTCAGTCGCGCACCTCAAGATATATTAGTTTCTTAACCATACAAGGGACAATTGGTTATACAAAAAAACACCCTTTCAAGAAGAGTGATCTTATTTGAATTAAACTACATGAAAGTGATGCTCCATAATTTTCTTATGAAAAAAAGATGTATGCAGTGACAAGTCTAATTTTTTTATATCGTTATTGTATCATCCAACATCATTTTCAATTATCGTTGACTCTTAAATAAAATTAATACAAACAAATGGTGGATGATGCAGTGATTATATATAAATCTTTATATTGTTAGTGCATAGATATTACAATTTTTCTCATTTCTAGTTTTCCCCATTACAAAAATAGAAATAAAACTTTTGTGTCTATAGAAGAATTTTCATGACAATTATACATGTAACCATAAATCTTATTTGAAATAGATCGGTCACATGTAATTAAACATTGTAAGTATAACTCAAAATTTGTAACAACTAGCGATCAGTCACATGTAATTTTGCAAATATATTAGACTTTTTTACTTTATTTGGTTGAATAATAGAAAATGAGAGAAGAGGGAAAAGGGAGAAAGATAGAGCTAAGAAATAGAATAGATTTTTATATTATTTGGTATGAGAGTAAATTTAGATATAAATTTATGAAAGACAAAAATATCTATACACTAAAGAGAATATGAAAAAATTATTTGATTTCTAATTAAAAATTTAAGAATTACAACTTTAAAATTTATTGTAAAAATTATGCTAATGTAATTTTAAGCAATATTTATGAAGTAAGAAAACATAAAAAAATAGTGGAAAATGTGTAAATAAATAATAATATAATATATAGAGGGGTTAAAACTTAAAAGTAAAGATGGCAAAACGGGTTGTCCGGCCCATTTAGCTTGTGCTCGCAAATGCTCGCAAAAATTTAAGCGAGTGCATGCATACTCGCATTGTCTTAATTGACATAGTTCATTGCTCTGTCTATTTTAAAACGGGCTAACGTGCATACAGGCGGCCAACGAACATAGTTCAATTATTAAAAAAAATCATATAATAAATAAAAAAAATTTAAATAAAATAGTTGAATATAAAAAATTAACAAAAACTTTGATATTTTATATGAAGTTGAAAAAATCACATTAGATTATAATTTTTTAAGGGATTAAAAATCACTCTATATCATAATTTATTTGAAATTTTCTTAATTTTTTCATTAAATTATGTTCACGGGTCGCCCGCATTTCCCAATGGAAATGCTTGCGGGCTTTGCTAGCGAAACAGAGAGGGCAAAACGAGCTACTGGGTAAAATTTGTATGTCATGCGAGCAAAAAAATGGTATGCAACTCGTGTGTGGGCATGGCATGTTTTGCGATCTATAGTAAAAGATTGATTTTATCATTTCATTCCCCTCCTTTCTTCTCATATGAAGAGAAAAAAAAATTGTGGGTCCCATATACTTTTTGTTTCTCTCATCCCTTACTGTGATCTCAACCTGGAAAATTCTATTTTCTCTACAACTTCTCTCCCCTCAACTTCTTTCATCTCTTTCTCCACCCAACCAAATGAAGGCTATGAGCTAAATATTCTGCCATGATAAACATTAGTAATATTCATATCTCGTCTATTAATTATATTAAGATATAGAATCAAAGTGGCTTTCGTTATGTCAATCATAGATAAATGCAACAATGATTATTAATATTAACACAACTAAATGATATAGATCGATCATGAAACGTGCAGCATGAAAATGACATGAAGGTAATCTATAGATGTTGAAATGTGCTCTTGAGAGAATTGACCACCTTGAACTCTTTCTTTAAGTGGGATATAGTCATATTAACCTTTTATTACAATATAACTTAATGATCTTTCAATATATCAAAATTATCAGCCAAGGATAATTTTATAGCCACATCCCATAATTAGATGCCTTATAAGTATCAGCTTAACACTTTCTGAAATAGCTCTTCATCCACCTCATAGGAAAATATAACCTAACATGGATTTTCATGTGAGAATAAAATTTCTTTATTTTTCGTAAGTGTCGTATATCATATTTGACTGCTTTCCAATGACTTAACCAAGTAGACAATATCTTGAAGTGTACATTTTACAACTTATATAAATTATATTCTCTTAAAGCGCATAAGAAATTTATTGTACATTTTTAACTTTAAAACTCGTTCTTCAAAATTCCTCTTATCCTTAGTGAAACATCCATATGTAATATTAATGAAGTTTTCCTTTTCGAATTGCAAGGTTTAGAACTATGCATTTAAAAACAATCATAATATACACTGCTTAATTCTTAAAATTAGTATTGTTTAACAAAATCATAGAATAAATATTTACAGACATTATAAAAGTAGATGAATTAATAAAACAAAAAACAAAACAAATTGTAATCATTCTTACTAGCGGGTTGACAGGCACTCTCGTGCCTGTCAACCCACATTCTTATTTTCTAATGCAGAATATGTCTGTTTACATGTATTTATATTTTTTAATATTGAGTATACATTTTTAGAAATGATGTACATTATTTCTATCTGAAAACTAAAAAATAACTAAATTAAAGAGTGTATAAATAACCACTTCTAAAGTATTTTGATTAGCAAGAAATATTAACAATTTGGAANNNCTTCTTGTTTCTACTACAAATGCTTACATAAATGTGGTAAAAAATTTGTATGTATCATATCTCCTCGTTTTTGTTCCTAGCATGTTGGCAGACACCATACTAAGCCTTTTGACTACATATTATCTCTATGCAGCATTTTGACTGTCTTTTTTTTCCAAAAGTTAATCCAAGCATGTAATAAACCTAATGATTATGATAACTATATAATATGATAATTTGGTAATAATACTAAACCTCCTGCAAGCAAACATGTTTTAATTATATTTTGAAGTGAACACAACCGCAGGTAAAGTGTAGCATTGAAAATAAATTACCTGCAAAAATCATGGTAACATAATAATATGGATTAAGTACCACAAATATTTGTAATATGACATGTTTACAACATGTATTAAAAATATTTAGATTCATGTATTAAAAATGCAGATGATAGTAAAAAATATTGCCAATAAAATCAAACTTGATAACTAAAACATGTAAGATAAGTCCAAAGAATAAAAATGTTAACAACTAATAAGTAATCCAATTTTCACCTTATAGAATAACATTATATATCATACGTTTTATGTTATTTTAAGAAATAAAACTAATTCTGAAACCCAACATTCATTTTTTAGAAGAATACATGGGGGACCATAGTATTTTTTAAATAACAAATTTTTTGCAACTTACCATGCTAAACTCATTTTTTAGAAGAGGATCATGGTGAAAGAGACATTTAGTCGAATACATGAGGGACATTTTTAGAATCAACCAAATTCACTTAAACAACTAAGAATCAAACACCAATTTAAAATGAGAAATAGTAATATAATTCAAACACGTAATACAATATAACAATAATACAATATACCAACAATAGAAACCAGAGATTAAAGCAAAAAAGTAACATAGTGTGAAGTTCAATTTACTATCATATTCTTTAATATCACTGTAGAAATTTGATTGCATACTAAAGTTACATTTTCTTTTCAACTACCTATCATCGCTGGTTGAAATGTAGATTACCATTTTGGGAATGATCTGGCCACCACTTTTAGCATGAGTTGAAGGTTGAAATATTAAGCCATATCACAAAGCAATATAGATAATCATATCACAAAACAAAGGCAATACATATAACTATCATCAATTGTTGAAATCCATAGCCTATTATTGATAGGTTGGGTAACTGTATAAATTGAGAGAGAATGTTTATGATTCAGATAATGATTTTTTTCTAATTGCATACTAAAAAAGATGATGTTTTGAATGAGTTGAGACAATATGTCGATTAATGTTAAATTATTTGTTCTATGAACCCATACAATACGATAAATAAAGGATTCATGAATGCACACTATAATGTAATTCTTTTTGGTATTTCATTGAATAGAACGTAAGCAAAGACAGGTGAAGAAGAAAACCATGATAACAATATTTAAGCATAAACTTAAGAGAAGATGAGCGAGTTATAATCTTAAGTGCATACCTTACATTTCTAAATACCATCCAGAGGGAATTCTGTTGATGTCACATTCTCTGCACACCATCCATTGATTATAATGTAAAATTGCATTATATCCACGTTCTACCTGCAAAATGGGAAATGAGAAATGATAAAGTATCATGAGAAAATAAGAATGTGAAAGGAGGAAGTAGTGAGTCATGTTGGCTTTATAATTTATTATAGAAGAATGTGAAATGCTAAAGTAGTGAATGAGAAACCCATGCCCCAGCAGGTAGTTAAAAAGTAAAAACTGGGAGAGGGGTTGAAGAACTGCTGCAGTTAGAAAAGTAACAGTGAATTTATAATAAGAGAATAAGAAGTTTATAGAAACATAAAGTTTAGAAATTATAAAGGGTAAAATAGACAACAAAAATTACTCCATGGTGGTTATTTTAAGTATTTGCTTTATATATTAAAATGACAATCAACTTTAACCTATAAAATCAAATAATGGTAGGTTCATCGGAAGTTATCTAACACAATATTAATATTTAGCATTTGAACACAAATATTAACTTGTAAGTGGTAGGTTCATAAGAAGTTATCTAACACAATATTAATATTTAGTATTTGAATATTAACTTGTAAGTGATATAATTGATGATCATTTCTATCAAACAAGACTTTCTTTAGATAAATTTATTGCTCACATGGAAAACCTAACAAATATAGTAATGTTCAAATAAACTGCAAACATACAATTGTCTTACTATTCCTTAATCAATATTATTAATGATATTTTTATTGTAATGGTGAAACATTAAAAATAATGTATGTCATAAATAATTTAAAAAAAAATGTAATAGGATAAAAATAATCCAACAAAACTATTTTTTTTAAAATGCATTGGTATCATCATTCTCGAGTATCACTAGCTTAACATTAAAAAGAATAACACAAGGTCCATCTCCCTTAAAATGTAAGGGGTTATTGAGGTTTATCAAAGTTAATCACTAGTTTCTCAGCTTTTTTCAAAAATGAGGGAAAAATAATTCAGAATAACACAAATTGACTTGCACAGTGCCCCATAATGTATAAATTACCATAGCAACTGGCTTAGGAGTATATAGCCTACATCTTTGAATGGTTATCTCATGAGGCATAGTAACCAGTAAAAGTAAATCCCCTTCCAATTATCTCACCAGCACAAAACCATGCAAAGCATTCCAGACCAAACAAAGCAGCAATACCTGCATCTTCAACCTTTAACTCTTGCTTGTTCTTCCATAATTGCTTGACATAATCAAGTTCCTTAGAAAAGGCCTCTTTACGGACAGGAATACTGCATAACAATGAAAAGTTAGATATTCTAGTAGAAGCACACAATTAAATTGGTATACAACAGGATATAGATATGCTGTAAAAAAACACAAGCCAATAATCGGAATGTGTCTTTGGCATTCACAGGTTTCGGAATACACTATATCGTCATTGCTAATTCAGTAACAATCAGAAGAAGACATATTGACACAATTTGAATTTCAAGCCTAATTTGAAGACCGTGTTGGAAAAAATAACATCCAGGCAGTGACATATTACACATAACTAGATAGAATAGTTAGACAAGGCAGCATAGGGCAGTTGGTTCACAAAATCTAAAATACCAAGCAGATGTGGTCATGTGGGCTTCGGCATAAAAACTACAAGCAGCAAGTTGTTTTGTGGACTGGTCCGGAGACAGTCTGGCCGCTAATATGAGGACAGGACCAAACGATGAGTTGGACTGCTTTTAACAATGAAGATTCTAGTCGAACTGGGTTAAACCAGGTTAACCTGGGAAACGAATTAGATGGTTCACATAAAATGATAAAATTTACAAAAAAAACCTGGAGAGATGCTACTCCAATATTCTGCTTTATAACTTCAGTATGGTTCAAAAAAAGGAGAGACATTACTTCAATATAATTATGCATAATTATTAATTATAATTATGCATTTATATATTTACATATAATTAGAGTAAATATTTATTTTTGTCCCTCAAATTTTTAAAGTGTATCAGTTTGGTCCCTCAATTTGAAAAACACAAAATGCTCCCTAAAATATGAAATGCAGGTCAAATTAGTCATTTTTAGCATATTTTATGACAACCTGATAGGAACTATTTGGACTTACATTCGCAATCATTCAGCAATAATTTGGATTTTTATTTTTCGGGGATCAAATTAGTACATGTGAAATTTTTTAAGGACTAAAGCGAGTATTCACTCATATAAGGAATCTCTTCCAGTTTGACGTCCGGCTAGAGTTTCATAACATTACTTTTAACATTGACATTCAGATAGAATTGATGATCCAATGTCATTTTTTATCAGCATTTACATGATACCAGCAATTCACCAGAAGAGTCTACAGTCTACACTATAATACTTGGTGCTTATAGAAAAGGAAATAGATTAAATATGAAAACAACAAATGTGCAAGACTGTGATCTTTATCTTCATGCATTGGATTGGGATGCTTATTTGGCAATTGGTTATTATAAGTGCAGCAGATAAGCAAGTAGAATAGTCAAACTAATGCAGGGCCTTTTGTATTTTTATAGCAGTCTGATTGTGCAAAGTGTATGCAATTGTAAGAGCTGGTTATTTGAGAAGTGTATAGGATGGGTGCAGCTTATTAGATATTGCACATTATGAGCTGCTCAAATTCAAGACATACAGTAAAACCATACTAAGCTTGTGGAGAAACTTGAAAAGTAAGATCACATGCTGGAAGTCAAATATCTTGATTAAATATGTTTCCCACTAACAACCATTGTGTTTATCTTTCAAATTCAGAGTTACAGTTCAATAGTTAAAGTAAATTTCCAATACACTTCAACACTCCAGAATCAATTGAAAATACAAATGATACTACACCTAGTTTTGTTTTTAACAATAGAAGATCAGGTTAGAAATGTTAATAAAATGCAAGAAAAAGTGGTTTGCACATTGCAGGACTTTACTTAAGCAGGTTTGTTATGCTCAGGTCCCGGTGGACAGTTCGGATTTTGCAAAGGAAACCTCTAAAAGCATGTATTCTGGGTCATTGACTTGCATCTAATTTATTGCTATGGAAAAATTTACTATGCAATGTTTCACTACCAAGCTACTAATTTAAATGCTAAGGAAGGATTGATGATGATCCACTGACCCCTTACCATATTTTATAAAATAACTAACAATACGAATACCAATATTAATACTAATAATCTAATATACAGTTAAGATGGTTCATTAGTCATAACAAGACTATGATCATCTAGTTTGATTTTCTTTTCAAGTGTCGATGCCAAACCAACATGAGTGACCAGCAGCACCAAATGAGTGAACAGTATGTTCTAAACTTACAACCTCACCCACCAGAGGTTCCTTCCATTGCCAATAAGGAGAAGGAAGGGGCCCTTAGACATGAACAACAAAATCCAAGTCTAATGAAGAAAGCCGACAACATTATTTGAGATCAATAAATAATGGCCAACAATCATATAAAACTAGAGAATCAGCAACATAATTTACGAAAACTACCAAGATTCGAGAAAATATAACCTAGCAAGGCGAGTGTAAAGAAGTTGCTTCGACAGTAAGTTGCATTTCTCTACAGTAGCAGGCTCCTGAATGTATTGCTTGTTCTGTTCCAACAATTGCTTGTAGTAAGCAGTTCCATACTTGGCTACGCATTGGGATGCTTGACATGCTTTGGACTGCAAAGTCTTTAAACTCGATGCCATCACGTCTGCAAGTTAAGCAGAACAAAAACCTGGGCGAAAAGACATAAAGGCCAATGTAGAATGAGTAATCAGGCGAACAATATATCACATTCCCAATCCACAAAAATTTACAATCATTTCAAATACCCTATACACCCTGATACTCACTAATAATACTGAGGAAATAAAGAAACTTGATTATGAAAAGCTTATTCTTCAAATAATATTTAGAACTATAGTGAGGGCAATGAATGTCAGATTCCAGATAGTTCAAAAACTGTTAAGTTAGTTATCATTTTGTTATGACAGCTGTGAAAATGTTGCGCATGTGACAGTTAACTAGTAGTTATTAGGCATCTGTACGAATACATCCACAGTAAAGCAAAACATAAGCAATGATCATTTTGATCAATATTCTGATCAAACTCTCTTCTTCTCTCAATTCTCTATACGACTTTCATCCCTCTTTTGTTCTTTTTTCTTGCATGTTCTCTACGTCTGGACTCTCAACATGGTACCAGAGCCCCAAATTTCCAACAAGGGAACTCTGAATTTCGATAATCCAAGCAATTTTTCCAATTCTGGTTTGATTAATCATCCAATATCAGTGAAATCAGATGACAAAAATTTCCTCCTGTGGGATCAACAAATCTCCGCTGCAATCAAACGGCGTATATTGCAGCATTTCATCGCTGGAGCTGAGTTTGCACCTCCAAAATTTGCATTTTATATATGCCCAAACATAGATTGTTATCTTGACAATCTGTATCTTAAAATTAGGTGTATTCTTTTATAAATAATTTATCAGTAGCCTAAACAAAAGTTTAAGAGGGAGCTAATCATTGACATGAAATGCAAAGGACTTTAATTTAATATATTTTTAATAAAATAAAAAATAATTAAGATAAAGGTTTTAGTTGTTCAATAAAACCCATTTGAACAAACCAATCTATCTACAAATATTCCCAAGAGAGTTTGTTTCACCACTCTAAACTTTAAATAGAAAATTGTGTTCTGGCTAATAATTCAAAACCCTAAAATTACAACCTTTTCGTATTATAACAGTCAAAAAATAAATAAAAAACAAAAACAAAAAAAAACTATTTCAGTGTGGGAGGGTGAATGAAAAAGAGCAGAGGGAATAAGAGAATTAGATCAGATATAATGGAGAGATGAGATCTGAATATAAATACTAAAAGCAAAAGAACGATGAATATGTGAATTAGAAATGGCAATGATCATAAATGGAAGAATAAAAAGGAAATTGTTGAGATTTTGATTACCTTATTCCACTGAAAGATTGAACGTAGTAACGGAGATTGGATTCCGTCGCCGCCGCTGATTTGCGACGCTGCAACCACTAACAAGGTCAGCTACAAAGATGATAGTGCAGAAGCTGTGTTAAGTGTTAATAACTCTTAAAAAATTAAAAAGAAATATTAACCTTGTGTGTCGCTTTGTTTTCTATTTTATACATAAAAATAAAAAAGTGAATGTTTTCATGTTGTTTGGGCTGGACGATGTTTACTTAAGCCCATGAAGAAGGAAAATTTATGTGGCAAATATAGTTTGATTATGCAACTTTTGAAATATTCACCGATCTAATGTAACTTTTTTAGGAATCACGGAAGGTATGCACGATTTTGGTGAAGTCGTGAATCAAGAATACGACTTCACTTGAAAGTCATGCCTTCAATGCACGACTTGGCTAGGTCTTGTCACTCTATCATGGAACTCGTGAGCTTGATACACGAGTTCTGTGCAAAAGTCGTGCATGGTACCTACATGATTCAAACTCCATATAAACTCCCTCCCCTTCAAACCAAAACTCATTGAATGCAAAGAAATTTTTTAAAAATCTAACTTAGTTAATTGCAATATCATCCAAGAGTGATTCCTGATCTAAGAAGATTCATTGTATGAAGTAATTAAATTTATTGATTTGTTATTTTAATTATTATATTTGATTTGTTATTTATTGTTACTATATGTTTCCATGTAGATGGACATTATTAGAGATATTGTTAGCGATTTTAGTGATTAGGAAAATATTAAGCTATGTGGTGATGATGATGACGACATTAAGATTGACGCTAGTGAACCGATTAGCAAAACATATGCTACTCTTTCATCTTTTTTCTTTAACCGCCTGAACACGTGTGTCACTTATCTGTTTTGCACTTATTGAATGACATTTAATGATCAGGTTACGAGACAATTTGATCTACAACAACCAATCCCACAAGATTCAGTCAACCTCGAGAAACAATACAAGATGGACTTACGTGGAAAAACAACTACAATTGACCACAGAAGCATGACCAGTGGATTCAAATATTGAATAATTGGAAAAATTATGCGGTCAATGGTTTTTCCAATGTACAACCTTTGTATCACTACTTATAGTATATGCAGTGGTACCTACAAATGATCATAAAGTATATCTCTCTAGACGGATCATAATCAGCTGAATCGGTAAGATTTTTTATTAAAAAATTACATACACGTTTCTTTAAATATATATTAATTATATCTAATATGCTCCCAATAAATTTCTAGTATAATTTTGTTAGAAAAATTCGAGATTAATGTGCTCCTTTAAATGCTTTTCCAAACCCCATGTAAACAATAAATGATGTCTACTGACATTGCAATGAAATGATGGACGCATTCACTCAACTACTCCCAACTGCATTTTCTACAAATAATTATCAAGCAACTCTGACTCAACATTTTGATATGTCTGCTGCACCTGAGTTCACGCAATAATATGGATGTCAAACTCAAATGGATACTTATTCCTAGACATATACTTAACATCTGCTCCTCAACAACAACAATAACCTATTGGGTTTGAAGGTTTTGGAGCAATGAGTAACAATTCCTTCACTCAATTTGCAACTTCATCACATTTTCAAGGAACACTACCATCAATGTTGCCACTAGTTCAACTATATCATTATCAGCATTTAACTCTCAATAATATTATCATCCTACAATGCCTTCACAAGCCAACTTTTATGGTACACATGCTGATGATGATGACGAAGATGATAAAGATTATGGCGAGGAAGATGAAAAGAGCCACAATTGTTTAGAGGTGGTAGCAGACAAACAAGACAATAGCAACAACAATAATTAAGAGTCCAACCACCCTGAAGGAGAAATGTATCTTTATGTGGCACATCATCTCATAGACATCATTAGGAAATGGAACAATTGTAATAAATTAATATCGTTTTGTTATTTTTATAATGTAATGATTTCCTGGTAAAATTATCACTTTCATTTTGATATAAAAGTGATACAAAATAATCCTAAACAAAACAAAAACGTTGTAGTCTCAAAAAAAAAATGCACAATGATTAAAACTGGTATTATTAAACTTGGATTGGTTTTTAATATGGTCAAGTTATTAAGTCAATAAATATGTGGTTGGACTAATAGGATAATGTTCGAGCAAGTTGATTCGGTTCAAATTTAAAACAAAAATAACAATATTATAATATAACATTATTTAATAATCTTTATTTCAAATATAAATTGTTAGCATTGAACAACTATCTGATTAAAATCAACAATAAATATTTTTCTACAATAAAATGTCATAAGTTAAAGAATCATCTAAGAATATAGTTCTATGTTTTAATCATAATAAAAATGTCAAATAAATTTAAACATAATTGAACAACAAATATTTTCTTGAAATATGAACTAACAAATAACTATTATAGTTATAGTAATGATAAGCATAAATACAAATAATTCGAAAGTATCAAAGTTTTCCTCCCAAAACAATATCATTTTGACATAATTTTAAAATTGATTCACCAACCGAGTCAAACCAGTCCAATCAGTTCAACTGGACGAGTCACCCGTTTTATGCTAAAAATGATTGAGTCGAATCAGTTCATACCGGATTGGGTACATAATTGGTAAGAAGAGCAGCTCAAATCATTTTGATGTCATATTCTTGATCTGGCCAGCTGGATCAATTAGTCCAAGCCGAGTTTAATAACTATGATCGAAAACAAGCAAAGCTATGAATAGTGGTGGACCTATGAAGGGATGGGTGGAGACAGTCGGCCCGTGGAATTTTTAAAAAAAATTATTATAACACTTTTTTTTACTTTTTTTTACTTTTTTTATTTAATAAAATTCATCCGTTGTCCTAAAAAGTGTATCACTTCATGTGTTATTTACTATGTTTGACCAAAAATATATTTAATTATTAAGCTTTAAACTTTTAAATTATAAAAAGTGACACATATGGTGACATACTCTATGGAGATACTATTTGAAACTCACATATATCTTTAATTTGTAACTTGATAAATAAATACACTACAACTTTTGTAGTCCTTCTAAAAATTATACATAATGAAAGTTTTCTTACACGTGAAGGTGTTGCTTATAATAATATGACTTTATTTGAGTTCGTAATAATTTTACACTTAATGAAACAAATTATGTAGTATTGATAATATATACCCTAAGGATGCTTGTAAGTCATTTAATATTGATAATATATGTATTTTTTTGTAAAAACTCTATCCTATGAATTTCAATAAGAAAAGAAGATTAGTTTGAAATGTCAATTTCAAAATTTTGTTCTTGGTGTCGTTGGTCATTCAAGTTTGAAAAAATCTCAGCCATATGTCGTTATTCATATCTTGTCTTATCAAGTTATTGGTCTTATCTTAACTATTGTGGTTTAGCTACTACCTAAACATCATTTCCAGTAATGAAGCCAAACAAACAAAATTACATAGTAAGATAGAAGATGAATTTATTGTGGATAACATAATAATTTATATTGAGAAAGAAATAACTAAATTTTTTAACTATGAACCAATCATGTATTTTTCTTTGTATTTTTGTTAATTAATTGTAGTTATAAATTGTAATTAAATATTGTTGGCTCTCCTGAAATTGGGATCAAGATCCACCACTAGCTATGAATACCAAAAATGGTAATATAAGCTTGTTAATTTTTCACTAGATATGTTATCCCTGTTGGAATTCATGAGGTTGCAGCTTAACAAACCCAATAACAACAAACTACTAGAATATTCTAGAGACAAAAACTGATAATAGCTTCTAACTTTTAAAAATTGAGCTTGCATCTTTTAAAAGTTGTTAAAAATAACTTTTTATAATGTACAAAAGCTTTAAATAATTCATAACTCAATTTTAGTGATTAAAACTGATAATAGTTTCCGACTTTGAAAAAATGGAGCTTGTATCTTTTGAAAGTCGTTAAAAGTAGCTTTTCATAATGTACAAAAGATTTCAATAATCCATATCTCAAATTTAGTGATAAATTTTTTATCAAATTACATTAGTTACCTTAAACTTAAAAATAACATTATTTTGTATGCTATACATATAAATATTTTTTCCATACACAATAATGTAAAAGCTGCTAACCAGAAAATTAGTCAAATAAATTACTGAATCGGATTGTCTCAAACAAATATAAAAGTTATGTATTTATAAAGAGTCGAATGATATTAAGTCATTCAATTAAAATTATTATCCTAAGTAGAAAAATTGTATAGATAAGTTGTTGATTTTGGTTTCGCTATTAAAGTACTTAAATGATTTTGAGAAAATTTATAATATATAAATATTGGATTAGACTTTACTATTCAACTATTCGTATATAATTGATTCAAAAAACCTAATCAAACTAAAATTCTTTCACTATTAAAATAAATCAACCAACATGTTCCAATGAGTAGATCAACACCTCAAATTACTAATCATTAATTCCTTATATGATTAATGACTTTTCAATATAGCTCTATTCCTAGTAGCTATACTCACAACTTGAGAAATATGAATTATCAATATAGCTCTTTTCCTATAAGCTATATTTACAACATAAGAAATGTAACTTATCAATATAACTCTATTCCTGGGAGATATACCAACAAGATTAGATATTTAAGTTCATGTTAAAAAAATATGAATTCCTTCCCACATTTACAACCTAAATAACATATTAAAAGGATGTCAACCTCAAGCAAGTATTAAGCATAAAAATAACTCATAAGAAACATAGAATGAAAATTAAACATAAATATGAATTAAAGTGTATACAATGATTGAATATTATATCTAATCTCAACAAGGAAGAAATTTAGTTACACCACTCTCATGATTCCTAAATCAAAGGGTTGAAGAAGTTGAATAATGCCTAAGAATTTCAAATAATTTGGGATCCCCTCAAAGATAATACTCTAAGTGTCTAATTTTGACCTTCTATGTAGTGTGTTGAAAATCCTTGATTCTTGCTCAGTGAGATGGGTTCTCGTTGAGCAAGATGCTTCAATTTCAATGATTTTTTTGTCTCGCCTACTCTCATTAAGCGAGATTTGTCTCGCTGAGCGAGAGTTGTCTCGATGGCCAAGATTGATCTTCTAGTCGAGCGAGACCTTCATTTTTGATGAGCGGGAAATCCTCAATTCATTGTCTCCATATTGCTAAGCGAGGCCAAGTCTCGCTGAGCGAGGGTCTTCAAATTCAAAGCTCGTTGAGCAGGAGTTGTGGCTAGCTCAATGAGAGCATTCAATTTCATGCTCACCGAATGAGAGTTGTGGCTTGCTTAACGGAAAAACTTGACAAATTACATAATGTATCAATTTAAGCATATGGATGATATTGTGAACAATGTTTGAGTTAAAAAGTGCCTAAAATGAATACTGCAAAATTGTCACTTATCAAAAGCCACAATAATAAAATAACTATTATCTCTTATAAAAAATAAATAATTATAAATGAGTTAATTGACCATAATTAATTAATCAATTAATTTAAAAATAAACAAATACACAAACAAATAAAAATAATATTCACTATTTTTTAACCATTAAATAAAATTCAGTTCACAACTAGTTTTATCAAGCAGTTATAACTTAATCAACTATCTATACAATCATGGGTTAGGTACGTTCACAAAACTCATAAATAAACACTACATATTTTCCTTTATGGTTCCAACTTCCAATACTTAATATAAACAATATTATCATAACCTACTCTTTTTCTTTCTTTTTACCACAATGGAGGTTGGCTGAACGTATTTTAAAGTTTAAGTTTCATATTCTTTTGAATATTTTTACATTTCGAATCAATCATATATCACTTATGTATGCCTTTTGATGTAGTTATTATAAAAGTAAATTTATCAGTACACAATTTGATAATAGTTTTAAAAAATTTAAATCCTAATATTTTTCCATTCTTTGTTCCAACAAAAAATAATTGGTATTCACATAAGTTTAACTATTTGAACTCATTTCTTTTTGTATGGATTATGTTTTTAGTTTATAAATTGTATGATTATAATCTGTTAAGATTATAATATGTTTATGTTTGGGTAGCTTAACTAAAAACTGAATATAAAATAATATGTTTTGCTTGGGTAAGATAGAAAGATTGTATTTTAGATAGTAAATCATAGAAAATGTAGGACGTTATTTGTTTATGTTATGATTATTTTGGTTGTTTTTACACTATTTTTTAAATATACATTTTTTAATATTTACCATCATATATTTTTTTAATTTTTAATATTGCATAACAAAGGCTAAAAAATATATTAAAATAAAATAAAATATAAATATTAAAAAACAACATGACATACAAATAAACAGAAATTGTTAAACATGAATTACATAATTCATAAAATAAATAATACACAAATGTCAAGTTTTATGATGAGGTAAAATTGAATAAATATACATTTATGTCTAATAGTTTATGCATGTGAAATTGAGTTTTAATACAACACCTCAAATATACTTTATAAACACCTAGTAGTCTAGATGATGATATATAAATTGTTAATCATACATCAACGCCTAGTAGTCTATGTTAACAAGTTGAAGAGTTAATTAGTTATTAAATTAGCTCTATGTCTAACAACCAAAATAACAACATTCATGAAGTGACAAATTGATATAAATCTATGTCTAGAAATTATACCAAATTGATTAGTTGAATAAAGTCAAAATTACAACAAGAATTTATCCAATATTTCCTTTCACAATTCGTACAAAAAGATGATCAATCTTAAAGTAAGCATTAAGCACATAAATAACTCATAAGAATCGAAACATAGTGAAATATCATAAATTTGAATCAAAGTCTATACATCAAAATCATATTACATTCAATATCAACAAGAAAGAGTTTAGCTACACGTTATAATGGTAACTAAATACAAAGAGAAAAACTAAGTTCATATGAGAAGAAATTACCTCCTCAAAGAGCATAGGTTGGCTCATCTAACCTTTCCCCATTACTTCTACACCTCAATCCAAGCTAAATTACTCCAAAAATTAAAAGAAATTGACTACAAATTGTTTCTATTCGAATGACTCCCTTAGAAATTAAACCTCATTAATAGTATCTGAATTTTGGTTCCTATGCTTTGCACACCACCTTGCATTGAGCGTATCACTTCATATAGCCAAAATCGTCCTTTCAATACACCACCTTGCGTTGGGTGCACATATTGGCGTTGGGTGCACCTCCTTCATCGGTATGAGAGAGTCGTTTAGCATATCCGAGACATAATGCTTTCGCCAAAAAGTTTCCAAATTTTGTTGAGCGCAAGAATTGTGCTCAACACAACAAATTTTTCATATTTCGCCAATCCGACCGATCATATTGAAGACCCATGTGTCAGGAACAACATATTCAAAACTCAGCTTGATCCACTAGTAAACGAATGTGGTGTCAAAATTTTAATCAGACTTCTCATGGTTGAATCCTTGCTTTTGTCTTAAAACTTAGATTTTTGTAATAATTCCTCTGATTTGGTCTGCATAAATGCTCTAAATGTGATATTTAGCAATTCAATATATTTAAAGCTTTTAGGATCAATTAAACAATAAATTGGGTTAAGTAAAAATTTCAATTGCCACAAAATCGATAGTTGGAATACAATATTTTGGCACTTAACAATCCCATATATCATAATGTTAAAGGTTGCAAGTGTGATTGACTTACTTAGTTTTGATGAAGACAAGAACTTTAAGAAGATAATGACTATGTGAAATCTTGAAGATGAAGCTTAATCGATTAAATCACAACAGAAACATAATTACCAGATCAGCTACTTGCACAATTATTTACCAACAGATAAGCAGAGATACATCGAATATTTTTATGCAATTTTAACAAGGATATAGCAATGTATTAGTATGCAAAATATCAGCTTCAATCACGAATTAAAACAGTGAGAATTATAAAAGAGATTAAGAGAGAACAACTTGCACAAATAGATTTTTATCCTGGTTCGTTTGCGGGTCCACTTGCAAACTACATCTAGGCCTCCCCTTCTGATCTTGGGAGATTTCTCTTCACTATATTGAACACTTTGTATTGTCACATACACCAATTCAATTACAAGACTCTAGACACTTCTTTCTTGAATTTCAAAAACCTCCAACTTTGGTTTGACTATCCCTATCGCCTGAGAAAACCTTTCTCGCGATCCAGCCCTAGCCAAGATCCTCGCTCTAAATTCAAGACCTCATAGTCTTGGTGAAGATTCACTCTATCTCAATGATGGTAAGACACCAAGAGACTAAACCCAAAGTACAAAAACAGTTTACAAAAACAAGTTTTACCAAGCATTAAAATGCTCAATTAACAACAATGAAAAACTCAAGGATTAACTCACTCTCAACTAACACAAGCCATCATGCATATGTGAGTTAATACAAAATAGTAAACACAAAATATTTCTCTTAAAATCTCTAGCAAGAATGCATGAACATGCAAGAAAGAATGGATGAGATTAACCATATGAAAAACAGCATGCAAAACACCATGAACAACTTCAACTAAGGATGCTAATCTCTCTTCCTCACACATGCATCTCTCTCTACCTATTACACAGTAAATCACGATAATATGCTCTCTAATCAATTCTAAATAATAGTATGCAATGCTATACGTTTCTGCAATTTTCCAGAACTTATACAAAACAGATTTGACTCTGCAAACCGTTGCAATCAGTTACACAGTTAAAACAGAAAACAATTATAACAGAAAACAGACACGTTAATCGATTAAGTCACCATGTTAATCGATTAACCAACATCTATCAAAACGGGATTAAATGGTAAACTACTTATATGTTATGCTTAACTCTTATACACGTTTTAGCAATTATATCATGCCTAATATGCACATATAACATGTATGATTAATGCATGAACATATAATAAACTAGATGATATGCCTCATGAATATGATATGACAAATATAATGGCTTGTGAGACTTGCATAATGATTTACCTCACCTATACTCACTAACTAAGGCCCACATCCCAGACTACTTAGAAATATAACTCTATTAATATAACTTAGTCTAGATATGACCAATGAGTTCTAGGCATGTTGATTGTTGAGCCATCTTCAAGCTTTAACTAATTCACTGTCTTCATCAAAACATAGACAAACGTTGCTAGTGCAATCCTTGACACTTAGCACTTTCAGAAAACAAATTTACAAGCAACATGCCAAGACTCAAGGTCATCATAGATTTAGGAAAAACTTTTATGTTTTTATAGAAGTCCTAAGATGATTGCTTAGATTGAATCTAGGTTAGGTGAACCTAGGATGAAAGTCTCACAAGACATTTCATTCATCCATACATAATTAGATATTGTTCATGCATTATATTGATCATACATGATTTTATTGTATAAAAAAGTACATATTTTGAAATCATGCATCACATACACATTCATCATGTAGAAGGTTCTTTTTCACATCAAAGAAACTATTCTTCAACTCTATTAATCAATTAACATGAAGTGAAAATCAATTATCCAGTCATGGAATTTGATAATCGACTAGGCATGGTAATAATCGATTATTCAGAGTTCCAATAGTTAAATATTTTTATCTTTTGGCATCAATAATCGATTATCAAAAGTAACAATTGATTATGCCCATCAGATATCTTGTTTTTAGCCTATTGATAAGCGATTACCAGTTTAGATAATCGATTAGATCAAATAGAAAATTGATTTGGATAAAAACCAATTTTTTTCTTAATGGTTCAGAATATCAGTTTTCAAAATTTCATGTTTTCTAAGAATTCTCTGTGCGAAATCTTCTATTGATTTGAGTTAGTGTTGTTAGGAATTCCTTATGATTGGTGAAATACCAACCCTAGGATCTTGAATCTCATGATTCTCACGCACAAATATGAAACAAAGGGTGCAATATCATACTAGAATCCATGTTCTTAGATGTGCTCCTTTGATCTACATTTCTGAAAGAGGTTTTGTGGTATGATGACCTTCCTTAACCAAATCCCTGATTCCTCTTGAGACTTGCGTTTTCACTCTGATGGGGAGAGCAGAAAACTAAATTTGATTTGGTGTGTTGGAGACCATAACCTACTTTATGAGTTAACTTATAGGGTTCCCATTATCCCTATGGGTTAACCTGATGGGTATCCACCCATTGAACCTATATACATTATCAGCTTTTAGAAATCAAAGGGGAGCCAATAATTAGATCATTTATAATATAACCCCGGAAATAAATAGTTGATATCATTGTATCAAATATGTGATACCCACCTTAATTAGAAATTATAAATTTTTAACAATCTCTCACTTGGGCTTCATATCTTCCTAAAACAATTATATCACAAGTTCTTTAGGCGCACATCCGTATGCTATTTATATTTAGACTTCTCCTTAATATAATCTGGTCCATCTCACATATCAACTATGGAACCACCGCAACTCTTATCACATTTAAGTGTGACTCAACCACAATGATCACCATATTAATATACTCAATGGCATAGATCAAATATGGATGAGTGAGATGAAAATTTCATACAATGTGATCTCAAACATGTGTATTTCCAACTGGTCATTCTTTATTCTATAGTGAGATCAATCCAAAGTCTTTAATTGCAACATAATAGTTATAATGCACAATTTCAAATTGAAACTATAAACCATCAACTTTATTATGCATAAAAAACTATATATAATATCCAAAGCAAACATAAAACATATAGACTCCCACTGAACTAAGGTACCCTAAGGAACAACACCCATATGGGCAACATGCTCATGAAAGACTTTAGGTACCAAACCCTTAGTCAGTGGATCAACTAGCATAAAATTTGTCCCTATATGTTCTATGGAAACATGTCCATTTTGAACACTTTCTTTAACAACCAGAAACTTTATGTCAATGAATTTTGACTTTGTAGAACTCCTATTGTTGTTGGAATAAAGAACCGTGGACTTGTTGTCACAATAAATCCTCAATGGTCTTTCAATACCGTCGACAACACATAAGCCAGTGACAAAATTCCGCAACCATATGCCATGGTCTGATGTTTCAAAACAAGCCATGAACTCCGCAGCCATGGTTGAAGGAGCTATAAGCGGCTGTTTCGCAGATTTCCAAGAGATAGCACCTCTAGTCAATACAAACACATATCTAGAGGTGGAGTATCTACTATCTAGACATCCAGCAAAATCGGAGTCAAAGTACCCCAATGATCTCTAAATTCTCAGACCTCCGATAAGTGAGCATATACTCTTTTGTTCTCTTCAAGTAACACATAACACGTTTGACTGCCTTTCAATGATGCATTCTAGGATTACTCTATCTGCCCAAAACTCCCACAACAAAT